>NC_092837.1:15715871-16015871 GCF_039878825.1 Excalfactoria chinensis | reverse complement strand
CAGCACTCCTCTCTTAGATTCCTCTAATAGTAACCCCTGCCCTTTTTTTTTTTTTTTTAATCAATCAACCTGAAATAAATCCAGAAAGATATTCACTACATTCTACAAGTATGTATTCACAGTCATTAAATTGATAAAAATGAATGAATCTTCCATGTCTCCTGCAGTTCCCAATCTGCAGCTTCTACAGCTTGGGGTGGAACTCCAATTGGATAACTCATTAGACGTTAAGCTTCTAATGTACGAGACGCACACCTCCATTTAAAATCACTGGTAAGTTACTCATCAACTCCAGAGAAAAAACACCAGGTTCAATTATAAATATTTTACAATAAATATGATCAGAGAATGTACCCCCCTCAGTCTCCAACACTTCCCAAAGTGACACAGATGCAGGATGAAAGCAGGTCACAAATCTTTTAGATCTCTCTTTTGGACCACAGCACACTCTCCCATAGTGCTGGAACACAAATCCATTTAGTCCCATTCAAGTCATCTAATGGAGGAAAAGTTTTTCCTTCTTTAAGCCCATTTTATTGGAAAAAGTGATGTCAGTGAATGATGAATGATTTTGTTCACATCACAAAAAAGCAGTTTGGGTTGACAGTATAGCTAGTGGGTATACAGATACATACAGACACTGGAAAGCATTCAATTATACAATTACTGAATCTCACTCTACCCTTTCAGTTTATCCTAAAGCAGGCAGATTTTGTCCAGGCCCATTCACATTTTGACCTGCGTTCTGAATTTCCACTAAGTTGGCAATTACTTCCACTTTTTGTTGTCCCCAGTTCCAGAACATACAACCTGCTTCCCTCACCTCCTTCCCTTTCATCCTACTGGCTTTTCAAATAGAAGCTTCAGGCTCCCATTTCCAAATCAACTACTAAGGTCGTATAGAACTACAGCATGTGTGAGGCAGGTGGGAACCTCTGGGTCTATGTGGCCCAGCATGCCCCAGCAGAGCCATCCAGAGCCAGGTGTCCAGCACTGCATCCATTCAGCTTCAGAGATCTCCCAGGAGACCCCATAGTATCTCTGGTTGCTGTGCCAGCACTCTGCCACTGCTGGAACAACAGTGCTGCCTGACAGTCAGAGGCTGTGTTGCAGTGTGTGCCCACTGCCTCTTGTAAAGGCACACCTGTTGTATTAACAAATACTTGTAGGGGAAAAAAAATATAAAAGAAAAAAAACAGATTTCTCTTTGACCATTTATTTAAATAGAATTACACTACATTTTATCTCCTGAAGTCTGAAGCGCACTAAAATGTCATTTGCATGAGGGCCTCTAGTCACCTTTACTCATATCCAGATACCCCTTTTTTCTGTTGAAATACAACTCAGCTCCTGTTTGAGCATAAGGATGGAGTACTTACATCTCTTACATTAAGCAAACCTTTGTCTGAAGATGGTCCCACTCCAAATTATTCTTCCTTGCAAGCCGCTCTGTAACTAGTAGTAGGATTTCTGAAGAAGTCAATCATGAAATCATGGAATGGTTGGGTTGGAAGGGGCCCCAAGTCCCACCCCTGCCACGGGTTGCCTGTTTCCTCCCCAGCTCAGGCTGCCCAGGACCTATCTATGGCCTGGGACACCTCCAGGGATGGGGCACCACAGCCAATTCCTACCTTCTAAGTTAAATCTCCACTTTCTAGATCAAAACCATTCTCTCCTGTCTGCCCATGTAAAAAGTCTTTCTCCATCCTGATTATAAGTCCCTGCACATACTGGAAGGCCACAATGAGGTCTCCCCAAAGCCTTCTCTTCTCCAGGCTGAACAAGTCCAGCTCCCTCAGCCTTTTTCCATAGGAGAGATATTTCCATCACCTTCATGGCCTCCACTGGATTTGCATACAAGCCATTTTCAAACACAAGCCTATTACAAACCCTGAGCAAATGTACTCGCAAGTCCTACATCAGAAGCACCAGTATACTTGCAGCGAGAACCCCAGTGCCATCCCAGCATGAAAAGTATGCACCAAGTGGACACCAAGCTGGTGAGGGGCAGTTCATTTTGTCTCCTTGAATACAGTTAGTTCAGTTCTGATAACTTACAGGAATAGAAAGCACTCTATACTAGGGGGAAAAAAAAAAAAAATTATACATATATATATACACACACACACACACACACACACATTGACCAGAACACGAACCAGCTTTTACATTCCAAATATTCCACAACACTTATTTTGGGGATTAGTTTGCCCTTCTAAGAAAACATGCCTAGGGACCACTGAGGAATCTACCAAAAGCAAGAGCTCTGTTCCTTCTAAGGTACCAGGATGGATTAAAGAGGGTAAAGAACTCCTACACCAGTGTTAAACCCATTCATTTACAGCAAGGAGCATTCATCCCTCCAGCTGCCAACTATCATCTCTAAAAAAAAATTTAAAAAGAAATATAATATTCAACCTCATTGAAAGTCCACAAAAGAAGCGTAATTCTTTAGAGCTGAAATATTATTTTAAGAGATCAACACTGCCCTAATTAGCAGCAGAGCTGAATGTTTCAGAAGATGAATCTAGCATCAGAATACAAAGAAGCAGTTTAATTACAGTCTGAAAAACAGAAGCGTCTCCAAACAGTGATCTCTTTCCATAGGTTCACTTCATCTATAAATCCCTTCCTTGCTACTAGCAGTCAAAACTACAGATATGCAGGAACCCTTGGCTTGTTCAGAAGAGTTTCCCAAACAACTCGATTCAGTTGCTTTTCCTGAAAATGAAAACAACTAATGTATAACTTTAGAACAGCAAGGTCACTCTCAGACTTCAGAATTTAAAGCTAGTTCATTGAGTTCACTTCTCAAATTTTTTTTCTTTAAAAATGGATTTTCAGTAATGAAGTGCCTATGCTTTGCTTACATTTTGCTACAAAATTTCATTGTTGAAATTGAAGCTAATGAATCAGGTTTCAGGAGGCCCTTGCAAATGTAAGGAATTTAACTGCTGTTAGCCTGCATGCATTTGTGTGTGTGTGTGCACGCATTTGCTGCTTTGTTTTAACAAAGGGGAATTAGACATAGCTCTCACACTACAAATTGTTGTTAAAGCTGTTGCCACTCATAATATGTGTTTTCAGATGTTAAATCATCTTGAAAAGAGAAACTGAAGAAATAAACTAAACTATTGGGATAGATAAATATAATATATAGGAACACTTCTAGGCAGTTCAACTAAACACAAGACCTCTACATCTCCATAGATAGGCCTAATCAGTTCTCAGATCAAAACAGCTACAAAAACCACACACAAGTTGTAGTAAGAAGGATGGAATGGTTGGGGGAAAAAAAAACAAAAAACACTCCTGTGTAAGTGACTTGAAAAAGAATATTTCATCCAGCTGCAGTCGCTACTTCCCAGAATTAACAACCAACATTCATGTGAGATCTGAGCATTAAGGAAATCTGGAAGAATAAGCAGAACTAGTTTTGCAAGTCAAACTTAAGATCCTAATAAGGACACAGCCATGAACCCAGATATCTGAAAAACACTCAAATCTGAGACACTGTATGCATGACCACCTGTTCTCCCTGTTGCAAGTTAAGATCAAGCCTCACACAGGAGAGAGGAATCACAGCAATGAAGGCCAAAGATCCTGGAAACTACATCAGTCGATTCGGAACTAAATTACCTGTTCCAGCAGCAGTGCTGTCATCTACTTTTGTGAGCTATACTTACTGTTGGGAAATAAAATATGACTAAAATGTGACTAAAGTGACAAGAGAAATTGCCTTCCCTGTCAAATTGCAGAACGATACAAAAATCACAGCAGTGGGCTGTTTTGTTTGTTGTGCCCTAAACACTACTTAAAACTTGGAAGGGTATTTTCAGCAATATCACGCAGATCAGTGTGAACCCCTGTAAAAACATCTCAGACATCTCCCACAAGCACAAGTTTATTTTTTAGTCACCTTCAATATACAGCTTTTATCAATAAGCTACTAGGTTCTCAGTGTTTTTCAGTATTTTTAGTGTTCAGATATTTTCAGTGTTCAAATTCACAGTGGTACAGACAAGAATTCCTTAACTGGTGGACTTCTTCATGAGTGCTTTTGGTCTTTCAACCTCACACACTCATCAATTGAACAACTGGATGAATTTTGTCCTCTCTATTTGAGAAGGAGCCTACAAAAAGCCCTCCAATAAGTTTACTTCTCTATTCTGTCCGTTGTCTACGTTTCCACACCAAGTATTACAGGAAATCAAAGCATGGAACTCTCAGATTAAAAATGAATTATCGAATCCCATGGACAAGCAGCAAACTGCTATCTATACACCTGAAGGAGGCAGTCTCACAGACATAATAAAAAGCAATGATACGTTCTACATATCTCAAAGAATGATATAACCTTGGAGTAAGATGTGAGGGTAGTTGAGTTGAGCTTACAACACTAGCCATCAGCTATCTCCACTGACAATTTATAAAGCTAGCAGTAGGCTTTAGGACACATCAGCCTTCGGGCACCTGAGAGGAACCCAAGAGAAACTGCAGCTGATTTTCATTAAATGAAAAATGGGATCCATTACACAAATATTCTTGAGTGTCCAGAAAATCCCAGATATATTCCATCTTCTCTGCAAAGCAAAGTTTGAGCCACAACAGTTGCACCCAGTTTAATTAATTTTAGAGTTCCACCTTTAATTAAGGTGCTGTAATTTTCTGCTGACAAAAAGGTATATAATGTTTTTTTACATTCCAAATGCAAGCGAGTGCCTTGCTCCCTTTGTTTCCTCAGCCTGAAGTTCTTCTTTAAGACTGTAGATAGCTTTACACCTAAACACTTGCAAATGAATAATACTTCAACTATTTCCTAAGGCTGGTCAAAATATCCTGAATATATATGCATAACAATCAAATGGGATTTGTTTCAAAGCAGTAAGACTTGTTTGAAAAGTGAGTTTTTACAACTTTTTGTCCTTCTGTTTTTGAAAGACAAGTCATTTCCAATTTCACTGCAAATGTCTGTGACACAAAATTTGGAAAGCCTTCATTAGTCAAGCTTTACCATAGAAGTAATTCATGTAAGTAAGTGGCATTGTTTTAATCTAATTTGGTTCTGTAAAGAGAACATTAAATTTGTATTTTTCAAAATCCACATCTCAGAACTACAGAAACAAAACAGTAATTCATTATTAATTACATACTGACCAAATCTGCACAAAGATAGTACTTCTAGCAAGTCTGTTTCTTTCCCTTCTCTCTTCTGTAACCCTCCCTCGAGTACACATGTATCTCACCTGGTCAGTGAAATTCCACTTAATTCAAACGAACCTTTCTAACCTTATGCATACAGAAACAGTGAACCAAGAAACCCTCAGCACCTGGAAGAACTATTAGCTTACTGTTACGCTCTGCTCTACATCATCACAGTAAGTATCTGGACTTCAGTAGGGTCATAATGTACATGTTGCCAGACCTGTGTGCAAGTTAGTTTCAGAAAAAAATAAAATACTCCACAAATAAAGTACCTGCTGCCTCCAGTAAGGCTTCTAGTCTTGCTTGTGTTTCTGGATCCACAGCCCTCAAGTCCGCACCTTCTGCAGCGCTCGATAAGAACAACTCTGATGTGGTTTTAAGTACAGGGTTATCGAGATCTTCTTGGTCCAAAATAAATGATTCAACCTGTTTGACAAGTTAGATAAACAGTTTTACCATTTTTGACATTTTATAATAAAGCCAGAAAACATGAAACATATAAAGGAATTGAACTGCAATATCATAATACTTTAAATGTACAGATTATTAGATAGAACCTTAGAAGTTACATGGTCAACTCACTAGAAAGATAGATGAAATGCTGAAATAAAGAACTCTGCATGAAAAACAGCTTATCCTAAAAATAATAACTGACAAGAGCTGAAACTACAGCAAACCAAATCAAATTAAATACTGAAAATAAACATTATGGATGTTTGCACAGTTAACCACCAGAAGAAGTTGTGGCACCTTTGTCACCAGAAGTGCACTTTGTTATTACAGAAAACAGCCATCAGTAATGACTTCAGTACAGCTGAGCCTTCCTGAACGCCAGGGATGGACCCAATGATTTCTCTAAATACCTTTCAATTTTCTTTTAAAATACTATTTCAACTAATGTAGCAGAAGGATTTTCTTTGTTCAGAGTAGAAACAAGATAGTCAACGACAATTCAAACCAGAGCAATTGTTTCCACACCAGCACTTAACATTACCCCAGTCATCAACATTTCCTAGACCAGATCAGATATGCAGAACAATTAAGCAAGCAGGTATTCCAACGAAGCAGTGATAATGCCATCCCACTACTGGCCCACGTGATCTCAAAACACAAGCTCATGGAATTACTCAACATAACACACTGTAGTTTTAGGGCAGCTTGTCAGCGTAAACAAGGAGGATACCTGACTCATACTCTCATTAGAGTGGAACTATGTTTCAGAATCTGTCTCAAGTGCAAACAAAACTCCTTCTATTTTCAGCAATATTTTAAAATGAAAACATGGACATCATTTCATAATTACCCATTCAGTACTATTGGTGCCTTTGGTATCCCTCAGAAATGAGACACACATGTTGCTGTTCTTTCTCACTTCACATCCCAATCCCACCTTCCTTTCTCTGTTTTCCCTTAATTCGTTCCACTATCCCTTTCATACCAGCAGTAAGCTCCCACCACATTCAGTGCTATTACACAAGGCAACACATCAGGCCCAATAAAAGGCTCGGTAAAATGCCCTATTGTATGAAGGATGCTCGTGAGTCTGGAGAGCCATATATAGCATCGCTATTCAAGATTACCTGCGTTAATGTCTCTCCCTTTTTAATATGTAAACACCCTGTAACATCCCCAATCAGCAGGTTCCCAGTGCAATACAATGTTCACACGTGAATACAATGAGCTTTGTATTCATGGAAGAAGGTGGTAAGAGTAGCTTTCAGGAATACAGATTGTTAGTCCCTCATCTGCACAATGCTGCCTAACTTACAGGTATTGTACCTGGTGTGCCCACACACCAATATTAAAGGTAAGACAGCAGGCTACGACTTACAGTTTTAAGCAGTAAGACTTCTAGGTTAATCCAGATGAGACACAAAAGTCTTAAAAACAAAGAAAATGGTCAGTGTTAAGTAAGAGCCAAGAGGGGAGAAGAGCAGAAAATTAATGACCTGAACCAGTGATAAACATTTTTACTGCAAAGAAAGAAGATCTACACGGCAAAAGATCATAGAAATAATAGAATGAAATCATAGAAATCACAGAATGGCTTGGAAGGGATCTCAAGGATCATCAGGTTCCAACCCTGCTGCCACAGACAGAGTTGCCAGCTGCTACATGGAGTACTAGATCAGATTACCCAGGACCTCATCCATCCTGATCTGAAACACTTCCAAGGACAGGGCATCCACAACCTCTCTGAGCAACCTGTTCCAGCACCTCAGCACTCTCTCAGTTAAAATCTTCCCCCGACATCTAATCTAAATATCCCTTCCTTTAGTTTAAAAGCATTTCCCCTTGTCCTACCACCATCTATCCACATAAAAATTGGGTTTCCCTCATATTTCTAAGCTCACTTAAAATACTGGAAGGCTGAAATGAGGCCTCCTTGCAACCTTCTCTTTTCCAGGCTGAACAAGGCCAGTTCCTTCAGCCTGTCTTCCTAGGAGAAGTGCCCCAGCCCCTACATCACATTTGTGGCCCTCCTCCGGACCCTCTCCAACAGCTCCACATCTTTCCTGCACTGGGAGCCCCACACTTGGACACAGTACTCCAGATGGGTGCTCATGAGGGCAGAGCAGAGGGTGTCAATCCCATCCCTCACCCTGTTGCCACCACTCTGCTGATGAAACCCAGGATACCATTGGCCTTCTGGGCTGCAAGTGCACACTGCTGACTCAGGATATGTATCCCTGCACTAAAACTCTTCCTCTCTGCAAAATTCACATTGTAGGTTATGTTCATCCAGTCCATGGAAGGAATCCCTGCTGAAATAAGGTCTGAAGCAAAGATATCTCAGGAAAAATTGACATCTACAGGAGCACTTCAGGGTATTCCATTTTTCTCCCCTAAAACTACACATGGAACTCTGCTTCCTCAGTGCGCCAGACATACAACTCCTACTGCCACAGCACACTCGACCAACTGACTGGTAGAAAAATACCACCGTGTTTACAAGTGACCGCCCATTGTACCTAGCGGAGGACTCCATATAGGCAGCTGTACTGCATCATAATTGTCGGTATTTGTGTGTTTCTTTTTTCTCCCCTTTTCCAATTACACTGCTAAAAATAATAGCACCACCCCCCCTTTTGAAAATATACTGAAAGGTGTGAAAAAGTGACCTCACATCAGAACAAACACTACAGAAACTTTCAGACTGCCTTCTGACAAGCTTACCCTTCAGCCTCAGCAGAGCCTGACAGCACCCCAGGCAAGGGCTCATACCAGCAACAACTGTTAGCTTTTGTTCGTTCTGATTTCTTTAGTAAGTGCTTAATAACATATCCACAATACAAACAGATCTCGACTCTGAAAACAGAGAAATTCCACACGTGGCCTGTTAAGGCATTCGTATCATCGCCAGTTTTTCAGAACTGTCAATGCATTTTCAAGTCAGAACATCTGACATTTCTGCAGCTGTAGTTTCTCACACAGGCATGGTACAGGGGATGAACACCTTCTCACTAACAGCACAGTAAGAAATGCCTTCGTCAACAAAATGCCACTTGTGAATGAAAGCGACCTGTGATGATCACACAACAACCAAACAATATCAAATACATTACAAAAAAAAAAAAAAAAAACCATAGCCAAATAGATTTCACTTTAATACAGCGCTCACATTGCAAAAATTAGGTAAACATATCTGCAGCAAAGCAAAGGAATCACTGGTTACTGTGCTATTTTTGGATTATTTTGCGAGTTGCAATTGATAAGCATCTTACTTGGTAATGCTCATCAGGAATACATACACTCAAGACATCAATTACAAAACTAACTATGAGCAGGAACGATTCTCAATAACACTCCCAACACCCTGTGTGGGACCTGAGCACCGCTGCAGCACTGCACCTCAACCAGGAGAACGAAGGGCTTGTCTGACACCCTGCCAAGGGCTGCAGCAATCCCTCAGCTCTGCAGATCCAGTTACACTACAGGGTCCTCCCCCCAGCCAAATTCACAGCTATCTGGACTCTGCCCCAATAGTATTTATACATTAATACCATGAGTGAGTTCACCCCAGGTCAGGGGTATGTAAAGGCAACTTGGCAAGTGCTAACATCAAAAATAACATTAGCCATTCTTCTAAGATTGGCAAATGCATGTAAGGGTAGGAACACATTTCTATTTTCAAGTCTAAACTGATCTTTTCTGTGCTGCATTGAAATTATTTTTTTTTTTTAATTTTTTTTTTTTTTGCTGTTGTTGCAGGTTACTGACAAAAGCAGTATTTTCCCAGAACAGCTTGGACTGCTCCCACCAGCTTGCTCCTGACAGGACAGATCAGTGATGGAAATGCTTCCTGCTGTGGCCGCACCCGCACCATCCCTTCTCTGGCACACAAGGGTAGCCACAAGGACTGCTCACTGCATCTCCTGAGTGCCAAACCACTGCTTCTGGAAGACCATCTTGACAGAGTCAATAGGTAGGACAAAGCTGCAAGGAAGTCACCCCCTAGAACTTGAGTTTCCCAGATATGCAGTGAGCAACAAAGACCCCTGCAGAGCCAGGCCTTCACGCCTTGCACTTGGAGTACCTGCAGGGCTGCAGACCCTCAAGCGACATCACAATGCCAATAAACTACTACCCGGTTTCTGAACTGGGTAACCCTTCCTAGTTATTTCTGTAACAATTCCATTTGGATATATCTCAAATACATCTTGATGTACACAGCAAACCAGCTTCTTTCAGAAAGCCTGCATCACAGGCTGAAACTTCATAGTTACAAAGTGGAAATAGACCTTTAAACTATTTTCATTCAATAATTAAGACGTACAACACTGTATAAGTATCAAACTAAGAATACACTGTGGTTTTCTTTAATAATCCTACCCCTCTGTTTACACTGCCATGTTCTTTATTGCACTGAATGCCAACATCTGACTACTACCTTATCATCATTCCTACTTAAAGACCTTGGGAGTACCGGTAAGACAGCGGATGGGAACCAATTCACTAGTGTTGTGGTTTTCAAATTTGACATAAAACACCTTTGAATTCCACATTTAAAGAACGTCAGCTTCAAAATTACTGAAAATAATCAGCCCAAGGAGACAGCAAAGTGCAAGGCTGACAACTGGGAGCCCCAGTCCCAGGGCAGATTGCACACAGGCCTCGTTTAACTATGCTATAAGCAGTACTTAACATCAATCCCTCAAAGCTCAACAATATCAGTCAAATACTCTCACTACTATACTGAAATATAATCTTGGCACTTGGCACTTCTATTTCATTCCCAGGAAAAGGGTTAAGAGACAGAAAACCATACAGAAACACATACATTTCCACATAAGTTCCCAGGGTGACCTCAGTAGCATATGCTACCTTCCCTTGGCACTTCAAAGCTAAGAGAAAGAACAGTTCAGAGTCATTTAAACAATGTAAATGACAATTCAGCCATGATTACAGAGATACACCATCCCTGTTAAGGCTTGAACTGTGAATTCTGAAGGCTGTTTCTTCAATTCAAAATAGCTCAAGAAAATTTAAGTCACTAAAATCTATTAATCACCACACATCTTCCAGTTCTGGATCTCGTGCTTACTAGGGCTGCTGCCAGCACTCAGCAGTTACCGTGTACTTGGAGATATCATCACATCAGCAGAGAAAGCCCAGAGTGGCTGAAGCATCATTTCCAGTCACTGCTTATCCTACGACAAGCGAGGCAGATATCAAACACATCCTCATGAGATGAATTAACACTAACATGGCAGAAAACTCGGGCGAAAAAGGGGAGCTGATAGTTCTCTGCTACTCTACTGAATTTCCAGCTTACAAAGGCAGTGTTTTAGGAGCTGGAACAAATCTCTTCTGGGAAGAGCAAGCCACCAAATCATGTTAGCCCTTCCTGAGCCTGCAACCCTTGTGACTGCCTGACTCCAGATTTCAGGGGAGCTGTTAGTACCTGCAAACTCCCTGAGCTCTACAAAGAGTTGCTTTTCCTGACAGCAAATCAGATGGCTCAAATCCATTTAGCTCTAACTACAATAGAAAGTTGAATAAAGTACATCTGGATTATCTAAAAGACAGCCTCTATTCCAATATATATTGAGCAGTTATTCTATAATGGCACAAGAAAATATGGGAGCTGGGCCCCAACCTTATTTCAAAATAGCAATTCGTTTTGCAAATGCTGATACAAAGGTAACACAAGGGTGGACACAATGTTACCACACCAGACACAAAGTATGGTCCACCTGAGGTGGTCGGTGCTCCAGCAACAGCAAGGCAGACCTGACACCCCTCAGCTGCTCCTCTCTGGAAAGTCAGCTCTAGCCAAGGACCTCAAGCCCAGCACCACAAGGAACGAGGCAGCTCTCACAGTTATAGGTAGTATCTGAAACACGCAGATGAAGGAATAAATAAAAGTTAAGGTTGTGTGAGACTACTCTCCATGCCAGAGATTCATCATCCTAGGGTTTCCATTTCTTTGTGTTAATACTAACAGAAAATACAAAAGCAGGATTCATGACCAAGTGTGTGTTAAAAGATTCAGGCAAACGTAACCACTTACCCAATATCTCTCTTAAGCAATCCACAGGCACTAGCTTACACCATGCCAATTTAAGTAGCTTTAGATATTACAGGCTACACTGTATCTTATATCATCCATCAGCCTCCGGACAAAGCTGTCTACAAACAAGAAATATGCAATTCACTTTTATTAAAACACAACAGCTGACCCAACACACAGCTATACCCATAGTTTCATGGTTGCATCCTCCTGGTACAAGGCAGGAACCATTAAAAGGGCTTTAGTACAGGAAGTGCTGCTCACTTAATAAAACAAACAAACAAACAAACAAACACATAGCCCACGCCTGATAAAAAGAAACAGAATTATGAGTAACTTCTCCTAATTCACAGATAAATCTCCTTTTGCAACTAGGAGCTGCCATTTACAAATCTGAAACCAAAAGCCACTCAAAATTCACACTAAACCAAGAGCCTGTTATTGACACATACAGTCTTCACACCAAAGACCAAATGGAGACAAGCAGACCTTACTACCTGAAATGAGAACTTACGCTAAGTGCTACTTGTTTTCATATGTTCTGTTTCAACTCACTCTAAGACATGTTTTCAGCGTTCAATTTCAGACTGCTATAACAGATAAGCACCTATTAGAAAAATAGCCCCTTTTCTTTCCCCATCTCAGCAGGTTTACACCCTCAATATGCTGACTGACTACTACCTAAAGCATGTTTTCAGTTTCATTGTAGCTAAGGCTTCTTTGCTCAAGTGTTTTAATGTCTGAAATTGTGTCGAGTGAAGGAAACAAATGCAATTTTTATGTGATTCTATGATTCTGATGTAAAAGCTCACACCCATGGAGACGGCAAGTGTTCTGAGCCATCTCTTCAAGAAACATCCAACATATATCAACACACAAGCTTAATTTAAAAAAATAAATAAATCACATGTAGATGAATTTTCCAGGTCTGCCATCGCTCCAGCACTCAAAATCATACATAAAAATCCCTTGAATACACCCTGGTCTAACAATTCAATAATCCATTCCCACATCAACCTCTCTTTCAGGCAGAGAGGATCTCAACATTTGAAATAACTAAATGTTAAGTTACCTAGAGGCTCATATCAAACTGAAATTCATGCCAGCATTTCTTCCATTCTCAGAGCTGAAGCTAGTGGCAGACATTTTCCAAGGCATCTATAAACAAGCCTGTGTGTGCTCTGCTACTGCAAAACCAGCAAAAAACTATCATGTAACTACAGATCCATCAGAGAGCCATTTAAAACACCTATCATACTGAACAACACAGCACAGATCCCACATATCTAAAATACACTCCACTGAAAACTCTACAGGTGGCAGTTAACAGGGCTTTGAAATGTAACTACTTCAGAAAACCAAGTAAAGCACGTGCATTCCATATACAGTATTGATCTTAAACTAACAAATCCAAGATGTTAAGTGGCCATTTCAAGGACACCTTTTCCACACGCTATCTGATAACACCAAATGCACACACACTGAGCAGTGAGCTCCGAGGATGCTAAGACATCAGACAGACCATTCAGCCCCAACAGCTCATCTCCTTTCACTTGGACTCAAACAGTGGATTTACCACATACCAGCCATGTAAGATTTTATTCATGAATTTGGAAAGGGAAGAGTTCAACAGGGTTAGGGATTTTCCTGGAGGAAACTCCTGGTTAATTAGTAATCTCTCTGTTTTACTGAAAGCAAATGAGAATAACTCATGGGTCTAGTTGAAGCTTAATACCTAGGAAACAGTAAAAAAATATATAGAAAAATAAAAAATAAAAAATAAAACCCACACAGAAAATCTCAGAGGGACTTTTCAGTTGGCAAACCATTCATCACGTGGTAAAACACCCATTTTTACTTGACAAACAGTGAATCACCTCTCCTGTAGACTGGCACAGCTTAGTAACTTTTCAAATCCCTCTTGGTGGGAACAGCCAGCTACCTCTGTTCATTCCCACCTACTTCTCCAAGAGACACAATGCAGTAACTCAACTGTGGGCAATGTCACCCAGTGTAGGACACTGCTTCCGGGTAGGGGTGTTTGGAAAGAGCTAAAGATAAAAAGAAGTTTGAAAAACAAGCTGCATAAATCCCTCCTAAAAGAGAAGGGCGAAAAATGAGAGGCCTCAGTCCCTGAAAAGCAATTAAAAGGATTCAGTACAGGACCAATCCTATTAGTTACATTTTTAGTAATAATGCTTTCTATACACATCTAAACAGAAGATGCAGAATAGCGTAATAAAGAAGAGGAAGTTTTTTGAGTATTTCTATTGAAAATATTTCTAAGTATTTAAAAAAAAAAAAATTCTCAACTAACGTTAAGTAATAAGGTGCAAGAGTAAAAGGAAGACAATATCCTCCTATATGGCGCATTTCTTCTGCAGAATTCACTTGCTCAGTATCCCTCCAATTACACCCAAAATGAAACCTCCACAACAAACAGGGAGAGCTAGTTGCCAGAGGGAGAAAAAATAAACACAGAACAAAGAGCTACCTATTACTGACATGCACCAAGAGGTTATAGCTCAGACAAGCATATCACCCTAATGAAATGAATCTTTAAACCCAAACATTAATTCACCTCTGCCCACTATTTACCTCTAATTCAAAGGCAGCGTGGTATTACACCACAGCTATAGAAAACAGTACTTTTATCATTTAGAAGTTAAATTAATCTTTAATCACAAAAGACCATGGACATGAGGCATCCAATGAAAAAGTTTCCATTAAAAATAGCCCCTCAAGCCAAAACTTTTCAAAAAATTCCTAAATTTACATAACTTGAACTAATTTCTGAACTGTTATGGTAGCGGACATCTCAGTTAGGAAGATAAGCTTTAAGGACTTAAAGCTTGTATCTGCAACAGTGCACTTGAGCTGTTATCCACCCATTCACAAGGATCCACATAGGCAAAACTGAAGCACGTCACTAAAGCTTCAGCTTTGGAACTCAACTTACACACTGAGTTCTGCAAATAGTGCTCAAGCATACGAAGTTATTTTACCTGCTTCATGAAGTTACCATTTAGAAATGAGCCAAGGAAAGTTGCCTTCTTTGCCTGTCAGACTTTCCTCAGTTTCAAATTAAGAGTCACTTCTGCTCCCCTCCAACAACAGCTTAATATTCCTGAGGTATCTTCACATATGTTACAAGAACTCAAAATGACCTACTAAGCTTAAAGCCACACAGGCTTCTCACCTGCAGGGGCCAAAACCCAGTTCTGAACTCCCTCACCAAACATGCCAAGCAAGTAACGTAGCTGCTCCTAGGCATAAAGGTCAGGCCACATGCATGCGCAGAAGGAGCACCTATTTCCCTTCCCTCCACACCTACTCTTTTCTTAACTGAACGTCACAAGGAGGGCTTGACCTCTAAACACAGGAATTGTCCGAGATGAGGACGGAAGTGAGGAGAGCATCCTGATGCCAATTTCA
This sequence comes from Excalfactoria chinensis, assembly GCF_039878825.1. Classification (NCBI taxonomy): domain Eukaryota; kingdom Metazoa; phylum Chordata; class Aves; order Galliformes; family Phasianidae; genus Excalfactoria; species Excalfactoria chinensis. The sequence goes on along the minus strand of NC_092837.1, from coordinate 16,000,717 downwards.
GGGGGGAGCAGCTGGGTGGCCCCACTTTAAGTCTCCACATTTGCCAGCAGTAGTCTTGTTTTTCACTAATGCCCAGATGAGCCCTTCTCCCCTGTCACTGACAGTAACTAGTAATTTGCACCCACGTGCAAATCTGTAACTAGATATAGATGTTCTGCTAAATTTTGGTAAGTCTTTGCAAGGGGATGCACTGCATGTTTGTATAATTATATAGCAGTGTCTCACATTTATTTTCAATAGCTATCATTAAAAAGGTTGCTGACATTTATGTTAGATCATGCAGTCAACTGGGTCAAGGTGCACTGAAGGGAAATCAGAATGCTGCAAGAAACATTAGAAATAATTTCATTTTTAAGTCTTATTGAAACGGAAGTACTAACTACAAGTAAGCAGATCCGCTCTGGCTACCATGGGTCACACTGCCGAACTAACTGCAACAGTTACTGGGATTTCCCAAGAATCAGCACCCAAGGGATCGGCACGGGGCTGTGATGGAAGATGGTCAAGGAATCAGGACAAGGCTCCGCACCAGAGGGCGGTGGGCATGGAATGGGCTCCCTGAGGACACCGATGTTTCAAAAAGCATCTGGATAATGCTCTCCTGTGGTCTGGATTTCACACGTTCCTGCACAGAGCCAAGAGCCGGAGTCCATGATCCTTAGTGGTCCCTTCAAACTCCAGATATTCTGAGATTCTAAACAGGTTGAGCATGAGCAAATACACTACTAAGTGGCTATCAGCATTATTAAGCCTCTGAATACTTTGAGAAATCTAATACTGTTATCCCTCCGTGCTTTCTATCAATTAATAATTCCAGAAGATTTTCCATTTTGTTCCACCTCTGATTTCCTGAATTTTGAACTATTAAAAATAAGAAAAACATCAACTGATAAATTTTCAGAGGAAAGAGGAAAGCCTTTTCTGCCCAGCTGAACTTCGTCTGCATCAACTTCCTGAATTCCTATTCCTTATGGTTAAGAAATTGCTAGTTATGTTATTTTAAATAATACACTAAACCTGAAATTTGTAAGCATTCAATTGACCTCAAGTCAGAGATGCACTGTTTAGACCATTTAAGCAGTGCCATGTTAATAGGGTTCAGTGATATAGCAATAGCTTTAATAGATTACATTAACAATTTAAAACAAACTAAGTACTTACCTTGGAACCCTTCCCCCCAAAAAAACAACAAAAAACTAAGTTAGAAGACCTAGGATTTGTGAAAAAATGACTTCAGCCCCAGACAAAAACCCCAAGTACTGAACCGACCCGGAGTGCATGCCATTCAACTCATAATTCTGCCCATTGCAGGAGGTATGTTATGTCTGATTTTTAATTATGCTTTATGTAAATATCCCCAGAGGCTTATGCAATAGGTAGAGGCTTAAGTAAGGCAAGCTGGAGGAGGCAGGCAGCCTGCTCTGGAGAGAGAGACCAAGATGCATGCTGGCTTCATGGCTGAGGGCCAGTGAGCTCTGGTTGCCATTGGGCGGCTGAGCCCTGAGGAGCACACCAGGGCACTTGCTGCACCTATACACTCATCCCCAAAGGCCATGCACTGAACAAGGCTCCGAGATCATTCAGAACGTTTGTCAGCACAGCTGGCTTCCCATACTTGATTCACAACAGATCAGCAAACCACACAATCTTGCAAGCACTAACACTGCCATATTTATCACTTGCTTCAGCTCCACTTGTCTATGGTCCAGTTTTCTTCCAAGGCACAGTTTGGTAAAAGTCTGCACGCTCTGCAGCCGGAAGTTCTCCACGACTGAGGACCCTGTGGATTCCACATACGTGCACTATTAATCACTGCCCTGACAGCATGCCTTCACCCTGACCTACAGGCTCCGCAACCAGTATCACAAAGCCTGCTTTGCACTCATGCCTTTGGCACCACTCTTAAGAGCCAGCAGAACTCACAAGGCCTGGTAAGAGCACACTCAAAGATGCATCAAAATTTCACTCCAATTGAGTAGCCAGCTGCATCCAAATCTTAAACCATACCCCAAGCACCGAGGCCAGAGCCACTCTGCCACTCAGAACACAAATCTTGCTGAAAGTCTCTCCAAGCACCAAGAGAACCACAGCTTCCCTTCTATTTTACACAGGAACAGCAGAAAGCCTCCTGGCCTCCTCTTCCCATGGCCAAAGGCATGCTTCAGCTTGCAATTCTTACTGTTTGCATGTGATAATTTTAACTGGTAATTCTAGAAAATACTCCATTTGAATTTCATCTTGCAGACCTCTCACAGCTCAGTTGCACAGCGCCCAGCCCAGACTCTGTTTTCCTGAGCAGCTGAAGCAGCTCCCTGCTGCCTACTGCAAGCAGGCACTGAGCTGGGACACCAGAAAGCTCCATTCTTCCTCCCCATTTTGCAACATATGATAAACACAGCATCCACTCCTCACGTGGCTTCACCTGTAAAAACGGGACAGCACTCCCACCGAAACTACCTGAAAACCCAAAGTAAGAAACACAATGCATCTTCTGAAAAGTTAAGCTAAAATACATTATTGCTCTTTACCTTCTCTAGTTAAAAACCTCATTATGTTCTTCCTGAAATTCTCTGACGACTTTTTTTTTACTCGATCTGCCATTTTAACTAAATCTAATTACTTTACACTCAGACTAATACACAGAAACAAAAAATCGAATAGCAATGCACAGACATGGCACAGCCTACAGAACACTGCACCGTGATTTTCAAGGCTTCAGAAGTGGAGAGAAGAGCGCAGATTAAGGCCACATGGCAAACGTTCTCATTATTTATTTCATTCTCTCTCCTCATTCCCACTAATTTCACACAGTGGTAGCAGCTGAAGGCATACACCCAGATCAGTGACTCATTACACGAGACCACAGTCCAAACAGTCACTGGGTTTTCAAAGCAGTGCAACTCAAGAACTGCAGTGCTCCATCCCAATAGTTCTGTTGTCTTTAATTTGTTCAAAAACAACAAGGAAAAAAAAAAGAAAAAAAAAAAAAAAAAAAAAAAGCAAGAAGTCAAAGCCCAAAAAAGCCACAACACGTTGGCAACAGGTGCTTCTTGAGTTCTCACACTCACAGAAGAAAACTGAAAGTTCCCTTCTGGCCTTCAGAACTGTGCTCCATACCCCAGCAAGGCTGGAGAGGCACAAGACACATTCTTCCCATTCACGTTCCTTCTACACATTGCTCCCCACAGTCAGAGACACAAACCCCAAGAATCCCCCAAGCAAGTTCAGCCTCAGAGACTGGCCCAACTCCTCTAACCGCGCGCCCCAGAAATCTCCAAGTGTTTTAACTTCAACTTAATTTTGATGACACATTTCAAATAAATGCTCTTAAAGCTTGATGTAACTCAAAAGACCAACCTGAGCTGCTCAATCTTCACACCCTGAAGATGTGGGCTGAAACAGAATAGCAGAGCTCTACCATTTCCTTCTTGCAAGGAGAGCCACAAACATTGTTACATAGTCCACCTCATTTTCCAGGTTCTGTAACTAGCGTTGCACTCTCAAGGATACATTAACATGTGAGCCAGCAGACACAAAAGACATCCCAGGCAGAGGAAACTCCTGAGTTACTTGCGTCCTATTCATTCCCAGAAGGCCTACCACCTTCCCAAAAGAGGAAGACCTCTCTGTATCACCTCACACTCCCAACACCAGACTGCTATGGAACATTCTTCTCAAGTGAGTTTTATCTGCTTGATCATTAGATTTTGAGCATAGTTATGTATCCTGTGTCAACCCACAAGCAAAGCAGAAACGTGGGTCTGTGTCAGTGTAACCACTTTTTAATTCAGACTTAGTTCAGACCTCAGCTGGGCTGGGCAAAAGATGATCAATGGAAGGCAGAACATTCAGACACACGAGGAAAATGTAGGCTCCCCTCCTTCCACTCCCTCCAAAGAAACATGCGCACACACTTAAGTACCTGCTCCCGGCCCTCATATTGCACTGCCTATCATCTTCCTAATCCCGCAGAAGCACAAAGAGGCACAAAACACTGAAGCTGCAACACACTTCCAAGTGATGACCACTTTCCCCCAGCACCCACTAAAAGAACATTAAGTGCTACAGCAGTGGCTGAGATCCTAGCTCTTCTTTCTAAAAGAGACAACAAAGGCAGTTAGATCCACCACTTGGTGTGTAATGAGCGGGCAGCAGTGGTGGATGGGGCCATCTCTTCCTAGGCTACACAAAGCAGCCCTAGATGCAAGCTTCAAGGGCCAACAATGCTCCACTTGGGCTGGGATGGGGCTACAGTCCCTCCCACACACCTTCCCCTTGGAACCCTCCGCAGGTCTGGCAGATCAAAGGGAAACACCTCCATTACTCCCTTCCATTTCTTCTGGAAAGAGGATGTTGGGTAAAGAGCACTTCTATTCCACAGAACTGCACCCATCGGGAATTCAGCAGTCTGGGAGACACAGACTCCTCCTCCTCCAGAGCCCAGCGCGACAATACCGGGGCTGCTGACTTCCTTCTGTTCCCGCAGAAGAGATGCGCTCCGCTCGCGGGAGAACGTCACCTCCCGCTCGGACACGGTTCAAAGTGGAAACCGCTCGCAGAGCTCGGCCCGCGCCCACCCTCCGCAGGCCGAGAGGAGGCCGCGGGCGCAGGCCCGGCCGCTCCGCTCCACCCCGGAGCCGAGCCTCGCTCCCCGGCCTCGGCGTTAGGCCCCGCGCTACTCGCCGGGACCCGCCCCCGCGGCTCCGGTGCGGCCGCTCCCGCCTAAGGCCGCGGGGAGGGCCCGGCCGGGGGCAGCGCCAGGGAGAAGCCGCGGGCCGCGACCACCGCGCCGGGCGGGGAGGCGGGGAGCTCCCGGGGCGGGCGGCGACGGCGCGGCGGGAGGCCGGGCCTGTCAGGAAGCGGCGGCCGGGCTCGGCCGCGGATCGCTCACCTCGGACACCTCGTCCTCGTCGCTGCCGGAGCCGCCGCCCCCGCTGCGCAACACGGCGGCCGCCAGCTTGAAGTCGAGGGCGGTCTCGCCGGCCGCGGGCGCTCCGGGGCCTCCGGGACCGCCGGGCCCGGCCTCCCCGAAGAGGCGCACGGCCCGCAGCCCCAGCGGGGAGGGCCCGGCCGCGACGGGCGGCTCGGCGGCGGGCGGAGCGCGGGGAGCGACCGAGTCGATCTCCTCGTCACCGAGGGGGGCGGCGGTGCCGTCCGTGAGCATCGCGCCGATCCGGGGCCGCCGCCGCTCGCACAGCCCAGCCGTCTCCGTCCCTCACGGCACCGCAGCAGCGCCACTAACTTCTCACACCCTACCCGGCCGCGCCGCCGCACCGCCCACCCGCCGCGCTGCTCGCGCCCATTGGCCCGGGACGTCCCACGGCCGCGAGCTATTGGGCCGCGCCGCTGCCGCTCCGAGCGACGTCACGCGTTCCCAGCATGCTGCCTTGAGAGCACACGCCGAGGCGGTTTGAGCCCCCTGCCCCGCCCCGCACCCCTGGCTTCGCTTCCTGAACTTCCCGAGAGCCGATTGGCCACTCGCAACGTCAGTCACGCGTCCCGCCGGAGCTTCGGGCGCCAATTGGGCCACCGCGCTGTCGATCAACGGTGATACGAGAACCCGGGATTCCGGTTGGCCAGAAGGCCCGTCGCTCACAACGCGCGTTGTCTGACGCTGCCCGATTGGCTCCTGCCGCGACGTGGGCCCGCCCCTCCCCCTCACCGCCCTCTGAAGGTCTCCGTCAGCGCAGAAGCCGACGCCGCCCGTCCGCCTCGAGCGCTCATTGGCGCGCGGCGCTGCCTGTCAATGCGGGTGACCCGGCCGCGAGCGGCCCGCCCCGCCGCCCGCAGAGAGGGCGCTATTGGCCCCGCGCGCTGTCACTCACGCCGCCCACCGCCCCGCCCTCACGGCACCCGCTCAGCCACGTGGCCTCTGTCAGTGCCACGCGCGTGCCCGGCGTGCGGGCTGAGTCCGGCCGGAGCGCGGTTTTCCCCCAGCAAAAGAGCCGGGAGAAACAGTGCGGGGCAAAGCGCCGTTTATTCTGACGCCGGTCAGCTGTCATCATCCGCGCGACTTTGGCGATCCACCGCCGTGACACCGGGCGCGGCACCCGCAGGCCGAAATCCGGGCCGGGACAGGAGCGGGGCTGGAGCCCGGAGCCCGGCGCAGAGCGGAGCGAGGGGCGGGTTCGGACCCCGCTGCAGCGCGGAGGTGACGGGCGGCCCAGCCTCGTGTCAGCGCTGGGTGCGAGGCGAGCAGCAGGGCCGGGCCGGGCCAACTCTGCTTGTGCCCCGTCCGAGCTGCGGCCCTAATTCACAGAGATGTTGACCTCTCGTCCCGGGCGACGCATCGGCTCACACTGCAGAAGTGCGGGGTGATGCGGCTGGCGCTGCTCCGGGCGGCCCTCCAGCAGCCGTGCCCGCGAGCATCCAGCCCCTGTAGCTGCTCAGCCTGCCGCCGGGAATCGCTGCGGTGCAGCGTGTGCTGAGCCCACGGCCCAGCCCTGCTGCTGTCCGTGCTCCCATAGCTGCTCCCAGACGCCAGCACCGCAGCCCTGGTGCCGTTCCATCTGGATCTGGCACCTTGCACTGGGGCTTTCGGCTGTTCCTGCCTCTCCAGGCAGGCAGACACTGCTGCCTGAGCCGCGTACCCCAGACAGGCGCAGCCCCTGCACTGTGGAGTCCTTGGGGACAGCTGCAAAAGAGCGCAGCTCCCAGGAAATCACCCACCTCTTCATCAGCGTAGCTTTCCTGCTCCTCCTGCTTCCTTTGCAGTTTCCCTTCTGCTTCCTTACTGGCTGATGCAGGCATAATGTTGTCCAGCCAGCTCAGGTCATGCAGGGAGAAGATGCACTCAAGCGCCTTCCGGATCCCCACCAGGGCCAGCAGCTGGGGCCAGGGCAGAGCATGTCAGCACTGTGCAATGCACAGGGCTCAGGCCAGGGGTCTGGCAGGGTGATGCTTTCCATGTGGGTTCAGGTCAGTGGCCTGGTTACAAGAGACATCCTACCATCACTGGGAAAACAATGGCAGCTGCGGTGGACTTGATGACCCAGAGCACAGCCAGGCACAGCAGCTGGATGAAGGTGAAGAGATGCACCCGGCACAGTGGCACATGGCGGAGGTAGAGGTGATCTGGCTGGTGCTTTGCAGGCATCAGAAGCAGCCTCACTCGGTCTGTGAACTGCAGGGAGAGGACAGCAGGCTTGTCAAACACGGCTCAGGGAAAGGATACTTACACAATTCCAGTCAGCTGTCACCCACCTCCCTGCTGTGACCACCCCATCTCTTAGCATAGAGGGATGCCAGTGACTGCCCCCGGAGCAGGACAAGCCCTCCGCAAGGCCACTTCATGCTGTTGCCAGGGCTCCTCATAAGATCTATTGCAGGGGAGCTGATCTGTACAGTGCTACAGGACCTGGGGCTATGGCCACACTACCAGCCCGACCCAGAGGAGTTCTTTCCAAGCAGATGTTCAGGGAAAAAAAAAAAAAAAAAAAAAAAAGAAAAAAGAGGTAGATATTTCTGCAGCCTGGATTTTTCCTGCCCAGAGTTTAGCAACAGTAGGGCAGAGGTGACAAATCAGAGCTGTGGGGAGCTGCTCTGAGCCATCCATTGGTCCCTCTGCTTCACGCAAACTGCCTGATCCATCAGCGCAGGAGTCATTCATGCTCCCCAGCAACCCAAACACCACTTCTTCCCTCTGCCTGATCATAGGTCCAAATTCCAGGCATTGAGCCATTTTGCACGGTGTGAGCTGGTGCTGAGTGAAGCCCTTCCTCTCTAAAACCCACACGTATCCCAGTACAATGCAGAGGCATGCTCTCTGCAGCCCCACTCACCTGGATGCTGTTCAGAGCCACCACTCCCATGTGCAGAAAGACCCCATACAGCACCGGCATCGGGATGTACTGCAAAACACCGGCGTGAGGCTTCAGCAGGGTGCAATTTGCACTCCCTAAGCTAAAACCAGTCTGTGTATATGGCTGCAATGTTAGTTCACTTGGAATAGCACGATTTCATTTCATGTATTTTTGCTCATCCTATGGCTCCAAAGGCATTACAACTGGATGTGTTCCTGTCTATGATTGGAACTGATGCAAGGACATCATCACCTTCAGAGGGGACACCTGCTTGCCCCACTTCAGTGCACCCTGCCCACTTCAGAAAGGAGGCAAAGACACCCCAAGGCCAACACCAGGAACTAATTCCCATACCTTGAGAATGGGTGCCAGGAAGACAGAGACTCCAGTCAGGATGAAGACCACTAGGCCGGTCAGCCTCTGCTCCCTGCGGGCAGCAGTGCAGGCATCGTATGAGTGTCCAGGCTCCCCCAGGCACCCACAGCCCCCATCAGCCTGCATAGGCAGCAGCCTGTCCCCTGGTGCCACTGCTGTGGGCATGAGAGGTACAGGAGTCCCCCAGAGTAGGGGCTCCAGCCCGGATGCAGAGCAGCTCACTGTGTGGCAGAGCTCAGGCTGTACCTGATGCCCAGGAACTCGGGCTGCTCCCCTGGAGCTGAGGCAGTGCTCTCCTTCCTGAGGCTCTCCATGTGTGCCAGGGAGATGACAGTGGCTGACACATACCAAGGGAGGCCCATCACAGAGGTGACGATCATCAGGAGTGAGACGCAAAGGAAGTCCAGGTGAAAGCCTGCCCCTTTCTGCAGTGAGGGAAGTATCGAGGTTAGGAGTGAACCGTGGGCCACAGCAGCACTGGGAGGCCCCCCAGCATGATGGGAACAGGACACTGTCACAGAGGACAGCAGGCCCTGGGCTACTGCAAACCATCAGGGCAGGTGGTGGATGTGGTAGGAAGCCAAGAAAGAGCCACATGGCAAGGCCAGGGAGTGGCATCTTGCCTGACTATGCCGTGAGCATTGCCCTTCAGCCCTGTGGAGCCACATCCAAGTCCCAGAGCTCACAGGGACACGCTGAACCATATGTCCTGGGCAGATGGAGCCCTGCCACATCCTGCATCTATCTGAGAGCATTTGTAAATATCATAAACCTTCAGATGGAGTCAAAAACGCCCAACGCCCAGCCTACAACCTGATATTTGCACTTTCTTGGTGATCAGCCATGACACCGCCCAGCCCTGAGGATGTCTGCAGCCTGAAGCTGGCTTGTCCCAGCAATGTCCTATGCCCACTGTCCCCTACCAAGTCCTATCCACAGCCCCTCCTGCAGTGGGTGATGGAGGTATGGTGGGGATGCCCACGGAGAGAGAAGCTCAGGGGCATCCCCAGAGCTGGTGGGAGGGCTGATAACCCCAGCACAGCAAGTCCCACTGCCTCCTGCCTGGCAAGGGCCATGCCTCTCCAGGAGCCAACACACCAAGACACTGGCACTGCCAATGCCAGCTCTTCCCTGGCTGCCCAGCCTGGCCCAGGCTGGAGTTCACACACAGGGTAGAACAGTGCTCCACATCTGCAGCTGGCACCACTCCACCCCTGAGCCCTGCTTACCTGCAGCTTGTACTCCTTGCGGTTAAGAATGACAGCTGTGATCTGCTGGTCCATGAAAATGAGGATGGTAACGAGAATGGCAGGCACCACAGATGCCAGGCAGATCCACCAGGGGTTGGCTCCAAAGGGGAAGACGATCCAGCCCCTCATGGGATTTGTGGGCTGCAAAAGGCAGAAAGGTCACGCCAGCCAACAGGTGCCTACAGGGCTTGCAGTGCAGCAGAGTGAAGGGACCAGCCCATGGGCACAAAAGCTGGATCAACATGGATGCCTTTGGATGTTCCTTCCTTGGGAGTATGACACACCCAGCAGCCTGTAACAACACCCACTGCAGCAAGGCTTACTCCTGGGCACCATGAGCTGGTGCTGGGAGCTGGGCACACCTAGAACAGCACGTGCCCACCTGGGTAAGCTGCAGGGTCAGCATTTGAGTCGTGGGTGGAAGAGGGAATATTGCAGAGCCCGAGCAGGTAGCTGCACATGTGGACTACAGCCCAGCTCATGGAGGAGGCAGAGCCTGATCCTTTGCTCTGCCAATCCCTCTCCACACCCAGGGTGGGGAGCCCAAGTCCAGGCTTGAGCTCACAACTCCTGCTCCTGCATGAGCAGGACCAGGCCAGGCCATTTACAGACAGGATTGTCTGTGGCCCAACCCCTTGTATGCAATGGGGCAGCAGCATAGGGCTGAGGGGCTGCAGGGCAGCCATGCCAACAAGTCCATGGTGCGTTTCCACGCAGACCATCTCAGACATCGATGGCAAAGACAGCAGCAGTGCGGGGCAGGTTCTGCAGAGGATGCAGGCCTGCTTACCAGCAAAGCTTGCAATGTCCAGCCTAGCAGCACAGTGGGATGTGGGGGAGGCTGGCCAGAGATCCAGGCACAGCCAGGTTGTTTGTGGGGAGAGGTGAGGAGGCAAGCTCCTGGAGGCACTGCACAGCAAATCCTACAGTCCTGAGCATGGCCAGGCTTGCCATCCAGTCTGAGTGAGCTTGGCATGTCAATGCTTGGAGTGCTGGCCAGCCTTCCTTGCATTGCACTGGGTCTGGCTGGATTTGGGGCATGTAGGGCAGACACCAGCCCTGCCAGGAAGCCTGCTATCTCCTCTCTTCTCCAAGACCTCCACTATGGCTGAGACAATGCTGGAGACAGTTCACAAGCTGGGAAGATGAACTGGCTGCCTCCTGCTAGCAAGGGCAAGTCCTCACATACCCATAGTGTGTGTGACAGGCGCCCAGGCTGGTCAACAGCAGGCAAGTTCAAACAAAGGCTCTGTTCTACAAATCCTCCTTTCTCCAGGCTGTGCTGGAGGCCACATGGAAGCCACAGCAGCCCCTGCCCTGATGGCTCAGCCCAGCCACACAAGCAGCATAAGGCTTGCTGCTGAGCCAGATGCTCTTTGGTAGTGCCCCTGGCTCCCCATCTGTTGGTCACCTTCAGCTCGCTGGGAACCAGGAGCTTGGGGGTCTCCAGGCCAAGGGCTGCATCGACGGCACAGAAGATGAGGATAGCCAGGATGATGGAGAAGTCACTCACCAGCTTCCGAAGCTGCAGTGCCACAGACAGGGAGGTTTTCACCCACACTGGCCAGGGACCGTTCCCAGGCAGCTGTGGCAGAGGGATCACCCACACGGCCCCAGAAACACCCCAGGGTCAGCCCCAGCCAGGCAGCTGGGGGGCACTCACCCCTGTGGGGAAGTAGCGGCTGCTCTTGAAGTGCTTGAGCATGGTGCAGCAGAGGAAGGTGCCTCCAAATAGGAGGAAGGACAGAAGGGCAATGTCTGGCACATAGTGGCAGCTGGTCCCCAGGAGGTGGCCTCCTCGGCTCAGGCACTGGGCCCTGCTCAGTGTGGCCAAGGCTGCAGAAGGCTGTGAGGATGTGGGAAGGGTGTAAGGGGGGGAAAAGAGCCAGGGATGCGGCACTGGAGCCAAAGGGCGAGTGTGAGTAGCCTGGTGCTCTGCGTCCCCTCCCAGGAGAAGGGTCTGTACCTGCTGCAGGGCTGTAGCTGGAGGAGACAGCGTGCTGTTGCTTGCTGAGGCGTTGCCTGCAAGGTAATGGAGGGAGTCAGTGCCCCAGGAGCCACGGGGCTGCAGAGCTGGGCACCAAGAAGCCAGTACTCTTGACCCCAAAATACTCCCAGGAGTCCCGAGCTGGCTTGGCTATCCAGGTGGGGCCATGTGGAACTCCTGAGCCATGTGAATGACACCAAGCAGGGGGAGAGCCTGGCTTGCAGCTGGATGCTCTGGACAGCACCAGGCCACGGCTGATGCCTGGGAGCACCAGAGTCAAGGTTTCCAGGATGCATCCCTGGCCCAGCTCCTCACAGACCTTGCAAGGCTTCTTCACATCCTTCACAGTTCTTCACTGTTGTCTCCTTGCTGCCGTGCTAAAATAATCCTTATTCAGCAAATCCTACAGCCCATTTCCAGCAATCCTAAGGTTGGCTGAACTTCAGTCCTTCAGGGTGGTATTTTCCAGCCCAAAGTTGTGCCTTTGGGGTCATAAAGGCTTGGAAAGGGCTTGGTTGAAGCATCAGCACACTAACAGTCAACAGCAGCAGGAAGCTCTGCCTAGCACTGGTGCTTCAGCCGTGCAGTGCCATGGCTCCACTGCCCCAGTGGCCCTGCAGACATGGTGATCACCATGGAAGCAGAGACACATCTTGTTCAGACCCTATGAAACACCCTCTGAATTATAGACCAGATTGTAGACTACACAGAAAGTCTGTTGTGCTGCACGGTCTGCTCTGCTGTGCCCCACATGCTCTGGCCCCAAGCTGCAGGAGCTGAACTGCAGCTCACCCAGATCCCAGCATGTCAGGGCTCCGAGAGCACAGCCCCAGGATGCTGCAGATTTCTTTCCTTGCCTGAGCCAGGAAGCAGAGGGGAGAGAGTAGAGGGGGACAGGCAGCGCCACTCCCAAAAAGGGACAAACCTTTGGGAGCAATCGGACCTGGGGTCACAGGCAGGGGAGATGGTACACCTGGGGGCACAAGTGACAGACTGGATGCCTGAACCAGGCACTGGGAGCTGGGCTGTGCTTGTCAGGGGGTGCCATCCCACGTGACCAGGGATATAGATGGTGAACCTGTCCTGGCACTGGCCCCACAGCATAAAGAGGCTCAGCAGAAGTCCCTGGTGTGTGGCAGGTAGTGGCAGGAGGGTAGTTCCTGTATCCCATTGGAAAAGGTCTGGCTTCGACCAGTACAGGGGCAGGACGAGGTGGCATTTCCACGCAGCTGACTGCTCACTCTTATGCCTGCACCTAAGCAAGGTGTCCCCAAGGTGCCCAGGGCCATGGGGGAGTACCAGGTGCCAATACATTTGGGCAGGCAAGGGTAGGATTGAGCAGTCCCCTTCCTCTCTGACTGTGAGGCATCCTTGAGCTAGACATCCCTCATCCTTCTCAGGGGCCGTGGTGCTCCTTGTGGCCACATTTAGCTCCTGTGGAACCTGGGACCACCACCTCCTGCCATGCTCACATCCTTCATCTCCCCTGTGCCACTCTGAGAGAAGTGTGGAGGCAAATGCTCAGCAGGTAATACCGAGGCTGCCATGCTGGGGCTTTATCTCTGTGAAGGCACAGCCCCGTGAACACAGCACGGCACTCTGTTTGCCAGCACTGTGCAAGGACTCGGCCCAGGGGCCACTCTGAGTACGTGGGCAGGAGCTGTGGCAGACAGCTTACACTCACCTGGGCCTGACAAGTTGCAGGTGCAGCTGTACAAGGTCACATCATCAGCCCGGTAGTGCCAGTTGATGGGGAAGGCTTCTGCCAGGCTCAGCATCTTCTTTAGAGAGTCATAGATGAAGATCAGACTTATGAGGGCACAGAAGCCTTCCTCAGTGAAGCGGGTGAAGTACTGCACCAGGTGACTTGCTTCAGTGGCCACCAAAACCAAGCCAAAAAAGGCCACCCAGAGCCCAATCCAAAGGCGAAACTCCAGGTAGTCCAGACCATAGTCCCTAGTGGGGAGAGTGGCCCAGGCCCTCACTATGGCACTCAGCCATGTGAAGGCAGCCCATGCTCAGCCCAGGGATGGTGCAGCTGGTGGCTGCCACGTGGGGAGATGCCCTCACACGGTTCTTACTCGCTGAAGGAGAAGAGGAGACGCTCAAAGACCAGAACTGGGCCTGTGCTGCTCAGGATGGTCAGGGGTTGGCCAGAGAAGAGGCAGAAGATGGAGCCAGTGAAGGCGGTGCCCAGGAAGCTCTCCAGCACACCCTGCAATGCAGAGGGATGGGATGGCAGGACCAGGTGTGCAGTGGGGCCAGGGGGACAGTGCTTAGGTGCTGCCAGCCTGATGAAGCCAGTAGAAGGACAGGTGCCAGGGAGACAGACCCACAGGCAGGAGGAGGGGGACAGAGGGCATGTGGGCCTGGCACTGGCTACAGGGGTGAGGTGATTCTGCTCAGGGAGAACATGCAGGTCCTTGCTCTGTTCCAAGCGCTCAGAACTGTAGCCACAGCAAGGTGAAACAGGCAGCCTGGGGCTGCAGCTGCAGGACCTGTCACCCTGACTACAGGTGACATCACTCCAACCAAAGGTGATGTCAGTATGTCAAACTGAAGAAGGGTGGAAGGAGTCTGAGAGATGTCTGAGAGGCCAGCCACTGCTCCAGAAGTCATCTCAGCACTCCACACTTGAGCTGTCACCAAAACCAGCCCAACGTTGGGCCCAGGTCCTGACATCGCCCAGGCATAGAGCTGCACAAGCAGGGCTACACCAGGGGCCACAGCCCCCCGTAGCCTGCTGAGGGGTTCGCTTGGCACCCCAGCACACAGCCAGCCCTGCCTGTGCCTGCAGGTCATTCTCAGGGCAGCCACCTTCCTTCAGCCCCCTGCAGAACAGAGTGCAGGGTCCTAGCTGGGCACCGGGGCCCTGGGCAGCTGGGAAGGTTTTGAGCACTACAGTTGCTCAGGCTCAGCCAGTGCTCTGGGACTGCCAATGGAGAGCAATGCTGCAGGAGACCCTGCAGCCTGGGTGAGCAGTGCATGAGCAGAGAGCTCCACGTGGCACTCCCTGGCAGCCCTGCCCTTACATGTGCTGGCAAACCCCACATGCCCCACTGTTCTGAAGCACAGTCCGTATTCAGCTTAGCACCCCAAGTCACACTGACCTGCATGTTGGCCGTTGCATCCCCCAGCATGCCCCCAAAGGTGATGGCATTGGTGATTGTCGCCAGGTAGATGTAGAGAACTGCTGAGAGGCACTGGATGTGCATGGCATCAGAGAAATCACTGCGGTACCAACGCGCCTTCCTTCGGATGTCTCGGATCAACCCCCCAAAGAGCCTGCAGCAGCCCAGAGAGGAGAAGAGGCAGCGGGGCTCTGAGCACCCTCCAGCTGGCCATGGCCACCAACCAGAGAGCAGAGTCCCCCCTTGGAATCATTGGCCAGTGCTGGTTGGAGGTGGTGGCCCTGGCAGTAGTGGTCTGCCCAGTGGAGCCAGGATTGATGTAGCAGGCCAGGCCTCACCCCGCTCCATCACCCATCTGCATGCACTGACCTTCCTGTCCTCTCCAGCTCCTCACTGGTATGCAGGTGGGCTGGGCTAGGCCTGTCTTTGGCAGCAGTTCTGTTCCCATTGCAGTGAGATTTCCGCTCCCGCAGGTGCATGGAGATCCTGAGGCAGAGCCAGGGGAGCATGATCAGGTAGGCTGCAGACGAGAGCCCATGGGACATCAGTGCATCAAGGAGATGCTATCAGAGGACAGGGAGGATGGAAAGGGGACAGGGCTGGAGAGATCTTCTGTATTCCCGGGCAATGAGGTGGGGTGGGATGAGGACAAGATATTTGCACCAGCTGGCAGGCCAGCCCCTGAATCAACCCCATACAGACCAGTTATGGAAGAGGAGCTGGGCAGAGCAGGAGGTATCCTGCTGGGAGGTGCTGAGGCCCTGCATTCCCAGCAGCTCTTGCTTGAACACTGCATGGGATGGTTTTGCCACTCCCTCACTGGCAAGAGCCAAGTGGGACTGCAGAACTAACAGCACCTGCGAAGGGGCTTGGCCAGGAATGCTTCACTGACAAAGGCTGGTTCCTAGATAGCTTCATCCCCATTGAGACCCAGATCTCCTAAAGGTGCCTTCCAACCCAAACCGTTCTATGATTCTGTGATTTCAACACCACAGACTTGCAGCAGAGGTCTCCAGCTGGGACCCTCCACACAGCAAAGGCTGTGAGTGCCCTCCCCCCAGGATACCTCTTGTCTGGGGATGACAGGCAACGCGGTGGAGGAATTCGGTCACTGGGGTCCCATTTTCCAGGAGGAAGCACAGCCAGTTCATCCAAAAACTCATCAAGCCCTGCAATAAGGTCTTCTTGGTGCTTAGCCTGCCAGGCAATCCTTTGGAAGAGCTGTGGTGAGACGCAGTGGATTAGCCACAAACCCTTGCACTCAGCTAATCAGAGCCTTTCTCCCAGTATGTAGACATCACTAAGGAAGGCACCCATCCAGCCCATTGCCAATGGATGTGCTCAGACCTCATAACTACCCGCATTCTTTGTTGTTTTCTTTTTTTTTTTTTTTTTTATCCTGGGCCAGAAAGGCTACCAGCCCACCCTGTTCTTGGCCACCTCTGCTGCAGCCTGCAGAGAAGAAGAGCCTTTGTGTCTTCAGCTCAGGCCCCATTCTGCTGCTGTATGCTCAGGACAGGTGCTGTGTTAGGCTCACCTCATCTGTCAGCAGTGTGGCCATAGCCCTTCCAATCTCATGGTAGGCTTTCGCTTTGGCTTGGGGACCCAGTAGAATGAAAAGAAACCTGCAGACAAGACAGCAACCCATGAACACTGCAGCACCAGCAGCTTATCTCAGGGAGCTCCTTTTGAGGGCAGGCGCTATGGTGCCAGGTGCTCTGCAGGCAGTCTCCTAAGTATATAGGGGGTGTGTTAATCTGCACAAATTGGCTAGTGGTGGTGACTGTGTTGGGAAATAGTGTTCTGTAGCTGAGAATTTGCTCTATCAAGCTGTGTTACTGTACACTTTATATCTGCTGTAGTTTCCATGGAAATAAATAGGAGGCATCACTTTTGGAATGACCAATGTACATGCATCAGGACTAGGGGAAAACTAGATGGTTAATATCCAAGAGATGGATCTGAGTGGGAGATAGCCCCAAAATTCTGACTGTACCTCGGAGTAGCAGGCAAAGGGGAATGGCACTCAGGGCATGGAGCTGGGCAGGGACAAGCTCTCCTTCCATCCAGTTTCAGGCCATTCAGAAAACACATGAAAAGCGGTTGCTGTCAGCCAAATAAAGACACTCAGCAAGACCTCACGTGGATCTGCCTCAACCCCAAAGCCATACATTTTCCATTGAGGAGAGTGCAGGAAGTGAATGTTCTGCTCTGTGCATGCTCATTGCGGGCGCTCTGGCCTGAGTGACCAGGAGGTGGCAATGTCCATCCTGACCCCTACCCTTCCTCAGGGTGCTTCCTAAGGAAGTCCCCACTTCAGTGTGACACACAGGTTTTCTTGTTACAGCTTCAAATGATACCAAGGAAAAACATCTGTTCTTGTTCCTCACCCTGGACAAGAGCTCTGGAAAGCACTCCCACGGGGCAGCTTGGCAAGAGAGAGAGGGTCCTAGAAATCTACATCCCTTTCCAGCCTTGATCACTGATGCTCCCAGAGAGTAAGTAGAGTGCATTCAGAGGCCCCTAGGGAGGAGGGTGAATGCAGAGCCTGTGTAGGGGCAGCACTGTGTCTCTGCCCCAAGGCTGCCTGACAGTGGTGACACTGCTCTCAGAGCATCCCCACTGCAATGCTCTGAGTGCTCCTGAGGTGCTGCAGGATGCAAGAGGAGAGGCAATAAGTAGAGGTTCTGGGGTTGTGTGTAGGATCTGTACATGCCTTTGGGTGTCTTCTACTTTGCTTTTACCAGGTAAGGTCTTTCTACTGGTGCTGGGTCCTTATGGCTGTTCTGTGCTCCAAGGCACAGAGCTTAAGGGATGCCAAAGGAACAGGGACCCTGACAGCAGAGTGGGCTAGAAAGCCACTGGCTGTTCCAGTTACCTGCTGGGGAAGGCAACTTCAGTCAGTGAGCCAAGGGTCACGGCCTCTCTTAAGCGAATGAAGACAGGAAACGGCTTCTTCAGGAAGTCGACTTCCCCAACAAGAACACTGGCTACTTCAGCCCCTGGCAGGAGCTTCTTCTTAAATTGGTTTCTCAGCTGAAAGGACATGAAAAGTCAGGTCCATGTGGGATGGCCAGCTGAGACCAAACTCCAGTTTCCAGCCTCATCACCTACACCACGACCCCCCCGCCCCCCCCCCCACCTCCTCTGGGCCCTGCAGCCTGAGGGGACTCTCTGCCTCCCCCAGTGAGAACCTGTCAGGGAGGCTGTGTCCTGCAGTGACAGGCACAGGTCCTGACCTGTAAAACCTTTCTCTGCCATCTGTGGACAGATGCATCTCATTTAGGGCCTGAGACCAAGAAACTGATGCATTTCTTGGGAAAACTGTTTTTCCCACAGAGACCTGATCAGTCTACCCAGTTCCTCCCACCCTACCTGCTCCTTGAGAGGTGTTTCTGAGAAGTGGGTTGTGGGCTCAGGGCAGGATCTGGCCTTCCCTGCAAAGAGAAAGAGCAAGCAGCAAAATACACACGCAAGAAAAAGATGAGCACAGTACACATCCCGGGGCAGCAGCAGCTTGCCAGCTTCTGCCGTGGTGCCAGGCATACCTCTGCAGGGAGTAAGGCTGAGCTCTGTGAGCACACGCAGTGGGGACACGGTGGTTCGGTGCAGCGGCTGGCGGAGCAGCAAATCTGCCAGGCA
Source organism: Excalfactoria chinensis (assembly GCF_039878825.1). NCBI lineage: Eukaryota > Metazoa > Chordata > Aves > Galliformes > Phasianidae > Excalfactoria > Excalfactoria chinensis. The sequence continues at coordinate 15,982,530 of NC_092837.1, read as the reverse complement.
GTCCTGCAGCTCAGGCTCCCACACCTCAGGCTGCGCACAGACTGCTTTCTCTGCAACATGGGGCAGTGCTGAGACCCAGCTCTGCCCAGCCATGGGGCTCTGCTGGGGAAGGCCCTCTTTGCTGGTGGATCCAGGTACTCTCTGATCACTGCTTTATCTAGTGATCTCCTGGTGGGCTGGCTCCTGCCCCAGGAGCATCCCATCCCATTTCTCTGCGTTACCCACGTACCGATTATTTCCTTGAAACTGTGGGCACCCAGATCCAGCAGCACCGTCCCCTCCTGCAGGCATGTCCTCAGCTCAAAGAGGCTGTGCAGGCGGAGTGCTGGAACGTGGGGTATGCTCCAGCGCTCCCCTCCATCTTCCACCTTCTCCTCAAATTTAATCCACCTGCCCAAGTGTATTGGTTGTTAATATACAGACGGTAACAAATGTACAGAAGGAATAAGCAAAGGAAAACTCACCAGTGGTGGTGCCTTGGCTGAAGAAGCTGGGGCAGTCCTAACTGGTGAGCGATCTCCAAGAGATTATGCCTCTGTGGCAGTCAGCCCTTCAATGAGGTCTCAGAGGGGATGGAGTCGAGCTCCACCCCTTCCAGGAGCACAGCTCCATCACTCTCACCTGTGCTCCCACAGCTGACCCCATACTCGCCTCAGCTGATTAATCAGAGGTTCAGGCTGTGATTACCAATCTCCCATACACCAAGGAAAAGAAGCCCAATCAGGAGCAGGGAATGTCTGCTCTGGTGTCCTGTGTTCACCAGCAGGAGCGCAGCTCCCTAAGCTTGACTTGGGCACAGGGCCCTGCCGCCCCACACCTCACTCTGCGCCCCTGGCTGGAGGGACTCCACCCAGCCCTGTGGGCAGCAGTGCTTGCTGGCAGTCAGAAGTGTTTGGAGCAGTTTGCCACAGTCAGGCTGTGACACATCCTTACAGAGCAGCACACACGGAGCTTCCCTTCATCCACTGGCATGCAGCATGGGGCAAGCGTGCCCAGCAGCACCCACAGGGCAGGGCTGGCCTCTCCTCAGGGCAGTGCCCAGTGCAGCCCACTGCCAGGCCTCAGGGCATTGCCTCGGACACAGCTGCATTGGGAGAGGAGGGTCGGGCACATGGCTCCAGACCTGCAGGCCTCTGTGGCAGGCCCACTGCTGTGTGGGGACTGCCAGCACGTATTTCCGTGTCCCTTCAAGCATCACCAGGGGCAGCATAGTGAGGTGGCATTTTCCAACCGTGCTCCTGCCCCACACCAGAACTGCGATGGGCCCGTGTATTGGTTGTTAATATACAGATGGTAACAAATGTACAGAAGGAATAAGCAAAGGAAAACTCACCAGTGGTGGTGCCTTGGCTGAAGAAGCTGGGGCAGTCCTCACTGGTGAGCGATCTCCAAGAGATGCTGCCTCAGTGGGAGTCAGCCCTTCAATGAGGTCTCAGAGGGGATGGAGTCGAGCTCCACCCCTTCCGGGAGCACAGCTACATCACTCTCACCTGTGCTCCCACAGCTGACCCCATACTTGCCTCAGCTGATTAATCAGAGGTTCAGGCTGTGATTACCAATCTCCCACACAGCCCAGCTCTGCTGTGCCCCTGCCCAGGATCCCATCACCCTCCTCATGCTCCACCAAGTGTCCTCCTGGCACTTGGCTCTGCCCCCAGGCTGCTTCTGACTCCTGCTGCCCTGATCATCTGAGCCATTTTCAGGCTCCACTTCTCCATTCCCACTGCAGCCCAGCTCCACAGTGGGGGTGCTGCCTCCTGGCCAAGCCTTTTTTACAGGCTGCTCTTGCTTGCTCTGGAAAAGAAACCAAACAATCTCCCAGGGCCTCGAGGCACATGCTCTGGGATGACGGCCACAGGCCTCTCACACCTGCAGTGCCCCAGCTCCCTGAGGTGAGCGCTGCGCCTCCTTTCCAACCAGCGGTCTGTGGGAAGGATGCACCCCCCGCCCTAAGAGCTGCCCAGAGCTGCTCGCTGCTCACACTGCACGCAGGCTCCGCCTCTTACGCAAGTGTCCCGCAGAGCGCATCCTTCCGATCAGCTTTCCCGTGATGTCTTTGCCCCTTTCCCACAGCGCTGTGCTTTCGGTTCTGCCCAGCCAGACAGCAAAGCACTCCCACCGCTGGCGTGCTGCCATGGACTTGGAGAGGCAGTGAATGCAGAAGCAGAACTAAGAGAATACATGAATGCTGTTAGAAGACAGCGTGACCATTTGCACCCAGCCTGACACCATGCCCTCACAGGGGGTAAAAGCTTTCACATGAAATGAGTCACTCCGATTCAGGAAGAAGGGTTTCCTGGAAGGCATGGTGCTGCCAGTGGAGGCGGCAAAGCAAACTGAGCGCTCCCACAGCGCAGGGCGCCCCTGGGGCACCCCCCAAGGCAGAACACTTACAGGCTTTCCCTCTTGCTCCCAGTCTGCCACCAGGCCCTGCCCACTTCCCGCTGCCTACCTAGCTGTCTCTCTCCATGCCGGGCCTGCCGCGGTGCTGAGCAGCTCATTGAGCTGGACGAACAGCAGTGGGGACTTTCGGTCCCCCAGCTCTTCCTGCTGCAGGATAGCACTGATGCGCTCAGCTGCTGCAGAGGTGCTTGATGAGAAGATGCTATGGCTGATCACTGTGTGGAGGAGCTCAGAGCTGCCGGCTGCAGAGTCCCCCTGCCCGGGCTGCACAGCTGTAGCCGTGCTGGCTGGCCCCGGTGCTTCTGCTCTCATTGTGCAGAGCAGCCAGGAGCCATATGCACCACTGGGCACTTGCTTTCTGTAGCTGCCAGTACTCGCAGCACCTCATCACACCCTTATAAAAGTTGTGAGCAAGTTCAAACTGGCCACAGACCAACAGCCAGGAGCCAAACCCCAAACAGTGTTATCAAAACACAGTGACCAGCCCTGAAGGCCGTGGTGTCAGTGGCTCCCGCTGCCCCAGCTGCCTACATGGGCAAAAGACTGGGGGATTCCAGCTCTGCCACCAGCTGCATCGAACTTGGGCTGGTGGGCATCGCAGCCCACCACTGCTCACATGGCTTGCTGCAGGGGACACGAGAATGATGCAGACAGCTGCTGCTGTCACTGTGTGACTATGGCAGAGAGGATGAGGTGTGACCGTCGCAGCTGAATGTCACACCCAGCACCTGCACCTGCCCCTGAGGCCAACCACAACCTGCTCTTGTGCTCTGGGAAGAAGCAACATGGCCCCGAGCCCTCTTGAACCTCATAGAGCTCTGGGGAGCACATGGCAAGGCTAAGAGTGGATCTCTGACAGCAGCATCAGTGCAAGGGATGGGAAGCGGATGGCCCTGCAGCATCAGTGCTGAGGCAGGGAGATGTGGCACGGTGTCCCTCCTTGCTGTCACGGGGCTGTGGGGATGTGTGACTGGGAGGGAATCTGGAGTGGGGAAGGAGGGGACGACAGGAGACAGCCTGCATCCCCAGGGCAGAGAGGAACCCCCCTGACTGCCATACTCAGCCCCACCAGCAGCCTGTAGCTGGCAGCCGGGCTGTCCCCAGCCAGAGAAGGGCTGAGAGCACCAAGTGATGCCCACACCACCAGGCTGAGTGGGATGGTGGAGACGAGTGCACCGTGTTGCCACAACACACAGCCCTGCTTGCACAGGGTGCTTCACCACCAGGCTTTGCTACCTTCACTCTTTGCAAACAAACAGCCTCATTGTATAGAGTGCAAATACCACAACACACAGCACAAACACCCCAGCAAACACAGGCTGCTTGTACTGGAACCAGCCAGCCAGCCTGTGCAGCAGCCACTGGTGGGAGCAGGGTGGCATGGAGCCAGGCACCAGTGTGGCAGACATCACGTTTCGGGACAGCACGGGTGGTCATAAACGTCGGCCCTTGTGTCAAAGGGGAGCACACTTGGTTGAAGTGTGCTGAGATGTGCCTTGTAGAAACTGCAGTTCAGACTCAATGGGCTTGGGACTGAGAGTGAGGCTGGGACATGGCTCTGGTCCCCATAAGGCCCTGGGATGTGCCAGGCTGACTGTGATGAGCAGGAGCTCCTCTCACATGTGGAGCCCAAGTCCTGTGGGCAGCGACTGAGGGAGCCAGGGTTGTTCAGTCTGGAGGAGGATCAGGGAAGACCTCATTGCTCCTTGCAGCTCCATGATAGGAGGCTGTAGCAAGGTGGGGACTGGCCTCTACTCCCAGGTAACAGTGAAAGGATGAGAGGTGATGGCCTCATGTCGTGCCAGGGGAGGGTCAGGTTGGGTGTTAGGAAACATTTATTCTCTGGAAGAACAGTAATGCACTGGCACGGGCTGTCCAGGGGTGTGGTGAAGTCACTGATCCTGGAGGTATTCCAGAAACGTGTAGACATGGCATTGGAAACGTGGTTAGTGGGCATGGTGGGTTTGGTGATCTCAGTGGCCTTTTCCAACCGTAATGCTGCTGTGACTGCATGTGCTGCTCAGCCTTCCCTCTGCCCTTCCCAGGCTGCAGTGAAAGGTCAGCCCACTTTTCCATGAGGCACCCAGTCCCACCCTGATGAGATGGGGCCCCTCTTCATCAACCCTGTTTATCCCAAGACTACAGCCAGATCTGCCCCACGTACCTGCCCTGCTCTGTGCCTGCATCCCACTGCTCCTCCCAGCCCTCAGCAACCAGCAGGTGCTGAATGGGGCCACCCCATCAGGATCCTTCCTGCCACAAGCACAGAGAATGGGGCTACAGCTGGCACGGACATCCCTGTACCCTCGGCGCTCAGGCCGTGCCCTGGAACTGCAGAGAGGAGTCAGGCGGAGCTGAAGGCTGCGATGGCCGCGAGAGACCGCAGGAGGGAGCCCGGGGGGGAGCCGGCTGCCAGCGGGCTCCGCAGGGCGCTCCTGGGCGCGGCAGGGGCTGGGCACGGCTGGCACGGGGGTGGCCGTCACCCGCTCCGCCGGGTTCCCCGTACAGCCATCCTACCCGCCTGCTGTGTGCCGCCCCGTCTACCCGCTCCCGCTTCGCCCTTGGTTTAGTGTTGGCCCTTTTCTCCCGTTTCTCCGTTCCACGGCTCAGCTGCCGCGTCTCAGGGAGCCGAGCGCTGCCCTCGGGGCTGGACTCAGTCACCCGAATCGTCCAGGAGCCTTTTCCACCCCAGCTGCACTCTGCGTACAGCCGCACTGTTTGCTCTGCGATAGCGGCGTTTTCCTAAGGAGTGTGCCGGGGTGCAGAGCCGGGCAGTGTGCGGCTGCCAGCAGGGCTGTAGGGCCGCCCGGCTGGGGGGCTGCTGCCAGCAGAGTGGGAGCAGACTGGCACCGAGGCATGAGCACAGCAGGGGTGTGGAGCTGCTCCCAGCCTGCCTCATCCTGACCTTCCAGAAGCAGCCCCAGGGAAGTGGAAACATGGGAATACAGGAGAAGTGGTGTTGCCTCTGGCATTTTCTGGTGTTCAATAGGGGGCTGCAGGGAACCAAATGGGAACCGTAAACTTCTTTATCTTTCCCAGATTGTTTGCTCAATGTATTTGATGTATCTTTGAGCTTGGCTGCTGCTGTGGTTCCTCCGGAATAGCCAGTTTTTTCAGCCATTTCCCTCTGTCTGCAAAAGGTATTTGCACGCAACAGATAGAGAAAAGAGTGGTTGAAGAACAGGGCAGGGGGGAAAGTGTTTGCATTGGTGCTGGAACTAGCCCAAGGCCAGGAATAGCACCTGTGAGCACTCTGGCCCTGCCAGGTCCAGCACGTGCCCCATTCAGCTGCGTAGGCCGCCTGGAGCAAAAGCCACTTCCAGGGTACAGCAGCACCTCTGCTGACCTCAGTGCCGCCTTTGCACTCTGCCAGGAAATGCAAGTCCTCCTCCTGTGCGCCTCAGCTGCACAAGGTTGTTCTAGAGGATTTTGGTGGCAGGAAAGGGGCAGGAGAGAAAATCCCTTCCTGAGGAAGGGACATGACTGGGGAGGGATGTGTGGGGGTACTGGAGGTACTGGAGCTGTGCAGGTCAGCAAGGCAGGAGCTGCCATGTGGTGACACACTCACCTTGCCTGCGCTGCCTTTGTGCCAAATTCTTAAAGGCTGATGGTGCCTGGAGGAGCCGGAAGGAAAGCCATCCAGCAAACAATTGCAAAAGTCAGGTCTGAGCAAAGCTGAGGGTGTGAGCCAGGGGGTTACCAAATCCGGCAGTATTCCTTGGAGACAACAACAACAATCACAGGAATGTTTAATTATGCTGCTGCTGTGCGGAACTGAAACTGGCATCAGGGTTTTGGGCCTGGGAATTTAAGCTACCACCAGGAACAATGCAGGGCAGGCGGCCATGCTAAATGTAACCTGGAATGATGCCTAGCCACTGCACTTGCCCAGTGTTTGGCATCACCAGTGTTTTCTGGCCTGTCACCTGGGATGAAAATAAGGCCAAACACAACACAACCCAAAGTGGTTCCCGGGGTGGTAGAGGACACACACTGCTGGAGCAACGGGGCCAGTATCCAGGGCAACCTGCTGACGTGTCACATTCTCTGGGGAAGCCACAAGTCCACCTGGTTAATGGCTTCACAATCCAGGCACAGAGGTGGCTCCAGGACTTATCATGGAGTCACAGGGGGCTGAGGCTGGTGGGGACCTCTGGGCCCATCTGGCCCAGTCATGCCCCAGCAGAGCTATCCAGAGCAGGGTGTCCAGTACTGCGTCCACTCAGCTTCAGAGATCTCCCAGGAGACACCACAGCATCTCTGGTCGCTGTGCCGGAACTCTGCCACTGCTGGCACAGCAGCGCGGCTGGATGTTCAGAGGCAACAGCCTGTGTTGCAGCGTGCACTCTTCGACTCCTGTTCAGGCACTGGGCATACTGAGAGGAGTCTGGCTCTGTGCTCTACATGTCCCCCCTTCAAGTATTTGTGGGCACTGATAAGGTCACCCCTGGGCCTCCTCTGAGCTGAACACTAGAGCTCCCTCAGCCTGTCCCATAGGAGAGGAGCTCCAGCCCCTTCAGCCTCTCCATGGCCCTTCGCATGCTCTGCAGTTATGTCCTCTGACACAAAGGACCTCCACTACCTCTGCAGGCTGCCGCATTGAGCATCAACACTGCATGGTAACAGGGAAAGAGACACAAAACTGAATCACAGAATCATGAAGGTTGGAAAAGGCCACTAAGATCACCGAACTCAACCACAGACCAGACCCCACCATGCCCCCTGACCACGTCCCTCGGTGACATATCTCCACGTTTCTGGAATTCCTCCAGGGATGGTGATCGCAGCACCTCCCCGGGCAGCCTGTACAGCGCATCACCATATCTTCTGCAAATAAATGTTTCCTAATGTCCAACCTGAATGTTCTCTGGTGCGATACCAGGCCTTCACCTCTCGTCCTATCGCTAGTCCTCTAATGGTTGCCAGCCTCAGTACCAGTGAGGAGGTTTCAGCTCCGAGCCGTTGTATTCTGCTTCCAACACCCCTCGGGTGGTGCTTAGGGGAGCCTCGCTCCTCTCCAGCCCACGTTTCACGGCAGAATTAGGCTCCAGAGAGCATCCTGCGGCTCCTCGCAAGGCAGAAACGCACCCCGACGGAGGCGGCCCCGCGGTGCCCCGGGGAAGCCCTTCCTGGTGGAGGGACGGCCCCCAGCCCCGCCCCGCCGGCTTCTACCCGCGGCGGGGCCGTGCGGGCGAAGAGTCGCCGCGGAGCAGAGCTGAGTTGAGCGGCTGCCGGGACGCTGTGCCCGGTCATGGATGGGCGGGCGGTGCTGATCCACGCGCTGCTGACGGCAGGTGCGGAGCTGGGGGTCCGGTTTCGGGGGTTCCTGGGTGCGGGGCGTTCGGTCTCATCCCACCTCACCGCGCCTCGTTCTCCGCAGTGTGCTCGGCGGCTGTAGGAGGGTTCGGCCGCGACGGTCCGCACGGCGAGGCGCTACACAACGAGGTGCTGCTCCATGAGGCCGCCGGCGTGGCGTCGGTCCCGGCCACGGCGCCGCTGCTGGGGACTGTCGCGGAGAAGGAGGGCGGCGGAGCGGCCTCGGGGGACACGCTGAGCGATCTGCCGAGAGGTGCGTCTGGGCGGCGGGAGGGGAGTGAGTTCGGTTTGGGGGGAAACCCGGGGGCTCCAGCGGAGCAACCGGCGGGGCTGGGGGGCGGCGGGATCTCGGCCGCAGTGGGGAGCAGCTCCGGCGGCGGAGCGCCGTCAGGGACACTCGGGGCTGCGCACCGGGCTCCGGCACCCTTTTGCTCCGCGCCGGAGTTCTCGAGCACTCGCGGGTGAAACGAGCGACAGCCCGAGTTCGGCTGGAGAGGGGAGAGCCGCGCTGGGACAGTCCCGGGTCGATGGCGGGCCGGAGCCGCTTTCCCGAGCGCGACCCTGGCGGTGGGGTGGACCGCCGTGACTCACCGCCGCCCACACGCGGCTGCTTTTTATGCCTTGGGCTCGTCAGCGGAGAGTTTCGGCCGGGATGCCGGTGGCGCCGTCCGGCTGTAGAGCGCTCCGCGCGGCAGCATTCGGCTCCTCTCCCCTGGACGGAGGGCGGGGGGCGTCCCGGGGGCTGCGTGGGGATGGGGGACCCGTGTCTGCCCGGCCCTGCTCTCGGTAACCCGGCACCTGGCGGGGTGTGCTCGGCCCCCCGGGAGTCCCCCTCGCCTCCCTCCACCCTGTTCCCTCCTCGTCTGCTCTTTGCCCTCCACCACCGAGTGCAAGCTCCCTCAGTGCATCAAATTGAGCTAAGGACAGATAAGTCTGTCCAATGTTGAAGTCTCCTTCCTTTTCCTTGCTGCGGCTCCCCAGGATCCAAAGCACAAAGGATGTTGTTGGTATCCCCCTACCTGCTTGGGCCAGGGCAGTTTTCCCACTTCTGACTTTCAACACGGGGCAGAGCCGTGGGATGTGGGTTGATGATAGCAGAGCTCCTGAGTGGGGTGCCTGGGGGTGAGAGGACAACCCTTGCCCTAGAAGAGCTGCTTGTAGCCTGGTACCTCACCTGTGCTTGGGGGTTTCTCCAAGCCCCAGTTTACTGGTGTATCAGTTTCCTTCTTCATCCTTGAAGGACGTTGAAGTTGCGCAACGACTTCCTAGACTTGCAGATGGAGTTCTGCAGCACAAGAGGCTCACGCGTGGCAGGGAGGAGCTTGCTGAGGGCTCACTTTGTGAGGGAGCTGCTGGGCAGGAGCATGGAACTAGCCAGGTTTGATGTGCTGCCTGCTCCCCAGCTAGTGCCTTGCTCAGCTCCTGTTCCCACAGTGTTGCTGCAGTTACTGAGCACTGTGCTCAGGGAGAGCTGAGCAGTCCCTATCTAAGCAGTGAGTGCCCTCTGCTATCGGCACCCTGCGAGGCTGAGTGAAGGGCTTACTTCTGGCACCGGCTTATCGTAAGTTATTCTAGCATGTTGCTGGTTTTGTCCCGTGTCTGTAGGGAGTGTGCAAGGAACTTGGTGCTCCAGTTCCCACCAGCCTGGCAGGGAGCTGGCCTTGGCCCAAACCCCACCAGCTTATGTCCTGCAATTAAAGAATACCTCTGCAATTCATGGGAATGCTTCCTTTACCATCTGCTTGGTTTTGCAAAACCAAAAATTGACCTGAGTTTGCCCTTTTAATCCTGCTCTTGTCCTGTGTGCAAGCATTCTTGTAACCACAGGAAGGAGCATCCCTCAGGGCCATGAATGGACTCTTACAAAAGACTGGGGAAATAAAAGCCAGATAACAGCACAATTAGCAATTTTGTTTTGTGTTCAGTGGAAACTAGTGGGCATAATGGCAACATTTGAGATGCATAAAGCTCTGTTTTTTGCCCTGGTTTCTTGATTACTCGCTCCTTTATTTCCTTTAGAATTATTTGTATGAATCAGAAAGGCCATGATATTTGTGAAAATCTGGGAAGATGGAAAAACGTCTGCTTGGGGGCAGACAACAAAAGGCTGTGCAAATGCCAGGGTTGAGTTGGCTTCAGCCACCGGGGCTGCGCTGCTTTGCCTTGTCTGTAAATGGCAAATTGAGGTGATAAATGTTTTCTCCTTTTGAATTTGTTTTTCAGTTGCTTTCTTGTCAAAGCCTCAAGGCCCAGTCACTCCCAAGAAGAAGGGGAATGGGAATAAAAGAAGAAAAGGAAAAGGCTTGGGGAAGAAGAGAGACCCGTGCCTGCGGAAGTACAAGGATTTCTGCATTCATGGTGAATGCAAGTACATCAGAGAGCTGGGTGCTCCATCCTGCATGTGAGTGAGTGCTGCATGCCGGGGAAGCCTTGTCATTGTTCCTTGAATTCTCCAGGCAGTGCAAAGGAAGAGCGTAGGGGATATTTTTAGTGCTTGTTCCCCATTCGTGCACGGACTGCTCTGACTCAGTGTCCTCTCTGCACACTGAAGCTGGAAGAGCACTGAGAAACTTCAGCCAGGATTTGCTCCTTCAAGCAAACTTGGCTTCTGCCAAAATCCATCTGGCCTTAGGGCAGAGGCTCCAGCACCCCCTGCCTGCAGGGTGTCAGTTTTTGAGCTCTGCCTGAGCTCGGAAGAGGCTGTGGAGTTTGGAGGAGGTGGAATTGCTGTGGGGCCAAGGTTCTGGCAGAGGTGACTTTCCTTCAGCTGTAGTTGGGCCTAGACAGGTCACTGTGCACCTGAGCAGGCAGAATGGAGACAGCTTCTTGGGGGATGCTCTGACAAAGCTGCATGCTAATAGCCCTCTGACCCTGAGGGGTGAGACTGTGTCTGTGCATTCCCTCTCGCACCCTCTAGGGATGCAGGTGCTGAGCAGGAATTGGAGGAGGCAAGCAGAGAGGAGAAATAGTTTGCTCGCTGCCTGGGCACCTGGACCCAGTACTGCTGCCTTGAGAAGCGACCAAGGGTGTGTGCCTGATCCCTGCTGACGTGGGCAGAGGTTGAGCTGGTGGATATAAGAGGCTTTGTTCTTTGCTATCAATCCCCTGAGCCACCCAGCCCAGAGCCCAGGGAAGATAATAGCTCCCTGGCTTACAGTGCCCAGAAGCTCTCACTCCTGATGGTTTGTAGGGATCAGGGCCTGCACAGCTCTGTGAACTGCTTAGATTTCTGTGCCTGGAGACCATCACAGAGTTGTTGCTGGGCCCTTCAACAGGGCTCTTGAGACTTCTCCAGGATCAGCTGGGGCTCCTGTCCCAGTGTGAGGCAGGTGGCAGCACCAGCGCACATAGGGCTGGGAGAGCCATATCCCCTTCCTAGCAGGTGTTCCCTTGGTTCTGGAGGCCAAAAGGGGACATCTGGGTACATGCAGATGTTGGGGCATTCCATCCTTGGTGCTGGCCTCAGCCCACCTCTGGGATGTTCTTAGGGAAAACAACCCCATTCCTTCTGTAACGAGGCCTCGTGTCTGTGACTGGTGTCAGATTATGGCTGCTTGCCTGGACACTGCTCTTGGTGGCTGGAGCTCACAGCTCACAGCTGGCTCCAGTTGTGCTAACTCTGTCTCATGGTCTCCTCAACATTTGCTCCCTCTAACAGATCCCATGGCTGGGGCTGGGTGTTGGGGCACAGTGCCCAGCTCTTCTGCATGGGTGGAAGTGTTGGCATGCGGTGGTGTTAGAGTGGCCCTGATGTTGTGCCCCAGGCAGCAGAGCTGGATGTAGGGAGGGGCTGATGTTTCTGCTTGGCTCTGCACAGTGTTGGTGGTGCTGAGTGCATCCAGCTGGTCACACTGGCATGCCTTGGCTCACAGGGAGGGCTTGGGTGGCTGCCCCGCAGCTCTGACGAGGATCATTATTTCTGGTATGTGAGTAACCTCCCACCTGCCTGTTGGCTAAGAGCAGGGGAAACCCTGCCCCAAGCAAAACACTGAGCCTTAGGCCTTCCTCTCCCACAAGCAGCAGCCCGTCTCACACTGAAGGGTGAGAGAAGGACCCACAGCAAGGGAGAAAAAGAAACTGGGATGGGGGAGTGTCCCAAGTCAACACGGCCCACTGCTGTGTGCCCCAGGAACCTGCTCATGGCAGCCTGCTGGGCTCTCCTGTGTCCCTGCTGTCTGTCCCTCTGAGACTTAAACTGGCCTTTCCGGGAGTCTTTGTGTGTAGGTGTAAGGGACACAACATCCCACTGCTTGGCTACCACCATCCTTGAAATTTGTTCTTTTCCCCCAGATGCCAGCCAGGATATCATGGAGAGAGATGTCATGGCCTCTTGCTGCCTGTAGAGCATCCCCTGAGCACGTATGACCACACCACAGCACTTGCTGTTGTTGCCGTGGTCCTGTCCTCGCTGTGCCTAATCATCATCACAGCCTTGCTGATGTTCAGGTGGGTGGAATGGGGCTGTGCTGCTGGAGCCATGTCCCCGGGAAGGCTGCATGTGGGAGCAGTTGGGGATGGCTGCTCTGTGCTCTGAGCATCTCTGCTTGGCCTCACAGGTGTCACAAGAGGGGTGTCTACGATGTAGAAAATGAAGAAAAAATAAAGCTGGGCATCACTGTGAATCACTGAGGATGCCAGGTGCTGGCAAGGTGAGCCCTTGCTGGGCGTGGGGCTATAGAGTACTGCTGCATGCTGTTGGCTCTGCTTGTTTTGCTGGCTGGGACTATTGTGTGATCCTGTGCCAGAGCGAGGCATGAGCTGGATGTGTGTGGTGGCCTGAGAGCCTAGCTTGTCTTGCTTGGGCCCAGCCATCTTTGCTTCCCATTCACACTCATTTCCTTTGATATTCCTGACCTTTCATTACCTAAAATGGAGTTACAGTTAAGAAGGGGACAGTCTCTTTAGCAGTGTCTGTGATGACAGAACCAGGGAAAATGGCTTCAAGTTCAGGGAGGGGAGATTTAGGTTAGATATAAGGAAAAAGTATTTTACAGTGAGGGTGGTGAGGCACTGGAGCAGGTTGCCCAGTTACATGGTTGATGCCCTGTCCATGGGGACTTTCAGGGTGAGGCTGGATCAGGCCCTGGACAACCTGATGGAGCTGTGGATGTCCCTGTGCATTGCAGGGGAGTTGGACTAGGTGCCCTTCAGAGGTTCCTTTCAACTCTAAGGATTCTATGATTCTATTGCCACCTTCTTTACTTCCTTCCTTGGGCCTGTTGCTGCATAGTTTGGTGACATTTGGCAGCAGTGAAACTGCTTTCCCTGCCCTCCCCACTGTCTCCCCCGCAATTTGTTCTGTACCCTCTGTCTGATCTACTGAGTCATTTCCCCTCCTTAGATATTTCCTCTATTTATATACATATATAAAAAGCTTCCTTTTCCCTCCCACTTGTTCTTTGCTCATTACTTACTGCAACGTAACGCCTTGCAGCTGGGCATGGGAGTGCCCTGTGGTGTTTCTCCATCACTGTGGCTGGGTGTGCTCTTCCCAGCAGCGGTCACTGGGTGCTGGGGTGCTGCCAGCCTGCCTCAGCTCTGCTCCAAATCCTACGTGTTAGATGATGCATTAGGTGCATGGCCAGGCTGTTACCATTCCCTTGATCCTCTGTTTCAGGGCTCGGCACTGATGCAGTTCTACCTCCTGGAAGATGTGAGCCATGGAGCCAGCACTGCCCTGGGACCCTGCAGCGCAGCAGGATGAGGCTGCTTCAGGGTTTGCCTGGCAGCTGTGCCGCTGCAGGGAGCTTTGGTGACCTCCAGATGGAGGAGGCTGGGAGCGATGCTCTCGTGCAGGCTCTGAGCCAAGCCGGCTGCGTGGGACTGTCCAGCAGCTTGGGGCCGCCCGCTGCAATCCATGCAGGGGAACGAACTGTGAAGGCTCGGAGAGCAGGCTCGAGGCTTCCGTAGGCACAGGAGGGGTGGGAGGGTAACAGCTATTTAACAAGAGAATGTTCCTTTTAAATTATATATTTATTTTAGATAAATTGTACATAGTATTTATATTTATTGGAGGTCTGCCTCTGCACCCTCTGTGTAAGTCAAGATGATCCTTGTGTGGGTCAGACCTCCTTTATTTTTTAAGTGCAATGTAATATTCTAATAAATAACTTTGTAACAAACACGTGAGTTGTTGATTTAAGAGATGCGGGAAGGAGTCAGGTCTCCAAAGGGTACAGATAACAACTTGCCCTTTCTGGTGGGGTACTAAAGCTACCCTGGAGCATCTGTGGAACAGTGGCACAGATCTCAAGCCTGCTGGCCTTGGGGGAGGGCTATGATCCTGAGTTGGAAGTCACACCTGCCCTGCAGGAGCTGCTGGGTGAACTGAGGGCTGTAGTCACCTATAGCATTTTGGATTGTGATTCAGAGCCCATTCCTGATTCTGCTGTTTAGATGACCACCAGGTTGCTTGTCTGTCCTCTTTCTTGGCCTTCTATGGGGGAAGAAGAGACATGAAGCAAACAAAAATGGCTGTCCCACTGCAAGAATCTGCTTTCCTCCAGTCCATTTTGCTTTTGTAGACATCAAACCCACAAAGTGTACTGAAGCAAGGACAGTAAGTAGTCTGCAAAAGGATTGTGTTTTGGATGAGTTTAACCCATACTTAGCTCTGGCAGTGCATGGAATAATATCTGTGCTCAACTGCTGCCTGGGGAAGGGATTGTGGGTTACTGAGGAAGTGACTTTACAAGTTCAAACCTTTTGTGCAGCTTGTAAAGCAAAACCTGGGTGTGGGCAGGGGGATGAAGCTCTGCGGGGGGGGTGCTCCCTGTCCTGGGCTCTGTGGAGCTTCCCAGGACAGGAGGATTAAATTGAACAGTTGTGGCAGATGGGAAGTAGGTTTTTAACAGGGGGATGTCTTTGTGTATTATCACTCAGAGAGCAAGAGCCCCTGGCAGCTGCAGGAGGCCAAGTTACTAGTTCTGCCTTGCACAAATCTTAATGCTGGTTTTAATGAGATTCCCAACTTTGGATCTTTTCAATGTCTGTTAAATAACTAACATCTCCAGTTACTGAGCAGGAGGCCCTTTTGTTGTGCATCACCTTGCTGCACCTTCCTCACTATGAGAAAGACATTGAGGCCCTGGAACATGTCCTGAGAAGGACAACAAATCTTGTGAGGGGTCTGGAGCACAAGTTGTGAGGTGTGGCTGAGGGAGCTGGGGTTGTTTAGGTTGGAGAAGAAGAGGCTCAGGGGAGACCTCGTTGCACCCTACAGCTTCCTGAAGGGCGGCTGTGATCAGGAGGGGTTTGGCCTCTTCTCCCAGGCAACAAACAGGACCCGAATAAATGGCTGCAGGTTGTACCAGAGGAGGTTTAGATTAGACGTAAGGAAAAGCCTTTTCTCTCAGTGTGGCCAGGCACTGGAATGGCTGCCCAGGGAGGTGGTGGAGTCGCTGTCCCTGGCAGTGTTCAGGAGGTGTCTGGATGAGGAGCTGTGAGGTACGGTTGTGGTAGCAGTGGTAATGGGAGGACTGTTGGACTAGATGATCTTGTAGGTCCTTTCCAACCTTGTGATTCTATGATCCTATGAGGATAAGGCAGGCTGAGGGATATGGGCTTGTTCAGCCTGGAGAAGGCTGTGGGGTGACCTCACTGCAGCCTTCCAGTATTTAAAAGGGGGTTATAGACAGGAGAGGAATCAGCTTTTTACTCGTGTGGACGGTGACAGGACAAGGGGGAAAGGTTTTAAGCTCAAGGAGGGAAGGTTTAGATTGGATGCTGGGGGAAGTTCCTCACAGAGCGGTGAGGTGCACAGACTGCACAGAGGGGCTGTGGCTGCCCCATCCCTGGATGTGCTCAAGGCCAGGCTGGACGGAGCCCTGGGCAGCCTGGTCTGGTACCAGACCTGGAGGTCGGCGGCCCTGCCTTGTGGCAGGGGGTTGGAACTCGACGCTCGCGGTCCCTTCCATCCCAGGCCACCGATTCGGCTGCGTTCTCTTTCGTCCTTTCGTCCCGCCCTCCCTCCCCTCCCACCGCGCAGGCGCCGAGAAGGGGGGAAGATGGCGGCGCCCGTGGACTTGGAGCTGAAGAAGGTAACGGGTGTCCGGCGCTGTCCGACGGGTTTCTCGGGCTGCTGCTCCCCTCTCCTCCCCCTCCTCGCCCTCTCTCCGCAGTCTGGGTGGCTCGGTCCGGTCGGGCCCCATCCGCCCCTCTGCACCCGGCCCGGCCGCAGCCACTCGATGTGCCGCTCTGCCACCGCAGGCCTTCACGGAGCTGCAGGCCAAGGTGATCGACACGCAGCAGAAAGTGAAGCTCGCCGACATCCAGATCGAGCAGCTGAGCAAGACCAAGAAGCACGCGCACCTCACCGACACCGAGATCATGACGCTAGTGGACGAGACTCGCATGTACGAGGGCGTGGGCAGGATGTGAGTAGCGCCCCGCGCTCCGTCCCTCGGTGTGTGTTGGGCTCCCCGAGGAGCCTCAGCGTGCGGCGGGCACCGCGTCTTGGTATCAGCGTGTGTGTCTGGCTGGTGTCCGCATCCCTGGGTCTGGAAGTGAGCATGAGTCTGGTATGCACACTCGAGAAGCTGCGTGCCCGTGCCGGATGGTTGTCACACACCTTACACCTGAAGTAATGCACTTGGGTTGATTTTGGCAGCGTAGCTCTGGCTGCAGCAGCCTCATGAAGAGCAGCATACAAACTGGTTTCCAGTCTGATGTGTGTGCTGACTCACTATGCAGCATGCTAACTTGTACATATAGGCGATTTCAGCCACCAAAGGGATGTTATGATGTGTCCAACACCTATATCTCTGTGGTGTAGTTTACTGTCATCTCATATGACCAAAAGAGATATGTGTGTTTTCTGTAAATAGTGTTGGAGCTCTAGTGGCTTTCAGCTATGCAGAAAAGATGAGTGTCTGCATCAGTGTTAGCTCTGATGATTGGTGATGTTATGACAGCTTGTTTGAATAGCTGAATTCTTTAAGGTGGATTTGCTGCTGCTTTTCCTGCAGTCAGTTTCTAACTTTACTTTCTTCATTCTTTTCTTCTTTAACCCACGTAAGCTGCTGCTTAGAGTCTGGCTTCTGATAGTTGCTCAGTTTGCTGTGTTTTTTTATTTTGTTTTATTTTTCTCCAGCTGTGGATAAGAAATTGGTTGGATGGTTACAGCCAGGTGGTTTTGGTCAGTGTCTTTTTGTCCAGGTGGAGGCTGGTGACAAGTGGATGTTCCCCAGAGGTCTGTCTTGAGACCAGTGCACTTTAACATCTTTATCAGTGACATAGATGATGGGACTGAGTGCATTCTCAGCAGGTTTGCAGATGTCATGGAGGTGAGCTGAAAGGTGGATCCATGTAAACCTAATGAGGTTTAACAGTGCCAAGTGCAAGGTGTACTTCTTCCAGGACAGTCCCAGATATAAGTACAGACTGGGAGAAGTACTCCTTGAGAGCAGCTCTGTGGAGAAGGACTTGGGGGTTCTGGTGAATGAAAAACTGTACATGAGCCAGCAACGTGCGCTTGCAGCCTGGAAAGCCAACTGTGTCCTGGGCTGCATCAATAGAGGAGTGGCAGCAGGCTGGAGGGGTGATTATCCCCTTCTGCTCTGCCCTCACGAGGCCCCATGTGTAGTTCTGTGTCCATGCCTGGGGCCTCTAACTGGGACAGGTATGGAGCTTTTGGAGAGGGTCCAGAGGAGAGCCTTAAAGATGCTCAGAGGGCTAGAGCACCTCTCTTAGAAGACAGACTAGAGATCTAGGCTTGTTCAGCCCAGGGAAGAGAAGGGAGACCTCATTATGACCAGTCCAAAATTTAAATGGAGATTTTAAACAGGAGCGAAATAAACTTTTTACACAATTAGATAGTGATAGGACAAGGGAAAATGGTTTTAAACTAAAGGAGGAGTGATTTAGTTTAGATGACAAGGAAAAGTTTTCCATAGAGAGGATGTTGAGATGCTGGCATAGGCTCCCACAGAGGCTGTGGATGCTCTGTCACTGGAGGTGTTCAAGGCCAGGTTGGATGGAGCTCTGGTCAACCTGATCTAGTGCTTGATGTAGTGCTCAACAGCCCTGCCTGCCACATGGGGGCTGGAACTAGGTGATCTTTCAGGACTCTTCCAGCCCAAACTGTTCTGTGTTCTAATACGTGCTGTGTGCGTGGGAACAGTGCAGACACTTCTGTAGAACAAGCTACTCCAGGACTTTGTGAAAATGGAGTGTTTCAGGAATGTGGTGGTGTGCTGTATCCTGGGAAGAAGTCTACCTAGTTCCATACTTGCTTCTGCGCTACTTGAAAAGAATTATGTGGTTTCTGCTCTGAGCCCAGAGCCTGCTTCCTGCCCAAGAGGCTTTCCCTGAGCCACTGGCAAATGTGAAAGTCCATTTGTTGTTCCTAAACATTTACTGTAGCTAATTTTGGTTCAACACAACCATTGTCAGTGCCACATAGTATGAGGTGATGAATTGCTGTGTACTGTACATATCTGTTTGACTAGGATATCATCTGAGTAGTGGCATCATGCCAAATACATTTTCATTCTCTTACTTCATGCTCTTCGAAAGGCTTGTTATGTAGCCCGAGACAACTACCACTGTGGTGGACTCCTGC
The DNA here is from genome assembly GCF_039878825.1 of Excalfactoria chinensis. Lineage (NCBI taxonomy): Eukaryota > Metazoa > Chordata > Aves > Galliformes > Phasianidae > Excalfactoria > Excalfactoria chinensis. Next base: position 15,964,250 of record NC_092837.1, on the reverse strand, counting down.
TTGAGCTATTTGTGAACTGATATCATCATGCTGCTTTGAGAACTATGCCGAAAGCTTAAGCTTCAGAATTTTGTCTGAATGCTTCCGACCTTTCCCTTCACATTCCTTTAAATGATGACCTGGACCAGCTTCTTATTTACCAAAGGAAAACATCAGGGCTTTATGCTGGGCACAGCGAGGAGACCGCTGCAGTTTTTCATGCCATGCCAAAATAGATGTTCCACTTTGTTTTGGTGTTTTATCATTAGTTTTCTCTCATTTGCTGTAGAAGTAAAAATCAAGCAAATACTGTAGCACACCTTTGTGCTTAAGGGTTTCTGTGAGTATACTATTCCTACAGAGATGGCTGTAATAATGGAATTTTTAGTTTTTATTTTTTTAAAAGCAACACGGATTTTTTGGCAGAACCATATGTGAGTGAAAGCTGTGAGAGGATTCAAGGGTTTAGAGCATTTCTTGGGTTTGAATGCACTCCCATTTTTAGTGTGATTCTGGATTTTGCTTCTAACTAAGACATCACAGATAATTGTAAAGTTTCCTGAAGATTTTCCAATGGTGTATTTTTGGATGCAGAAGTAAGAGCTGATTTTTGTTTGTTTTGTTTTGCTCTGTGGATATGTGTGGTTCTCTGAGGACAGATCACTGCAGAACGTGGTAGCCATCCTCTGCTTCCTGCTCAGGTTTCCAAAACTCACTCAGAATGGAAGGACAGGCAAGGCATTGTATTTATGGTTTGGTTACTATGTATAGGTCGGCCTGTGAAATACAAGCGGCCACTATTTCCCATTGCCTTAGGTAAGGCTTTGTGCAGGTTCAGTGCTGAACCCCAGCTGCTGAGTAGCTGGCAGGTGCTGTGATACTTAAATGGATCCCAGGACAAATGTGTTGGTCTCTGCCTCTGGCCAATATGCACATCATAAGTATGAAGCTCACTTATCTTAATATTGAAAAAGTGAAAGTTTAATTTTCCACATAAAGTCTGGTTTGTCCAGTGAAGTAGAAGAAAACAGTTTGTATCCTGCTGCTTGTGATTGGACACTGTTTATACGTTGTGTTGAACAAGACAGTTGTTTGTGTGGAACAAAAGGCTGCAGGGCACCGTAAGTGAGTGGGTTCTATGTAACTCCCTTTGTTTCACTGTGGCTTTGTCCTGATTTTTTTATTATTATTTATTTATTTTTTATTTTATTTTATTTTTTTCATTTCTTGATGTTGTTGCAGCCTGAACAGTGCTCTTTACCATGTTATGGGTGAGTGTGGGTATAGTAGCTGTAGGCTGTCTTTCGAGAGTTGTCACAGAGAGCAGAAATCTGCCGGTAATCTGGTTGAAGCCTTTACAGGTGTCTGTAGCTCGAGCAGTGCAGTCAGTGGCAGTAGTTGTTTGCCATCCTCTTGTTGGCTGATGTGTAGTGTGAGAGAAGGGTGTGCTCGGTCAGTGGTTCTCATAGTTAACTGCAATAGTGGGATTTTGGGACTTTCGGTTGCTGAGTTCTGTTCAGGATTAGAAATGGAGCATGCTCAGGTGGGCACAGGCTGCACTGCTGTGCAGTGAGATTGTATTTTATGTAAGTTGAGTACAGAGGCACAACAAGAACTGCTACTGGGAGAAGGACTCCCTGAAGGCAGCCCTGTGGAAAGGGACTTGGAGGTTCTGGTGGGTGAGAAGCTGGACATGAGGTTGAAGCAGCAGTGTGTACTTGCAGCTGTGCTGCACCATGCCTGGAAGTGCCCCAGGCCATGGATGGGCCCTGAGTTGGGGGGCTTCAAGGCCCTCCCCATCCCGCTGTTCTGCAGTGCTATGAAGCAAAGTCCTTAACTCAGAAATTCTGTGAAAATTCTGTCTTGAATTTTTATTCCTGTTTTCAGCAGAACTATTTGCTGAATTGACAGAACGTTTCAGCCAGTTGGAGCCGGAGTCGGGGGGAGGGAAGGGGTGAAAGGCTTTCTGGGAAGGAATGATTTGTCCAAAACAGCATTTCTGGACCAAAAAAAAAGGCTGAATGTTAATGTAAAAAAGTTTGTTCTAATGATTAGGAGAAAACAGCGAGTGGAGTTAATCTTGTTCTAACTAGTTTAAATTTAGCACCAGAAATATCCCTATGTGAATGTAATGCTTGAGTTCTTCTGACTGAAACAGTTACCTTACACCCACTTCTGTGATACTTGCTGTATTGGTTTCTTTGATGATCTGTTGTTTTAATAGTGGGATTCATGGCGTGCAGGAGTGAAGGCTGTTATTTAAGAACCATGAACTGATAGCTGGGTCTTCCTTCTCATTCCAGCATTGCGGTGGTTTACCCTATTTCTGCCCATGTTTTCACTTCTGGTTTGGGTAGGCCAGGAAGAATGAAGGAGATTATTTTCCCCTGCATCTGGGGATGGATTTCCTTTTCAAGACAGATGCAGCTTGACTTCCTTGTTTGCCTGTGAGGGCTCTTCATGAAGAGATGCTACCAAGCAGAATAAATAAGTTTGCTTGTCAGAGTAGGGCAGTATGCCCATGTCACTTATTTATTTACTAATACAAACCTCACCTTTCAGATCACTGAGGTTTTACCAGTAGAATTTTATTTTTTTTTAATAGAAACATATTTAGGATTGCTTGACCAGGGTGCTTGTGTTCAAGCCAGCTTTTTGCTTGCTTCTGTTTTCCTAGGTGCCCATTCATTTGATTGTTGTATTTTGTTTTGTGCTTTGTTGGTTTGCTGTGTGAATTGCTCTTTCTAAAAAAAATTTGTCTGATGTTCTTGAAAATCCCGGATGTATCAGAAGTGGGTCTGGACCTCCCGTCATTGGAAGGAATTGCTTCTGTTTTCTGCAGTTTGCAACTTTGAAGGTTAGTGGAAAATACACTTCAGAAAAATCTGTTTGAAGTGCTGCACGAGTTTGAGCTTCTTTTGCTCAACAAGCTGCAGGGTATCATTGCTGCATAGCAAAACAAACAAACAAAAAATGACTGTAAAACAAACTTAGAGTCACTAAACCAGGGTAGTAATGAGGGAGAACTATTGGTGAAGCTTTCACCTCCATGGACTGCAGTCCGTCATGCTCGTGCTGTTTTGCACACAGGTTTTGAATCTCAGATGTTCCCCATTCCTGTATAATGAGATGGAGGTGGTTGCTTTTTTTTTTTTCCCTTTAATTCCACTTATCTCTCTTGAGCCTTCAAAAAGAATGGATGAAGTCCTTTAAAAGCTGAGCACAGTACTGGTTTGTTATTTTGGGTTGTGCTATATTTAATACACACTCAGATATATTCACAATTTCAGTTTTTTAAAAGAACCAAGTATGAACAATGGTATAATTCTACCATCTTGTTAAGTGTCTGGCAATGCAGAAACTGCTGCTTGCAAGCTGTGTTACTATCTTTGTTTGAGGTAATGTAATACACTGTAGCTATTGACAGATCCCATCCTCCCCCCACCAAAAAAAAAAAAGAAATGCCCAGGGACTGGGGCAGAAGCATCAACCTGCAGCAGGGTGGCTGTGAGCTGGGCAGGTTGCAGCAGCTAAGAGGCAGCCAGTCTGGTGTTGCTCTTCTTTTCCTTTAGCTCCTTTAGGTAAATAGGTTTATAGCTTACCAGTGTTCATCTGAGTAAAAGTTCCCCTTGTTGTGGCCTACATAAGACCGCTTTTGGCATGCTGCCCATGCTGCTAATCCCCCTCCCCATGCTGCTGGGCTCGCATGGGTGCACCGCTCTGGTAAAATGACACGTGAACTATAAATGGCTGCTTCTAGAATGTGTACATGTATAACCCTCCCAATATAAGCTGCAGGGTTTGTTTTGCTGTGAGGTATGTGCTGCTCTGGCAAGGGGAAGGGGGGCAGTTACACTGAGCTATATTGGGTGATCCAGTGAGATGGGGGGTTCTGAAGTAATGGCAGATAGAGGAAAAGCCGCAACCATTTCAACCCATGTGAGCTGCTGTGGGAGCTCTGCTTAAAGACTGTGATCTGGTGAATGGGAAATTCAAAATCAGACTGAAAAATGCAAAACCCTTGAACGTGAAGGGTGGCAGCATAGAATATAATTAGCCACGGTTTTCCTTTTTTATTATTGCTGGCTTGTCTTGTTTGGAACTGGCTTACTCATGTAGGGTGGCTAAACTGGAATTTGCTGGGGTCTATCAGTGCCTGTTATAAGCTGCATGTTGTAGAATAAGGGATCATTTGTAGAAACAGAAGCATACCCTGGGAGAGCAAAAGGGGACTTCTGGGTGAACAGCCAGCTCCTGTTCAGTCAAGCTAGATTGCTTGGGATCAGCTCATTGGAAGCCTCTATTCCATTGGCTTTGAGCAGTGCTTAATATGCATTAATCCCTTTCTGAGTACGCTCAGAGCTTGAACAGCAGTGCAAGTTCAGAATTAAAAAGCGTCTTTAAATAGATAAGGGCATGACTGGGCTTAGTCCAACTTTTCTCTTGGAGTAGTCTAATGAACATGCTTGGCTTCAAGGAGAAGGGTATTATGTACAAACAACTGTGCTGTACATATTAGGTTCCTCTGGAAATACAGCATATATGATAGGATAATACTAGGACTTTGTACAGAGTTGACAGTTTTCTGCATTAAACTTATGTTAAGGAAAAAAGAGTTTCCCAAATATAAAGGGGACTTTAAAGCTGATGTTATAATCACTGTGTGTGAGCTGGAAGCTGGAACGAGTGGATTTCTGGATCTACCATTAATTAAAATTGTTTTGCAACTTTTCTACCTCTAAAAATGCCTCTCCAAAAACCCCGCACCTGCGGACTGCCAGCTTCTGTCCTCCCTGAGAAACACCTGAACTGTTACCAAACAGAGCAGAAGGGGAGAAGTGCTTGTCATTGGGCCAGGTGCCTGCCTGCAGGAGTTCCAGACATGAAAGCTAAAGTTGACTGAGGTTGCAAGTAATTGGAAATGTTGTTAATGGAAAACCTTTGCCATGAGCATCACTGTTACTCCACCTTTAATAACTTCAATATGTTCTATGTCATAGTGAAGGCTGGCGTGTGCTGAACAAACATCTCCATAACCTCATTCATTAACAGATGAATATTTCAGTATCTAATACTGTGTTTTAAAGTCGAGTAAACAGTACATTTTGGTGCAAACAAACTGGGTTATGGAATTACTTACATAGTATGAACATCACTTGGTGGGTGTGTACATGTCACAGATGAAGTTAACAGCATCACTGAACAGTGTAACTGGAGCCTGAAGACCATTTTGGCCAGGGTATGAGTGAGTCCTATGTAAATAATGACCAAGTGGGACATGAGATCTAGAAATTCAAATTTGGAGGAAAAGATCTCTTCAGAAGGAAGCAACCAACTCATCCTGTAGTATTATAGATCACTTGCTCTGCCTTAGAGAAACAAAATACCCAATGTGGAGCTAGCAGGGGACTGCAGGGAAAAGAATAGAAGCAAATGGGAATATTTAAAGTGAGGTTTCTCTTTCAGTTCCCTTATGCTCTATTTTTGTTCCTCGCATTGCTCTTTATGAACCAGCAGTTGCTGGGATGCCAGGCCACGTAGATGCTGCTGGTTCAAAAATACTTGGCTGTGTTCTAGAGCTGTTCTTGTTGGCATCTCAGAGCTGGCTGAGCATTGCTGTCCTGAAGGACCCCAGTCCTCTGTCACTTTCTCTTGTAATTTTGTATATGTAAGTACTGGGTAATCTGGTAAGCATCTGGAATAGGGCATATTCTGCTCTGGTGTTACTTGCTGTTCCCTTTTAAATGAGTGAGCAACCAAGGCTGGGAAAAGCTGTCTGTTTTGAGGCAGAGTATAGAATGGCTTGGGTTGGAAGGGCCTTCATCAGTTTCCAACTCCTCTGCCATGCATGGGGTTGCCAACCACTAGAGCAGGCTGCCTAGGGCCCCCTCCTGCAGTAGGGCATTTCTGGTAATTTTTTAGTAGCAAAAAAGCTCCCATGGCAAGATTATTTGTTAAGCTTTCTAATTAAAGCATTCAGTGACGCTGTGTCATTCTGAATCAGTATTTCATTTTTGATAGTGTAGGTATTGTGTTTGACAGCTGGTGTGTGCTGCAAAGTGTCTGCATGTAAGCAAGAAGAGCTTCGTTTCTGCAGGACACAGCTGGCTGCAGCTATCTGCAAGAGTCGTGCTAGTTGTCTTCTGTGGAATGCCAGTACTTAAAAGTCATCTGTGCCCAAGCTATGAGTGTGGAGCCTCTTCGGATGGACCTGGCAGAGTGGTTTGTGCAGGAAGCCTTTCAGTGATGTATCTTGCTATATTACAGGTGCCCTGTCTGTGGCACTTCTTACCTAGTGAACAGAAATTCCATGCTATTTCAGTTACTTCTTAAGCCATGTTATTTCCTAATAAAAACTTTGGCCAAGGTGTTCATAAGGTGTGTATCCCAAGCTTAAAGCTAAAACACTGGTGAGTTTTTCAGTCTTTACTACATTGAAAAGTGAAACCATAGACTTATATGTTTAATTGTGGATATGGGTTTGCAGCTTCAGCTTTGAGAATGTGGCCTTGGACAGACGTGGGGCAGTACCTGTGATCATTGAGGGCTTGGTGACCTTGTGGCAGGAAATTCTGAGGGCACCTTGCAGCTTTGCTTTTTTCACTGATGACAGCTACAGCAGGAGCAAAGCACAATGTTGTCTTCACCCCAAAACCCACAGGGGATATGAAATCTCATATTTCTTTCCAGTATATTTCTTTCCATGTTTCTTTTATCCAGCATCCAGATGCAGTATAGGAGCATCAGTGTGATGATGCAGGTGATGATTCTGAAGAGCAGCTCCCATCTGCCTGGCTGTGGGGTTTGCATCTGACAGAAGGGTGGTTGTGGATGGGACTTTCACAGGGCTGAATGAGATTCTTGTGTTCTGTCTGCACGGTGGCGTGTGCTGGGAACTGGAAATGTAACCACTGCCTGAAACGGGGAGCTGAATGGAGGAGAGAGCATGAGTGTGCTGTGTTGTGAAGAATGGGAACGAGTATGACAGCCATGATGATACTAGTAGAGAGACTGGAAAAGAATAAGGGAAGATTGGAGAAAATTCCAAAGTAGAAAACATAGCAGAAATTCCTGTAGAAAAGACAGGGTGGTGTGGAACAAGAGAGAGGAAGGAGAGGAGGAGGAGGAAGTGATTGCTAAGCACAGCTAATAGCAGCACTGAGGAGTTTTAATTTACCGTCTGCTGTAATTAACCACAGTTCCATTCCAATGCATTTCAGGAATGAATGTGGCACGTAGTTTTTCTTTTGGCTGTTGTGTTGCTGGTGCAGAGTAGGCTGAATTTCAAGCCAAACAGAGTGGACTCCATTTGTGCTCAAAGAACATCTTGCAGGCCCTGAGCAAACCTGTTAATAATATCATTTGTCGTTGGAGATGGCACTGCACACGGATTGCAGGCTTTGCTGTGGTAGATGAGGAATGCATTCTGATGCTGCACTGTACGAAGCTGTAACTGTCCAAGCACGAGCTCCTGTCACCTGGCAGCATGGTGTTGTCCCAGACGCTCTGTAGTGCTGGGGCAGACCTTGACCTCATTGGTATGACCCACAGAGGCTCCTTCTAAATCCCCTGGGGGACTTTCTAAGTAGGGAAGGGGCTGATCTGTGTCTTGTGCGTCCTTTATGTCTGAAGGACAAGAGGCAGCTATGGAGGGTTCCTAAAATTCATCTGAACTTGGTTGTCCTTTACTTCTTTGCGGGATGCTGGTCAATTCTCCTTGACTGTATTTCCATACTATTATGCTGTCATTGCTGAAGATCTCTTTGAATGTTATTAGATAAGAAGGACTTACCTTGCTAGTTGTATCCCAGAACTGCTTTTAAAATATCCAGAACACTGATTGTAGAGGGCAACCTGTGAGCATTCATTTTCTTCCTGCAGAATAATGGGTGAAATCAGCAAGCAAACCTGGGAGACGAGCCTGATGACATGGCAGTTCTGCTGTTGTGTTGTTTGCCATCCAGCTTAGTATTTCAGTGGTCTTCTATATGTGTTTTTTGAATGTTAAGATAGGTCTGAAGATGGAAGGTTGGCAAACATTACAGCACTGATGAACAGAAAGAAAATGTGGAGTCTTTAACAGTGGAAATTTTTATTTGGAGGCATTAAATAACGATGAATTTTTAGTAGCGGGCAGCAAGTGTTTTCCAGCTGATTTTTCTGAGCCTCTTGGGTCAGTTCTTCTGTCTCATGGTTCATTCTTCTGTCTTTGTCTAGAACATGGATGAGAATGAATACTTCTCAGAGGTCATCGCAGTTAAACTTATTGTGCAGCTAAGCATGCAGTGGTTAGATTTATTTTATTTTATTTTTTTAAAAGCAAAATCCAGCAGATTTTGTCTCTTTTTTTACTTGTAGGTTTATTCTTCAGTCTAAAGGAGTCATTCATAATCAGCTTTTAGAGAAGCAGAGAATAGCAGAAGAGAAAATTAAGGAGTTAGAGGTAAGTTTTTGTCTAGTAAAGATGATGAAAACAGAACATTGAAGGTCAACAAGGTACTGTTTGTTACATTGCTTATTTTTATGTGATACTGTTAATTCTCAGGTAACTGGTGGGGAACGTGAGGGCTGTCGCAAGTAACCTACAGGTAATTTGTGTGCTGTGGTTTCTTTGCTAGGTCTACAAACTTTATGAGTGTTAAGATAGCAGATAGGGACTGATTGTTCCCTCTGTGTCCTGATATGAAAACTGGATGTGCGGGTTTCAAGTGAAACTAGTAGGAGCTAGCTTTAAAAGTACTTAGAGGGTGTCCATAGGTTACTTGCAGCAGGTAAGTGATGGGAAGCTCTTTGCTCTGAGTATTAAAAGTTTATTTTGGAGCAGGATAATTGCACAGATTCAAGGAAAAGAAATCCTTTGAGCATTTCCAAATATGTAGAAATTGCATCCTATTAAGGAAGTATGTGATCTAAAAATGTCTGGAGGCTGGGAAAATATTAGGAGGAAGTGCCATATATGCTTACCCCGTTCTTAAACTCTGCCCTAGACATCTACTTATGGCTGCTGTTGAAGACTGGACCCTAGGGAGGATGGACTGTAATGATGTAATCAGAGTACTCCTGTGTTCTTATGGAGGGAGTGCTTATTGAGGCAGAGAGGAATACCTGAGGCGTACAAAGTAGTCTGTATGAACATGCCATCATCTGAATGCTGAGTATCTTCTAGTGGTCCTGTGTACAGATCACAGTTCTTTGGAGAAGGTGTTTAGACTGTACTTCTCCCAAGGCCATTAGTGTTTTGTTGTTTTTTATTCTTAATGCTCCTAAAATAAAATCAATACATAACTGTGTTCCTTAGCTTTTGGGGAATGATAACAAGGATAGGCTGAGTTGAGTCAAGCTGCTTGTCTAATCTGTTAATGTTTTGGAGAAGGTTAGCGTGCAGACCAGGAAAGTAGGGACAAGCAGCAATAGGAAGTAGGTGCTCAGACAGGACTGTGTGGTCTCTATTGTTTCCTATTTACACTACAGTAAAAGTCAGGTTGTGCTTTTTCACAACTTGTGGCTTTTTTTGTGCGTTTCTTCTTAAGACACATTTTGCCATAGGAACTAGCAGGTTGTGTTGCCTGCCACGTTTTCTGTGTCAGATAATAAGGGGCCAGCAGAACCTTTCTACACAAGGAAAGTAAGTGCTCCATGGATAGGCTGTATATGTCAGCTAGTATTCATGCTGGCAAGGCACAGTCCTTTTTTATGTTTACGTGATTAAGTGTGATTGTATCCTGGCTACTCTGGGACCATGCCTGAAAACACTGGCTTTGAATAAAACCAGCACTGTCACTGAAGTTATAGAACTTCATCGCAGTGTGCCTGCATTTGGAACTGGTTGGAGCGCGTTTGACATTTTTGGCTACTGTACCTTTCAGCTGTGCATCTCAGTTTCTCCCTGTTCCTGATGGAGCATAATCTTACCTCCTGAACTTTCATATTGCTGAGTTCAGGAGAGTGGATGGAATTCCCCCCCCACTCCCAGATCATAACCTTTGCCGTTCTTGCACTCGGCCTTGGAGGTGGTTGCTTCACAGATGTTTTTTTTACTGTTTTGTAGCTCTTTGTTGCCTCAGGTCTATTGTTATGGCCACTGAATTGCAATTCCCAGCAATAGTAACTGTCTCAAAAGCTCATAGAAGTGGGGAGGTGGTTGCCATGTAGATTGTTTTTTGTTTAACTATTAAAAGTAAGTCTTGGATTGCCAAAACTTTTGTCAGTTTCTTTTAATTGAACATTCAGGTCCATCTTTTAACTAGTTTCCAGATGTCTGGCAGTTTTGTTTCACACACATCCTTCACGGATATTCCTTGGACTTGGGATTCGCTAAGGAAGAGGATTAGATTGACAGTTGCTGGAAAGTAACATTTCAAGGGAAATACCTGAGTCTTCTTATCACAGGAGCAGAGAATTTTGCTGTGCTGAAAACAAGTGGTGACAGAAAGAGAAAAGAATGTGAAACTTTGTGACCTCGTGCTCCCACTATGTTGTTGTAAAATAAATGTAAGCCCAAGATAACCAGGTTATAATATCCCTTCATCAACTGTTAAAAGTGGACAAAAAATTAAAGCTATTTTTCATATTAACTACCTTATTACTCATTGTACGTCATCTTACTACACTTCGCATTGTTACTTAAGTTGGCCAGAGAAGTTCTCCAGTATCTGTGCAGTGCAACTCACCTGGTTACTCTCATAGCATGAGCTGGAGGCAACTGCGCGCTGCAGTTACAGAGCCATTGCCAAGGTACTATGAAATGTGCAGTTTTGATATAAATCTGAATTTCAGAAGTGCTGTCGCTGCTAGCTCAGTTTTATTCTGGAGGAGTGCAGAATAAAGTTTGGGTTCACAGCTGAACTCTTCTCAGCTGTTTGTAAGGAGAACTCCTGAGCGCTAGCAGTTTGTGAAAATGTGGGCTTTCATCTGCTTTGGAGGTGTGAGCTGGGTTTCCTGACATTCACAGTTGTCAAAATGAACTTTGAAAGCAGGAAGGGGTTTTGCCTCTTCTTTCGGAGGTTTGTTTCTCTCTTTTCTGACAGTGATTGCAGTTATTCTCTTTCCTTTACTCCCCTCTGTTGTGTTTGCCTGTTGTTGAAGACCTGCACTGTTTCTTTTATGTCAGCATCAGGACAGGGCTGTGACACTGCTAACCTGCTTCTCCCTGCTGCTCACCACACAGCAAAGCAGTGAGGACAGCCAGGGCCGGCTTTGTACAGAGCTGTGAAAATAAAGCTTTGCTGGAATATGCACTCCATGTCCTTTGTGAATGGAACTGTGTGAGCACGGCTCTGAAAACCCAAAGGGGTTTTCGATACGTATGAACAAACAGGGGCAGACATAGTCTGCCAGTCAGTCAGCACACAAAGTTGTTTTATCCTTCTTTTAAAGTAGGTATGAATGTGTATATATACGCATTTAGCAAACTTATCTTCACACATTGTGTATAATCCTTTGGAATCCAAAGTGACTGTCTAGGCTTGCTTACAAAATGCACATGCTTGCTTACAGGCTGTGCCAGTGAAGCTTACCAAAACCTTCTTGGCTTTTACAGAGACTGAGTGTATGAGTCCCTGCCATCACATGGGAAGCTTCCTGCCTAAGCGTGGCTATTGGATTTTTCCAGTCCTGATAATATCAAATTCTTGTTGTGTTTCACAGTGCGAAGGGTATGAGTAAATCTATTTTGAAAGCATTCTAAAGGGATGAGCACTGACTCTTTTAAGCTCAGCAATGTTTGTGCAGTATTAAGAGAAAAACCAAGTAATGTTTTTCTTCCCTTGTTTTTAAGGAAACATGATATGTGAGGGGTGGAACAATGCTTTGTTTCAGGAAATGTTATCCGTTTCCATTGTAGGGCTAGATGGATTCTGTTTATAAATGTGGCATTTTGAAAAGAACAAACTCTGATATTACAAAGACATGGAAAATTGGTTCTTCATTAGGGGTGGAGAAAGTGATTATTGCTGTGTGTTTTCTCTGATAATATCTGATAATCCCTCTCTCTCCTGCTATATTCAGCATGTTTAGTCGTCAGGCGTTGTCAGACTGAATTTCTAAAAATAACAAATAAGGGGGAGGCTGTGCTGTGCTGTTGACTGTGCCACTGAATTTAGCTCCTTCATGCAAAGGGCAAAAGTAACCTGCAGCTTCCTTGGGGAATTGAATTTGGTTTTTAAGGCTCTGCCCACTGCACTGCTGTGCGCCTGTCTCCCATACAATTCTTTATGCACTTGTATGGCATCTGAATGTTTAATGCAGTAGGGCTAAAGGGTTGGTTGGTTTCTTCTCTGTCTGTCTGAAGTTGAAAATAAGTTGGGGGAAGGCACAGCCAAGTGCTACGGGCCGCAGAAAGAATTTCTGAAACAAAGCGCAGTGTCCGGTTGCCCCATCCCACGCAGAAAGCTTCTTAACTCTTGTTCATGACTGGAAAAAAACTGCTCCGTGATCAGGTTTGGCAGGACTCCTTTGTGCTGAAGTGAAAATGCCACTGAATTGTGGTGCTTTGAGGTGCTTGGTTGTCAGATGTAGCAACAGGTCTTCCCTGGTTTGCCTGGACACAAACCTGCTTGCACTCCAGCCGTCTGTTCTGTGATGCTTTCTGGGGACTTTGGAATGGCCTCACTGCAGCTCTTCAGTGCCATGGCTGCACCCCTGTTCTTGCTGTGCAAGCAGGGTGTCTGCTGGCTGCCACAGCACAGTTTTCCTTCCCTGGGGCAGCTAAGGCTGAAGCGGGTGAGGTGTGTCTAGGGAGTAGTGCCAGAGTCTGAGAGCTGGTGCTTTGTACTCTCAGTATAGGCATGGCCTGCTCTGCAGCAGTTCTTTGGACAGTCCTTTGAGTTTTGTGCTGAAGCTGTCCATGTGGAGGCCAATTCAGAGGGTAGCTTTAATGGTGTGCAGTCTAGTCTCTTGAGATGTGTGGAAAGTTCTGCAGACTGCTGGGTGACCACCAGAAGGTAGCAGTTGTTGGGCCAATTTCTTCCCGAGATTTGCAGTATGGGAGCTCTGATCCCATAGTTGGAATGGATAGGCCAGTGCCCAGGAATGTGTGGTGTGCTTCACCACATAAATAAACAGGGGAAAATAAGGAATGCTTGTGTTTGGCTTGTAAGGGGGAAGCTTCAAGAATAGCTCTCTATGATTTAGCCTAGAGCAGATCTTACTTTGGAAGAGTGTGTTTTTCTCTATTGCATTGCTAGCATATCTCCATGTGCTCAGGACGTGATTTAAAGTTGTCACAGCAGCAGCAGCCCCTTGCTTCTAAGGACAGCCTTAAGTATGCATATAGAAGATGTCAGACACTGGCTTGGTCTCAGTCCTCTTGGCATTATGGCCTTGTCTCCTCCAGGGAAGGCTGTTGTGCTTCTGTCCCCACTGCTCATCCAGCAGCCTGAATTATGCTCGGGAGCTTCATTAGCTCTCTCTGGCCATGAGGAGGCCTTGGGTCCAGGAAGGAAGCTTCCAGAGGTAGTTTCCTGTCAGCATGGGGGCATCCACAGCTGCTCCCATAGGAGAGCAGAGCATGGACAGAGCTGTTGGCACGCATCTGTTCTCCACCTGCAGGCTTGTTGTGATGAAGCTTGAAGTGATGAAGCTCATTTGTTTCTTTTCCCTGTAGGTCTGGGTGTCTTTTAGCGCAGGAGAATTTTTCTTCCCCTTTGAAAAGGGAAATACTCTGAACAATGAGCAAAACAAGCCTTAAATGTAATGTAAAGATGAAAAGATTGAGAGTGTTGGAGCTAATGCTCTTGGGACAGAACCTTCTTAATGGAGAAGTCCTCTGATGCTGGACTGATGCAATACAAATTTAAGGTAAATATTGAGCATGGGTAATGCTGCTTTAGTTCTTTCTATCCTCTGGATTGACTCTGCTCTCAAGAGCCTGAGAAGCAAGCATGCTTACCCCTTGCTTCCAAGGCTCTTTAAAGCCTCACTGTCTGTCTTAAATGTTGCTTGTGAAAAGTGAAGAAGACAGTAAGAGGGTTGCTTTCTTACAGCCTACCTTACATGTATTTTGTGATGTTTTCCTTCTATCCAGATCGCATAATTTCACTCTCAGGTAAATGAAAGTTGGTTGTGTGCAGTTCGTGTCCTGTAGCTTCAAAAGGGAACAAATACTCTTCAGTAATTGCAAGGAAGAAGGTGTATGTTTTTTATACTGGTCCACATCCCTGTACGAGATTTGTTAGATAAAGATCAAATAGGTGTGTGTCTGTGCTGAAAATTGCTTAACAAGTTGGTCATGTGTTAAGTAGCGCAGAAGTCACCAGTTGCAAAATGCTGAGTTGTAACCTCCCAGGTGAAGGAGCATGAAAATAATCACATTTAAGAGGGAATTCCCAGCTCTTGGAAAGGATCTCCCACCAGCTCAGACACAGAATAGCTTATGAAAACTCATTCTGTTTTTCTGGAGCGGGGCTGTAGGTGATGCCCTTTGATTGCCTGTAGGTTGACCTGAATTTGTAGTGTCACGTGTATGATGCTCACAGGGCTGGAGTTTTCACTTGCAGCAGTCATTCACAGCATAAAGTTTTCAACCTTCCCAAATTTTGCAAGGAATAAGTTAATTAGTAATTGTGTTACCCTTCATTGCATGGCAGACTGCAAAGTGAGCACACAAACTAGATGAAAGGGCAAAGGCCTCATGAAGGGGGAACTGGAATTTGGCAGCTTTTTTTTTTTTTTTCTTTTTTTTTTTCTCCCTGCTATTCTTACCTTTTATGTTGTATAATTGTAGATTATAGAGGTGGGATTATAATTAATATGTATGTTGAATGCTTCCTTTTAAATCCTTCTTAACTTCGTTACAGAGGCATTTTCAAAACAAGTTTATCCCAGAGCTTGATTTGGGATTTTTGGTTTTGTTCTGACACACAAATCTAATGGAAAAAGCTTTTTGAAGCAAACTGTGCCAGTGCTTTGGCATTCCTTTATCAGTCGGGGAAAGCGAAGTACATTACACGCTAATAAAAAAAAACCCACCACCACTTCTTCCACTGTCTCAATGGCTTTGTCCACCCAGGAGCACGCATTTTGTCATCAGAGTCTGAAAATGTTGCTTGTTTCCTCTGCTTAGCATTGAGCTGCTCTTACGAACATGTTGAAATTGTTTGAACTGATAGATAAGTCTTTCTTTGTCATTTTAAACCAGGGTCTGATTCATTGTCAAAGCTCTTCTTTGTACTTAGGGCAGTGGAAATAACCAAAGCAGCAAGCAGAGCTGGACGTGGGTCCCTCTCCAAATTCCTCCTTGCATGAGTAATAGTTAGTCACAAACCCAGCGCGCTGTGCCTGCCTGAGTCACCCGGCCTCAAACAGTTGCTCCTCGCTGCCCTTTGTGCCTGGCGATTCCAGGGCTCTGGGCAGGGGGATTACACATACCTGCCGCCCCCATCTCCTCTGTCTTGCCCTGGGAGAACAGGAAGCGATTATTTGCAAAGCGTGCTGCTGCGTGTGGGAGGCCTGACCCAGCCCTGAGTCAGCTCTGCGGAGCCACACCTTGCTCTCCAGGTATGCGGGAGGCTGTCACAACTTCCTGCTGGCCCTGTCGGATCGCTGCCCTGCTCTGCCTGACAGCTCCTGGGGGGATGTGGCCATGTCCTCCCTTCTGCCCATGAGCCCACGGGCACTGACTGGGGAAGTGCTGACTGCTCAGGCATTCATGTCTTCTGCTGGCTGACTTTGAGTCTCTTACATTTACAGAAGTCATTTTTCTTCAAAAACAGCCTCCTCTGGCTCCAACTCTAAGAGCGAGATGGAGATGTGGTTTGGTTTATACAACAGCCATGGTGCTAGCAGGTGCTCTGCTCTGCCACTCTGGCTCTGCAGGAATGTAGAAACTGAAGCAGAGAGTGAAGGAACTTACCATGTTTTGCAAGAAGCACACTTCCTTCCAGGCAGAATGTGGGGATTTCAGCACCAGGGTGAGTTTCCTCTCCAGTTCTCTGTATATGACATGACTACTGCCATGAGGCTGCCAGCAGTGTGGTATCGAGCCCAGAGCAACATGCGTCTGAGAACTCTCCTCTAGAAGGGTGATTTTTCCAAGGAGTGTCCCAATAGGAGCCTGCACGGCAGATATATTTCTGCTGCCACCTACTGAAACGTTTCCCATCAGCTTTCCCTGGTAGACACCACTGGGGTAGGGTGCACGAGTTCACTGGAATGATCTGTCACTTCCTGGTCATGGAAAGCACCTGTCTCCACCTCTAATTAACAAGCTGCCATGTGTCTGACATGACAGTTATGTGCACAGGGAGCCCAGAGAGGTGGCAGTGCCCCGTCCCCATAGACAGCCAAGGTCCGGCTGGACGGGCTCTGAGCACTGATGGAGCTGTGGGTGTCCCTGTGCACTGCAGAGGGCTGGGCTGGATGGCCTGTGGGGGTCCCTTCCAACTCAAATGGTTCTATGATGCTACATCTCCTTCCCAGCTGGGGCAGACTGTGCTGCCTCTCTCTAGCTCAGATGGCTTGAGAGTGACTGTGTGTCCCCATTGCCTTGTGGAAAGTGAGGGAAAACCCAAGGACCTGAATCATTGCTTCTCCTCCTTGGTGGGTGGCATCATCATGCTGCTGTCAGTGGCTGTCGTCAGGAACCAGCTGTGATCCCTTCCTATTGCAGTTCACTCTTAAGCAAACTACAGGCAACTTCCTGAGAGCAATAACCCTGCTGCTTGGAAAGTCTGAAGTGCATCTAAATATTTGGTAATTGCTGTGTTATTCACAGTGTCAGTGTGCCACACCATGCTGCAGGGTGAGGCTGGGGGGTGTGGGGCTCCCCTCTGTGCTGCTTGTGGGCTGCTGGTGTCTCCTGTTGCAGAATGGCTGAGTGCTGTTCAGGAGAAGTTTTAAGTGGAAAACTCAGTGAGCACAGTGCATCTCTTGGGCACAATGAGACCCTGTGCAGGAGAGCTCTGTGCTGTGGCACAGCCCCATGGCACAGCCCACGTTCCTCTGGAGAAGGGCTCTCTGCAGCTGAGGGTGCATTCTCTGCTCTATCATGGGATCTGCTTATCACTTTCCCAAAGAGTGTGCACGCAGAGCCTGCAAGGAATGCCAAAAATGACCTGATTTAACTTTGGGGGATAGAGAAACTAAGCAGGCAAGTTTATTGAGACTGTCACAAGATGAGTTATATCAGGGCACCTATTTGAAGCACTGCATCATGACTGAAGACTCCAGGGCATTCTTCCACAGCAGTCTTCTGTGTGTGGGAGGGGTGTGCCAGGGAGGACTCTTGGAGGGACCTGAGTGTGTATCATCCTCACACGTTGGAGTTGTAGGGAAGTGGTGTAAAAGAAATAAATACATATGTGAGAATCGCATTCACAGAACTGTATGTGTTGGAAAAGGCCCCTGGAACTTATATCCTGAGCAGCCCTCCCCACCCCCTAAAGCAGGCTCCTGACAGCGGGTTATACAGGAAAGCTTCCAGTGGGTTCTGAGTATCTCCAGAGAAGGAGACTCCACTGCTGCTCTGGGCAGCCTGTCCCAGTGCTCTGTCACTCTCAAAGAAATCCTTTCTCCTGTTCAGATGGAGCTTCTGCCTTTCAGTTTGAACCCATTTCCCCTTGTCCTGTTGCTGGGCACCACTGGAGAGAGCCTGGCCCCACCATTTAGATATGTATAAGTTCTGATAAGATTTCCCCCTCAGCCTCCTCTTCTCGTTGAGAACCTGATCATTGTTGTGGCCCTCTGCTGGGCTTTCTCCGGCAGCTCCCCATCTTTTTTCAGCTGGAGAGCCCAGAACTGGACACGGTGCTCCAGATGTGGCCTTCCCGGGACAGAGTAGATGAGGAGGAACCCGTTCTGCTGGCTACACTCTTTTTCATATGCCCCAGGATACCATCGGCCTTCTTGGTCACAAGGTCAATACCCCAGGATACCAGGTCCTTCTCTGCAGAGCTCCTCTGCAACAGCTCAGCCCCAAACCTGTACTGATGCGTGCAGTTATTCCCCCCCCAGGTGTAGGGCTGTACTTGCCATTGTTGAACCTCATAATTTTCCTCCCTGCCCAACTCTCAGCCTGTCCAGATCTCACCACGTGGCAGCGCAGCCTTCTAGTGCGTCAGCCACTCCTCCGTGCTTTGGATTGTCCAATATCATTCCATTTCTAGATCCTTCAATTTGCTGGGAGATGTTTTAATTTGAGTTTAGGCACCTCATACTTCTGCTTGCAGGCCACAAATTTACAAGCTGTGGTAAGGAGACAGAAGTAAAACTTAAAAAGCAAAGGAAGCAGGAATTGAATGATAAGCCGCTGTCTGAAAAAGGGCAGCACCTGTGAGTTCTAGGCATAATGCAGCCTGAATAAATATTAGCTGCTGTCCTTTGGTTTCTTGCTGAGCACAGCACTGCTGTGCTGGCTGTTGAAGCTGAGAGTCCTGGCCCCAAACCCCTGCATGGAGCTGCCAGCCCTGGGCAGCGCTCTGAAGGCAGTGGTGCTCCGATTATGATGCTGAGTGAGTATGGTGCTTTGATCATCTGAATCTGATCCACAAGGAGCTGATGAATGTTTTTTTTTTCTCGCTGTGGAATCTGTGGATGCTGGCTCCTTAATCTGACAGGAATGCACAGTCTGGATGTGTCATCATGGACAAAGCCTGGCTGCTGTTCACAGCGTGATGCAATAGCGTGGAGGTGGGAGGTTTATGCAGTGTCAGGAGGTCACTGTCTATGTCTGCTAACCACGGCAGCTGTTCCTCAGGGCTGTGACCTGCAGGTGTATTTGCACTAAATCCAGAATTCCTGCAGCAGCTGCTGAGAGCACATAGTGTGGAGCTGGTCAGGGAGCAGACTGTGGAAGGTTACCTGCATCAGAGAGCAAAGTTCAAGCTGTGAAACAGGGTAGTGACAGCTGGAAGTACTTAGGGCATTGCTTTCATTGTGTGCAGAAGCACCTGGGCACAGACCTGCCCCCGTGCTGCAGTGAGTGGTGCCTTGGAAGTGTCATCTCCTCCAGCCCCCAACTGAGGCTGGGCATTATGATGCTCCGGGCACTGGGTGCATTGTGCCAGGTTGGCATGCGCCATTCCTGCCCCTTGCCCCACACACAGGGTCTAGGAGGGTTGCAGGAGTACCTGGAGGTGGGGAAGGCTCCCAAGAACTGGAAGGTTGGGGTGAATGGGGGCAGCCCAGGAGAGCCCCGGCATGACTGCAGGGGTACTGAGAGGTGCAGGGGGGTCTGACCCTGTGAACAGCTGTGAACAGCACGAGGGATGTGCTCTGCTGCCTGGAGAGCAGGTCTTGGCTGTGGGTCCTGACTCTCTTTCTTGGTGCCAGGCAGGGAAAGCAGATATAAGTGAAAACATTTTTTCAGGGCTAGCTTTTGGAGACATCAGTAATTCTGTGGTTTGCTTTGCTGCCAGTTTCCTGGCTGGGGACGAGAACTTGTTGGCTACAGGGTTTAGTGTAAAGGAATCATGAAACTGCATGCTTGGAAGCATTAACTGCACTGGCTTTTTGGGAGCACTTTCTCCAACTCTGCTCTCTCAGCTGCTCTCCACATGGCCTGGGCCTTGCTAGCTGCAGTGGCAGCAGTGGCTGTCTCACATGTTCCAGTGTGGGTGGCAGTGCCCTTCCTGTGCAGGGGAGAAGCTGAGTAGGAGGGGTTGGAGCAGCTGTTTCTGCAAGGAGTGGCTGAGATGGGATCTGATGGGTGACAGCCTGTGATGGGGTGGGTGCAGGAGTTTGTCCTGTTCTGGAGCAGGGTAGCTGGTTGGATTTCAAGGTGCATATTGAGCGTGCTGCCCTCTCGGAAATTTGTTGCTGCGAATCCTGTTATGTCCCTGCGTGCATTCAGCTGCCTCCTGGGCTGCCTCCTGCTCCTCCTGCAGCAAAAGCTGCTTCTGCACCACCAGGGCTGCAGCCTCAGGTCATTCCTCCCTGCGTGGGAGATGCTGGAAATGGTGATCACAGCAGCAAGGCAGTGTTCTGAACCTTTGAGAGCAGAGAGTAGCTGACAGAGAACAGAGCTGGAGAAAGTGCTCCCAAAAAGCCAATGCATTTAGTGCCTCCAAGCCTGCAGTTTCAGAATTCCTTTAATGCCAGGCAGCATCAGGTGCAGGAATTGCAGAGGTGGAGTCTGGGAGGCCGCAGAGGGCATTCCTTGTACAGCTAGCGGCTACTGGCAGCACAGCAGTGCCGGCCAGGCTGGAACAGACTCAAGGATGACTTCAGAGCTGTGCTGCCAGCCCCACACACAGCCTGGATGGGTGGGGATGTGTCAGCCCTGCTGGCTCACAGCACTGCTCCCCGGGAAAGAGCATCAGAGACTCTGAGTTTCCTGTCTAGACCCCGGTAATTGTGGTGAGAAGGGGATCGGTACAAGTTCCTGCTCCCTCTCCTGTGATTACCTAAACAGAAGCCATGCTTCAGATCTGCAGGAAGGAACACTTTGATTCTGCCATGCATCTTGTGAATACAAATCCCTTGAATCCTGCCCTGCTCAGGGCTGCCCGTATCCCCAGCAGCTCAATCCTGTGTAGGTATCCACATGGGCACCATCCCCACAGCAGCAGTGTACCAAGCCTGGTCCCTGCCCAAGCCCCTCATGCTTGGGGAGGAGGGGCTGGAGTTCCCAGTGGCTGGGGATGTCTTGTCCTGCTCGTGCATCAGCTCCGGCAAGGCATCTGAGCAGGGACCCACGCCGGGCCGCCTCCCAGCTGCTTCCTGAAAAGCAGCTCTTGTAGCAAGAGGCATCCCACGTGTCTGTGACCACGTCAGGGAGACAAGGAGCCCTTTACTGTAACCCCAGCCCTAGCTGTTGTTAACCTTTACTGCTTAAATGAAAGTTCTTCGGTATTTAGAAATGGGAGCGGAAGGGCTGTCCTCTCGGCATGGGAATTTCAGGTGGGTGTATGGGAGAGTCATAGTGGGTCAGCTCTGGGAGTGCGGATGGCAGCAGGACTGCACCATGTGCGAATGGGTTTACTTCTGTGTCACACACCCCAGCGCCCTGCATTCTCACACCGTTTAGTTGAGGCCATCAGCAGAGCACCCTTTTACCACCCTTTTGCTGCCGACAGTCACTGTTCTATGGCACACACCCAGTCCATCTGGCCTTCCACCAGCAGCTAGGTGCCATGAGTGCAGCATCAGCTTCTGGAGGCCACATCACCCAGTTCCCACATCATACCTGAGCCCTGCTGCTGCTCTGCTCCAGTGAGGTGAGGCTGGGGCTGAGCACCCCTAACACCACCTTCTGTGCCTGGGCAGTGCTGGGAGCAGTGCAGCTCTTCTTAGTGCCAGTGGGATCTGGAGGTCATTCACATCATACTGGGTTCCTCTGCCTGTGGTTGGGAAGTAGTTCAATGGAGATGTGCCTTTGCAGCCCAGGGAACAAACCATGCTCTGGGTACATCCAAACCAGTGTGGCCAGCAGGGTGAGGGAGGGGATCTGCCCCTCTGCTCTGCAACGTGAGACCTCACCTGGAGTGCAGCATCTGGATAAGGGCAGTGAGGCGCTGGGTGCCCAGAGAGGTGGTAGTGTCCTGTCCCTGCAGACAGCCAAGGTCAGACTGGACTGAGCACTAATGGAGCTGTGGGTGTTCCTGTGCACTGCAGGGGACTGGGCTGGATGGCCTTTGGAGGTCCCTTCCAACTCAGATGGTTCTGTGATGCCCCAAGCCCACCTCCTGTGGTGTTAAGGATCATTCTTCCAGCTTGGGGCTGCGCTGTGCTCATGGGGACAGTGTGAGGGAGCCTCAGCTTGAGAGTATTGGGAGTATTGCCCATGGTGGTTCCAGTGGGCTCTGCTGAAGCACCAGACACTGGCATGCCCTGCATTGGGGCAGCTCTGGAACAGCATGGGGACAGGAACACGTTCTACAGGCCTGGCACCCATGAGAGACTGTTGTGTCTGTCGTTTGGAAACCCAGAGAAAGTAGTCAGGAAAGCCAAATACATGTTTTCCAGTCACCTAGGAGAACCCGGACTAGCAGGAAAAAATGCTGTCTGTTGAATTCCTATCTTAGGATGCACAGCTTCGGTCTGCTTCCCTGCCAAGCCTTGGATAATGAGAGATGATTAAAGAAACATACACATTCTGTGGTGACAGTAGGGAATTTCTGAACACACAGCAGATAGAAAGGAGGGTCTGGTTTCTGAGGATCCCATCTGGGAAAGAACCTTCTTAACCTGAGTGTGTGAAGGGGTTTCAGTGCCACTGCTGATGGCAGCACAAGCATGTTGTGGTGCATTCATTTATCACTGGGCACCAAACATGGGATCTCATTTCCTTTTCTTGGATCTGCATTTAATTTAGCAGATCCTTTGTAGCTCCACGGTTGATACAGCCCAGCAGCTCTGAGGAGCTTTCAGAGGGAACAAAATTCAGTTGATGCGACCACTGCCCAGCCAGAAAGGCAAAATACTGACACCTCCAGGATGTGTCTGGGGATGGTCTCCCTCCTGGGGAAGCACCGTGTCCTGCACCCTTGGCAGTGCTGGGGCTCTGCCCTGGGCATGCTCACTGCTGCCAGTGCCAGACTAGACATTAACTCTCCTCTGGGTTTCTGCCTTGCAGCAGAAGAAGTCGTACCTGGAGCGGAGCGTGAAGGAAGCAGAAGATAACATTAGAGAGATGCTGATGGCCCGGAGGGCGCAGTAGATGTGAGTTCCTGTTGGGCCACGGATGGACCTGTGCCACCCTCGGGGTGACACTGGCAGCTCTGCTGTGATGGCTGTTACCTGGCAGATCTAATAAACCCTGCTGCAAAGCCCGTGTCGGCTCGTTGTGTCTGCCAGCTGCCTGTGTCATGTGGCATCTGCCTTCCCTGCTGAGCTTTGAGAAATAAAGGAGAGGGACAGGACGTGGGGTGGGTGCCCTTGGGGACATCCTGCCTTCCTTGCTCCCTCACTGGTGGATACTGCGATCACAGCAAGACTGCACTGGGGCCTCCCACTCCCTCCTACTCCTGGCTGCTGTTAATGGATTTTTCAGTGGTGTCCTCTCCCACCGACAGCTTGCTGGGATGTTACAGTGGCTGAGTTGCACTGGGCAGGCATGGTCCTGCCTGCCTGAGCACCATGGCTGGGCACTGGCCATCCGCCCTGTGCAGTAAGTGTGAGGCAACCCAGTGCTGCTGCTGGCACTTGTGTGGTATGGGCCACTCCTGTTGGTGTCTGTGCACACATGCATGTGTGCATTTGTGTCTGCTACATCCCACTTCCAGCCCACGTCCAGCACTGCTTGGCAGCCTTATGCTTATGAGATGTGATGGAGTGAGTGCATCATGAGCACCCTGGTTCGAGGTGCTTATCTGTGTTGGCCCTGGGCACAGAGAAGACCTGGCCTGGGCAGGGGAGTTCTATGCACAGAGCTGGGGCTGAGCTTCTCTCCAGTGCCCAGGAGTAGCGCTGGCCTAGCGTGACACAAGGGAAGGCTCTGACCTGCTTGCTGCAGTCCTGATGAAGCCCTCTTTGCTCCAGCACTGTCAGCCCAATTTCACCCCATCATGTCAGGCAGCTTCTGAGCAGTACATTAATCCATTGTTTCTTACCCATTTATTTACCCATACTGCAACCAAGGCTCTGCAGCAGTGCCACAGTGGAGCATATGATGGATCAGCACGCAGCCAGGAGCTGTTGGTGCACACAGCAGCAGTGTGCTGTCTCCCCTCTGCCCTCTGTCTTTCCAGGACCTGCCTGAGGGTCCCAGGTTCCAGCAGGAGCCCTCCCAAAATCAACTCCACCCTATTAGCATCCCAAAGCAGGAGTGGCCCTGAGGAAGCCGAGGGGCAGCCCCACACAGCAGTGGTCAATGCTGTCAGTAGCCAACACTCCGTCGTCCTCCTCCTCCCCACCCTGGCTGCTTTCACTGCGCTGCCACAGCTTATGCAAGAGATTTCTGCAGAAACCCCACAGATACTGGGAGCAGCAGTGCCAGACACCCTGTGCCAGGCCCCAGCAAGGGGCAGAGGCACATGTTTCTGCAGCAGAAGTGCTGGAAGCCGAGTCCAGCATTGCTGCACTGCAGTCAGAGCATGCAGGAGGCCGAGACAGCGACGGGGAAAGCACACCCTCTATGGGACAGATTTATTGAAACAATTGGGACCTAGCAAATAAAATCAACTGTTGGCTTTAATTATTGCATATATCCTCATTTCTAGGGCTAGGAAAATTTCAACTGATAAATACACATTTCATCAGAATGCCTTTGGCTGAAATACACCATGAGCACATTCTTCAAGGTTACAACAAAAGTTTTAGAAATGTTAAAAAGGGATTTTCCTTTACTAAAATAAAGGAGTGCACCCCCCCACCCCAACAAGGCGCTAGGACTGACAGACAGGAACTCTTGGCTGTGCAAAGCAGAGTGTTGATTACAGTAACAGAAAGGAGTCAGGAAAGGAGTGGGGAGACTGCATAGCACTCGTGAGAGGTACGGCAGCTCCAGCGGCTCAGGTCAGCATGTCCCAGAGGCAGCAGCAGCAGAGCGCAGTCCAGCACGCCGTCAGGCAGGCGCTCTCGCCCGAGTCATCCCTCCGCCTCTCCTCCACCACGTACACTGCAGGGACAGAAGAGCCATCAGTCAGTGCCCATTTGGCCCCGGCGCCCAGAGGGGACCCACATCGCTGGGGAGTTCTGTGGAAGGGAGTCAAGCCTTGGGAGGAGCTTCCAGCTCAGGAATGGGGATGAGAAAAATTAATTGAACCTCACTTAAAATAAATTTGTGTAGTGAGAAAGACAAACATTAACACAACACCTTTCCTCCCTCTTCCCGGCTCAGCACCACTGACCCCTCTGCCTCCTCTTCCCTGCCCACAGACACCGACGGTGAGGGGCAGATGCTGTCAGCACACAGCAATTCCCCCTTCTCTTCACTCTTCAGCCTCCCTGCACCTTGCCTTGCCCCTGCCAGGAGATGCAAGCTGTGTAACTGCTTGTGAAAATGAGGAGCTGGGGGTGCTTCCCTGCCCTACAGAGTCACAGGTGGCTGTGGCCAGCAGGGACCTCCATCTCCATCTGCTCCATCCGCAGCTCAGGCAGGGACACCCTGGTCAGGGTGGCTCAGGACCACAAATAGGCAGCTCCTAGGAGAACACTGCAGCCTCTGGCCAACCTATGCCAGCGCTGGTTGCCTGCACAGTACAGAAGGAACCTCCTGTTTGTGCCCACTGCCTCTTGTCCTGGCTCTGTCCTCTCTGCACCTCCCTTCAGGTGTTTATAGACATTGATGAGATCATTCTGAGCCTCCTATTTTCCAGGAACAACTGTCCCATCTCTAAGCCTTTCCTTGCAGGGGAAGTGCTCCAGCCCCTTCATCACCCTCATGGCCCTTTGTTGGCCTCTCTCCAGTAGCTCCATGTTTCTCTCTGTTAACCTGGGGAGCCCAGAACAGCTCTCCAGCTGTGGCCTCACAAGAGCTGAGCAGAGGGACAAGCCCACCTCCCTCCCCTGCTGGCAATGCTGGGTCTAATGCAGCTCAGGATGCAGAACAGGCACGTCTCCTATTCTCGGGGTCCTGCCACACCCCCAGGCCTTTCACCACCTCACAGTCACTGCAACCAAGGCTGCATTTGACCTTTATGTTCCTAACAAAACCCGCCCTGCTGGCAACTGCCATCCAGCACAGCACCTCTCCCCATCGGCTCCTCTGTCATCTGGAGAAGGATCTTATCATCAGGGCACTTCAGGAACTGGATTGCTTACTTCCTGCTGCGTTGTTCCTCCAGCAGATACCGGAGTGGTTGAAGTCCCCACGAGGACCAGAGCCTGTGAACATGAGGCTGCTCCTATCTGTCAATAGAGGGCCTCATCTGCTTGTTTTATGCGGAGAGGTGTCTGGTAGCAGACATCCACTATAATGTCACCTGTCTATTTTCCCTTTAATCCTAGCCCATAAACTGTCTGGCTGTTCATCCATGCCCAGGCTGAGGTCAATACATTTAAACTGTTCTCTCACATAAAGGGAAACTTTGCAGCCTTTCCTTCCTAAGGAGTCCCTGTCCTTCCAGGGCAACCCTCCAGCCACAGCCATGGCAGCTACCCCACCACGTTCCCCTGAGCCCACGCACTGCACCCGTGCAGCACTGTTTGGTGGGGGGGGCTGCAGCATGCCCTCTGTGAGCAGAGCTCCTGCTGCTCCCAAAGGGACCTGATGCTGCCAGAGCTGAGGCACGAAGGCAGACTTAAGGAAGGGAAAATTACTGCTGAGAAGTGTCACCTGAGGGGGAGGAATGGGAAATGTGAGGGATACAGCCCTACAGACAGCCAGGTCAGTGTAGGAGGAGGGCAGGAGGTGCTGCAGGCAGAGGTTCCCTGCAGCCACAGGTAGGCCATGGCAGAGCAGGCTGTCCCCCCGCAGCCCACAGGCACTGTGCAGAGCAGGTGTCCACGTGCAGCAGGAGCAGAAGAACTGGTACAGACTTGGGTGTTCTGGGCTGCCCACAACCCCCACTCCTGGTTGTCCTGGACCGCTGAGGAGGAGGCAGGAGACTGTGGATGGGAATAATGTGCTTTAATTTGCTTTTAGTTCGCTTTTAGTTCACACTGCCTAGTTTGTTATCAATAGGCAATAATTACATTAATCTCCCTTAAGCTGAGTCTGCTTTTCCTATGACAATAACTGGTGAGTGAACTCCCTGTCCTTATCTCAACCTAGGAGCCTTTTTTCCATTATATTTTCCACTTTCAGAGGAGGAGGAGGAGGAGGAGGAGGAGGAGGAGGAGCAGTATGGTGGTACTTAGCTGCCTATCAGTGTTAAACCACTGCCAACAAAATTACAGCCCTGCAACTGCACTCTGAACTTGGCCTGCCCATTCCCCATCCTGCATGCACTTGAAGCACTCTGTGCTCTGGTCCCGCTCATTTCCATGTGGGTTGTTATGGATGGGGGATGGAGCAGATGGCTGTCAGCACTCCCAGCAAACAGCACTGAGAGCAGCAGGAGCTGCCTTAAATGCATTTTCCCAGAGGTGCCACCAGCCTCACAGATGTGCTCAGCTGTGCCCTGCAGTGAATCCATCACAGAACTTTGCCACCTCCACACATACAAGGAGGCAAAAGCACCGGGAGGGGAGTAAGAGGACTTGGAAAAAAATGCAGGTAGATTCCTTGCCACTGTGTTACTTTCATACACAGCAGAGGAGCAGCACCTGCCTGTCATCCTGCCCACCCGCCCCTGCAGAGCTCACGCATGCAACATTCCATCCCTCAGGGTGAGGTGCCCAGGCAGTGTGCAGCTGTGGGGGCAGTGAGGGAAGGCTGCACGTGGGGCTGGGGCTGTGCTGTCCAGGGGTAGGCAGCCCGCTCCACGGCAGCACAGAGCAGCACAGGGCAATGATGCCTGAGCTCAGCACCCCGGGCCTTCTCCAGGAATCCTCTTCCACTCCTTTGAAAGGGTGGACCACATGCACATCCCACCTGGAGGCATGGCCTAAGAGCTGTGATGGGGCAGCAAACACACAGTGCCTTTGTGCCGCAGGATCAAGCCATTCAGTAAAGAAAGCAGCTGAACAAGTTCAGCTCAGAAGGACTGAAGGGAGGAGCTGAGTTTCAGGCAGGGAAAAGCCTCCAAAGCTTTTCTTTTTTTTTCCCTTGGCAGATCCACAAGGTCTGAACTTTCTGGTGCCTTTGTTTCCTCTGAGAGGAGTTCTTTTACAGTGAGCAATGACAAAACATTTATAAAACCCAGTACAAAAAGATGACGTAGTTTTTGAGCATCACACAGTCTGCTGAAGGGCACACAGGAAGCGCGAGAGCTCCTTGCCAGAACAGAAAACCCCCGCAGAAAAGGACAGTCCCCAGCTCCTGCCGCCCCTCAGAGCTGGCAGCCACGTCTCCCACAGCTGCTCGGGAAGCTCCTGAAGCAGCTCCCAGTGCTGCACGGTGCAGCTCAAGCTCTCCTGCTTCAGAGCAGGTTGGGTGATGTACCCAGAGCTGAAGGCCACATCCAGATCTGCACTGCATGCAGGGCAGGAGGATGTGCTGGCAGCCCTGGGGTTCTGGCAGCTTGAAGGCAGCAGGCTGACCATCCTCCGGAAAGCACAGCAGGCACAGCACAACCTCTTGTGCCCCAGAAAAAGCTCAGTAGCACATTACACTCTCAAATCTTATCAGTGTAAGCTTACACTGCTTTGAAGGCATTGCCTCGCATCCTTCAGCTGGGTGCTGGAGTCGCTGGGACGGATGGTGCTCTCAGGCTGGCAGCACACGGCTGTGCCTCCTCCCCACACATCACGGGGCCAGTGCTTCACCCTGAGCAAGGGCACGTCCTGCTCACCAGCCACCCTGCACAGCACCTGCGGGCAGGAGGCCACGGCCCTGCACTGCCACGCCAGGCAGGACGTCTGCTGCGGCTGCTCTCATGGCCCAGCACGCTGGGCTGCCTGCACAGCCGCCCCATCTTTGGTCACTTCAGCACGAGGATGCGGAAGAGCTGTCACTGTTAGTGTATCATTTTACAACAACTCTGTTGCACTACTCAAACCAATAAAAGGTTTATTGGTTTGTTTATAACTCACAAAGTATCCGCTATATGCAGTTTCATTGGAGGATAGTTCTGCATAACCACCCCCATCTCAAGGCAGAGCAGAAACGGCTGCCTGGGGCATTTATATCCAGCAAGCTGCCTGGGACTGCAGGCATACGAAGAGAGTTTGCCTCAAGTATTTATGTTTAATCCGTCAGAAATTTTAAAGTACAGCCAAGCACTGAGGACAGTGACAAAACGTGTTCAAAGCACGTACAAAGCACTGCTACGAAATGCTTGCTGAAAATTAAACAAAATGGCTTTTGCAGACCTGAGCCCACGCAATGGCAGCTCCACACTCCTGCCGTACGGCCACACAGGTGGCTTGTGCTGGATCATAGATGGATGCTGCTGCTCAGCACAAGTAGGTCAGCACAGCCCTGTGCTCCCATCCCTGCAAGTCAGTGCTGGCAGCTTCCAGAGCGGTGGGCATACAGCTGGCAGCGGGCAGGCTGCTGGAGAGACTTCAACCGTGCCACATGCACTGACGTTAAGGAGCTTTTCTCAGCAGCCAGCTGGGAGCAGGGCTCACTTGTAAGGTGAAGGCTGGCTGGTTATTCACTTGCAGCTATCAATGTGCATGGAACAAAAACCAGTTCAACAGGGGAGCAGATTAACCATTCCCAGCAAAGTCTCTCACTGAGCCAGGAATGTCAGTTCCCTGATTTTGGGCACTGAGCAACTGAACATCAGCTTCAAAGCACTAAAACACAGTGAAAGAAGGACCCAGAGAAGGCAGGAGCACCTCAAAGCACCTCACTCGCTCCTCCAGGAACTGTCTGTATAGGATCCCCTATAAACAGGGCACTCACAGGGCAGCATAACAAACCCACACCCAAACCACCGCATTACTGAAACAAACTTCCCAGCACTCTGACAGCTCAGCAGCCTTCTATTAGCAGGGCTGTTAACAGGTCTGCTGCCACAAGAACTGCTGACAAAAACCCAGCCCCTAAAACGTCAGCTAGGGACCAGCCGTTTCTATATGCTTTGTGTCAGACAGCAGAATGCCTCCCAGCTGCAGCCAGATGGTTACGGCACACCTTATGGGGAGGTCATGAGCCCTTCATGCCCAATTACTGTCCGAGGTCAAACACCTGAGGATCTCCCACACCAAAGTCCTTCCCACTATAAGCAGAAGCCCACGGGTGCTCTGGGACAGGAGGTCCAACTGAAAGCACAGGCAGAAGCGACTGTTTTTAGAGGCACTCAAGTTGTGTTTTTTCTGTTGTTGTTTTTGGGGGATTGTCTGATTTTTAAAGGCTCAATTTTTCCACTTCTACTGCTCTCTGTAGGATGGGATGGGACAGGGTAAGAACGGAGCAGACCCTCCCATCTTCTAATCAACCTCAGTGACTGCAGATCATGATGAATCACGCTGGCCTCGAAGCAGCAGCGCTCCCTGTAATCATGCAGTACCAGTCTGCACAGCCCAATACAAATACCTCCCACTTTGTTTTTAGAACAAATACTACAATACCTTGTTATTTCATGCACAGTCTCCTTTATCTTAAGCACACACATTTTCTTTCTGCTCATACCTCATTGATACGTTAATCATTAGCTCCAGGAGGGAAAGGCGCCAGGTAGTGCTTTTCACCCAGTTCGGTATAAACCAAAGCCATGACCTTAAGCTTCGGTGCTCCTTATCCCAGCACTTCAGGGGACCTACATGGACTGAGGCACGGTGACACGGGCTCTGCTAACACACCCAGACTGTGCTGCCACAGACATCGCTGCTCTGCTAAGGTGCCAACAAAACAGCATGGGGAGCCCCTTGGACAGCTGGGAGGACCATGAGCCCCTCCAGACACCCCTGAGGTCCCGGTCCTTGTTGAGGTATTTCAGGCACAGCACCTGGGCACTCAGCAAACCCCACTTCATCAGGCAACCATGAGCACAGCTGCCAGGGAGAAGTGAGGTGCTGCTTCTTCAGCTCCAGCTCCAGCCCTGACACAGACCTGCTCAGCACTGCGCTGCTGCACGCATCAGGCGACGCTGGGAGTGCTCCAAGAGGAAGTGGTGATGAGCGGTTACTGACCGCTGCTGCTGCAGACTGCAAATCTCCAGCACTGCTTGTCACAGCAACAGCTGCTTGGAGCAGAAGCGTTCATTAATGCCACTGCTTTATCCTCTGGGAGGGAGCACTCAGAAGAAAATGGACCAATAAGATTTTTTGCATTTGTGATTAAAGCAGATTTGTTACAAGCTGCTTCTGCACCAAGAGCTTTATTTTTGCTTGTTCAGACAGCCAGTGAAAAGCAACACTATTTTAACAGTGATTTCTGATGGTTAATCACTGCCTGCAGCACACTGTTACTGTCTGTGCATCTGCATAAGCCTTCGGCACATGGGTACTGAAGTCTTCCCAAAGTCCTTCCATTCCATACGGAGACAGAACAGAGGAAGTTAGCACAAGGGCATTAGCAGCAGCCAAGGGACACAGAAGGGGCAGCAACCAGAAATCCCATGATCCTGAGCCACCCCTTGGGATGTGTGCCCCATAGGAAGGAAGAATCAACCAGAGCTCCCCAGACTGCTGCACATCTTGCAGTAAATCCCATGCTGGCACCAAGCACAGAAGAAGGGGCTGCACTCCTGGAGAACAGGAGCCCTCTTGCCAACAAGCAGCTCGTGCCAGGGGCATTACTGGAACTAGGAAGAGGCACTGTACAGCAGGGCTGGGGGAGAGAGGACAGTGACTTCCAAAGCACACTGCAGTAAGAAGCAGTGACCAGAACAGCTGCCAACAGGTCACAGCCGTCCATTTTTTGCGAGGATACCGGCTGTCTGGAGACAGGGCTGGAAGGCAACAGTTAAACCGAGAACCACAGCAGCCTGTTTGGAAAGGATGGACATGCAGAGAGAAAGCCTGCAGAGCTGCTCACGTTGCCTTCTAAGGAAACTTATTCTGGGGATGGCAGAACCGAAAGGCATCTGGAGGGCGAGCTGGAGAGCCTGCAGCTCCCTCCCCTCAGCACTGAGACCTGCAAAGAGGAAGAACGCACACTTTGGCCTGTTTGCTCTTTCAGATAGCCAAACATTAAGACGCAGGCAGCATCGCTGTGTCTGCTGCTCTTACCGCCCCAAGCACCTCTGCTGCTCATCAGCCTGCAGAAATCTGATTTCCCTGTGTGTGCAATTGATGAAATGCAGCACTGAGCTCTGTTGGCCACCAGGAAGGTGGGCTGCTGCCAGAACCTGGATCCCACACCAAGCACGATGTTATGGATCATCATCATCACAGAATGGTCTGAGTTGAAAAGGACCGCAAAATGATCATCTCGTTTCAGCTCCCCCTGCTGTGTGCAGGGTCACCAACCACCAAATCAGGCTGCCCAGAGCCACATCCAGTCTGGCCTTGATGCCTCCAGGGATGGGGCATCCACAGCCTCCTTGGGCAACCAGTTCCAGTGTGTCATCACCCTTCTGCATGAAAAACATCCTCCAACAGGGAAAACAAAGAGATGAGAGCTGGGCAAACTGCTAACGTCAAACAGCACCTTCACAGCTACAAACAAAGGATGACATTCGTACTTTGCACCATTACACTTCTTTTTAAAGCACATAATCAATAACAGGACTACACCACACCTCTAACTGAGAGTGAGAAGGAAGCACCTGCTGGTCATCACCTGCTCCTCTGCACCAGCTGACACTAAATTAATGCTGTAACTAAAATACTGGGGGGGAAATGGAATAGGAGGGCTGCTCCAAAAGTAATGCACCTCCACAGGTAGAAATCAAATTGTATAGCTCCCACCCCCAAAGCCAAGCCAGCCATGAGCCCTTGTGAGACGCAGGTGTTGTTCCATTGGAGACTGCCACCATAGAAATCCTGCCTTACCATCTGATTCTGATAGTGTGTGTATGTGAGGACCTACATATAAATACCAGAAGGAAAACATCCAGATCCAAAGTGCTTCAGCAGTTCTTATTTCTACCCACGGATCCACCAAAGCTGGATAAATGACTGCTTCTCCATATCAGCACAGCAGAAGAGCCCACCCTGCAGTTTGTGCACATGGTACAATACCTTTAAGCACGAAAATTAAGCAGGAGAATGTAAATACATAAATCCTAGTGTATGACTTGGAGTAGCTTAAACCGTAACATTAAGGAAACTCAGGTGGGGGAGCAGAATGTGCACTCAAGGTGGCAAAGCAAGCACACAGCAGCCCTGAGACTTGCCTGGGAACACTGCTGGAGCTGAGCAGCCACATCACACCACGCCAGGTCAGTCAGCAACCCCCTGATTCAGTCACAGTGACAGTTTTTGCTGTGAGAGGTTCAGTTGCTCAGATTTACAGCATCGGTGTAACATCTTTAAAATTCAGCTTTTTTAAGGGCCATCAATTCTACATTAGACGCTGCTGGAGGCGGCCGTTAAGGGAAGCCCCACCAAGAGCTCTCTCAGAAGATTTCTGTGGAGCTGTCACAGGACACAGGTCTGTTTCTGTTTGATCGGCTGGGTGGGAAGGAGAATAACAGGAGCTCAGGGGAAGAATCGAGGAAGAGAAGCTTCGGCAGAAAAAAAATGGAGTTATAGCCTTGACTTCATTTTACACATTCATAAATGTTCTTTTACGTAAGCAAACAATGTATTCCACCGAGGAATTACCCTTCATCTTATTTACTTTTTTGCCTGTTCTGTGGAACACACAGAACCACAAAGTGCTGAGAATTACAACCGGGGCACATGCAATAAAAACACACCTTGATGAAAGCAGTGCCAGCAAGAAGCAAAGATCAAGCAAAAAAAGACATCAGTGTCAATACTGTGCTACACAGAATGACTGCTTTGGTCCAGAAATCAAAGTACACTGCTCCAGCATGTGGGGCTCTTGCATGTTTTAGGGAAACAAAACTATGCTGAAGAGTGCACTTGCAACCCATGTGCTAGAAATACTTGGCTCCTACTTAGAAGTACAGGGTTATTTTCATCAAAGAAATCCCCATTGGCATGAATTTATTTTGTGTGGTTTGCATTTATTTTTAGAAGTGGTTAAGAACAGGCAGAGGGCCCCAGCGAAGCTTCTCTCTCTCACGTGTTCAACCTTAAAGACTTTCAGAATCACTTCTCCAGGCATCTTCACTGCTTCAGGAGCAGCAAACCCAGGAGCTCCTCCAACCTTCTCAAATCTACTGTGAAATTCTGCCACTGAGGTGCAATCTGAACTGTGAGCTCCTCAGCTTAGAAAGTTCTCTAACCCAGCTCTGTGCACATGCTTACCTATACGTGAGGCATAAAATAACCCTCCCCCTCCAACCACAGCTCTTTTTTGTACTATCTTGTCTGGAAGCTTCATCCTCACTCTTGACATCTCTTCTACAATTTGCTTTTGTTTTTCTTTGGTAATTCAGCAAAATCCTCATAGTGACCATAGCGGTTCTGTTACTGTGAAGTCTGCCTTTCTGACATCTGGATATCACCCCTTGAGTACAAGATGATGTGCTCCTTCCTTGTAATATGGGAGCTTAACGCATTACAGGAGACACAGGCAGCACGCATAGAGGTGCTAAGCATTGTGTGGAAAACTCTGGATGCCAAACACACCTAGTCCTGTTTTTGTTTAATGTCAGTCATGATGCAGCAGTAAGAATTTAATGGAGGGTAGCAGCCTTATACTTTTGCAGTTGCTGTCATTAAAGCCTTTTAATTACAACGTCTTTGTGCCTTGCCATGGGACACCCTGCTCAAGCAGAACTGCTGTGTATTAGTCAGCAGCAGCTCAGGAGCACACAGCTGCTTGCTCGCTGTCCCCAGGTTGGGGAGAGAAGTGCAAAGGTGCAGGTGATAACTACATGTGTAGATATGGACAGTTTGCTGGGTAAAGCAATAGCTGCGTGCACAAGGAGAGGACAAAGAACTGAGTTGCTGCTTCCCACAGCAGGCAGACGTTCACCACTGCCAGTGAAGCAGGACTCCTGGTGTGCAACCGCTTCTTAGGAAGAAAGAGCCAGCACTCCAAAACAGCCGTCTCCTTCCTCCCCCCCAGCTTTTATTACTGAAGGCGATGCCATAAGGTGTGGAGCATCCACAAGGGACCTGAACATTCCTTTGTTGCAATGCCCTGTTCAGTCAGAGTATCACATAGTGGTAAAGCAGAGGGGCAGAGGAGGCAGTTATCTCAAGCACACAGCAGAAGCATAACGACTCCAATCCTGAGAAGGCTTCAAGTAGTGCTACACATAGCCCCAGAGGCACAGGGCAATATATGGACAATGACCTCAATAAGTAACAGCCAAGGACAGCCTCACATAGCAGCAAACTTTTATCGACCTGAAGACAGGCAGAAGAGTTGTGGGAAACCTAGAGCCAGCAAAATGTGGTACAACAACATCAGTGCAACAATTCCCCGGACAGATCAGCATAAAGGACCTTCTGCAGTATCTTCAAAGAGCAAAGGAGCTATCAGAGGCTAAGCAGCAAAAGGTGACAGCAAAACAAGCTATAACCAGAACACTTCCCTCAAACAGGTCTCCACCTCCACCAGCCAGAAGTGGGTAACCACACTACTTCAAGGTCATGCATCTGTAAGACGGAAGGGGTCAGAATCACCCAGCACCACTGCTACTAGACATACCTGTGTTTTTAGGCCCATCTGCATACACTGGTCCTGGAGGTGGAGGTGCGTTTTGCCATCCATACTGTGGATAACCTTGATAGCCTGGCTGGCCTGGTGGGTATGGCCCTGTGGGTCCTGGTGGATAGCCAGGGTAGGGGCCGGGAGGGCCACCCGGCTGTGGTGCATAGGGTGGGTAAGGGGCCGTCGGGCCCGGGCCAGGGTAAGGTGGAGGATTTTCGTAGTTCATTTGGGATGCAGAATCTGTCCTGTAGAAAAAGGAAACAAACAGGAGAGTTGGTTTGCTTTCGGCCCAGCATACATACCCCATTTCAGACTGCACTCCAGAGGAACAGAGTAGGACACAACAGACCTGAGAGTACCTGCTCAAGCAGCAGACTGATTTCTAACCCCATCACAGGGACAGAGCTTGAGCTGAAGTGGTTTCTTTGAAGTGCAACCAGTTCACAGCAGCATGGAGAGCAGCTTGCTCATTTCCAGTCACACAAAAAATCTGCTACTGCAAGGAAAATGCCTTCTGCTCCCCCTCATGGCTAAATTGCTTTTAGGAGATGTTTAAAACTGATTACTTCATGTTTCTGTCAACATTACAACAACAGAAAAACAGACAGAAAAGCAGCCCATCCAAGACACACACCAGGTAGCCTCATCTCCAGCAGAACAGTGCTTCATTCACAGAACACTACATGTCTGCTAACTTACTAGCACCCGGACTCCAGACTCACTCTGGAGCAAGGCTCTGTATGTAGAGTTTCCTGATGACTGTGTAACCCAGCACATCACTTGCTGCTCCTCCCAGCACTGTGCAACCAATCCATTAAGCAGTCACAAGCAATTGGGACCACGGGCTCACTCTCTTTCAAAAAGCAACATTAAAAACACTTCAGGGACTTGAAGTTCCTCAAACCTTTCTACTGCATTACTCAAGTCACAGCCATCAGAAGACAAGGCTGCCACCACAATGATGCAACCTCAGTTAGCCTCCAAATAGCATGACTGAGCAAGACATCTCTTACACAAGGTTTCTGATACTTGCCTTTGCTTGAGAAACATAAGTGTCCCCAGTGCCCTGTGCTCAGGAGCCTTCCTGGTTTCAGTAGCTCCCCCAAGCACGCGGCAAGGAAGTTCTCCCTTCATAGACCTGGCCAAAGGCAAGCAGCAACAACCCACAGCTTACTCAGGTGCAACAGATAGAGAAATGGGTCGCCAAAGACCACTAATGTTCATCTAATGTAGAAACAGCCAGAGGAGTGGCCAAACAAAAGTTCCAGTGGAAGAACAAGGCTGGAGCAGTGTGTGTGAGTAGGAGCAGGCAGATACCGGCACGGCACTACGTGGTGCCCCATGCCCAAGCCAGACATGGGAACACAGAGCTGACCCTGTGCTCGGAGCAGGGGCCTGCAGCTCTGCAGCTGCATGAAGGAGGACAGCAGCTGCCTTCGTGGCTTTGTGTGTTTGCAGCAGCGGAGGCCCAGGGGAAGCCTGCTGGGACTGCAGCCCTACAGCTCACTCCCACATACAGCCTGGCACCCTGGAAACAGCACACCATGGTAACACTCAGAGCGCAATACCCCCATCTGGCCATGCTACCAACCTCCGGCAGAGACGTTCCTGCAAGGGAATTTGTCCCTAGGTACATTTTCTGGAATACATTATCCTTATCCCCACTTCCATTACTGGTTACTCTTCTCTATTTGCCCATTTCAAACCACATGACAATATGTACTTTTCCTCCATTCTCATGAACCCACGCACAAATTTACATGGCTAATAGCCCTATTCACTCACCTAGGTACCTGTTAGCAAGGCAGGGCCTTAAATCATTAAGCAGATACATTTCAGAGACATACCTGAGCTCCTACTCAAGCGTATTATCAAGCATTGCTGTGGGCTCTCACCCTAAATTCCATGGAAGCTGCAACCACGACTAACTGCTGTGAGCTTGCATCAGGAGTCACAGTTGTAGGTTTCCCAATAGGCACTTTGAAGACAAAGCTCTAAAGAAAGAGGCCAGCATGTCAAGCGAAGCCATCTGTTTTTCACAGCACACTGGCAAGTCCCAGTAGGAAGAGCCAGGGCTGTGCTGCAGCCTTGCCTGATGTGAAGCTTGAGTTTAGCACTAAATCCAGCAAACTCAGACCTCTGGGACACCACTAAGGACGTCCCCTGCCTGCTGCTGCCGTGCCAGTACATCATGGCTTTTACCATTTTCTTCAGATGCACAAGTCCCTGTTCTTTCTCCCTTCCCCACTTCTTTTTAAGAGATAAGCTTGCTAATATACCATTACTTTTCCCTAAGCTCTCCTTGAACTTTTGTTCCATGCTGCCGAGCAAACACTGCTTCCCCTATCCTAACAGAAGGGCAGGATTTGTAAACAAGCAGCTCACCATGCCCCAGGAGGCCACATTCTGGCTCCATTAAGGGCTGGGGAGAAGGGAGAAAAAAAATCTACAAATAAAGCTGAACACCAAAATAGGAGTATGTAACCAGTACAGCGTATATATGCACACATAAATGCCCCGGGTAGCCCGATCCAGTGTCTGCCAGCCCTGCCCACAGTAAGGGGCTGGAGCTCAGTCATCTTTCAGGTACCTTTCAACCTAAGTCATTCTATGAGCCACACACAGACACAGACACAGGGCGGGAGGGAAGGTTTGTACCTAAGAACCACCTTTCTTAAAATCTTAAGTCTTTCTGCATCTGCAGTTGTGACTAACACAGGCAAATGGTGCAGACATAATGCTTTGAGTACTTACAGATATGGTTTTTTAACCTGTCCATTTTGGCAACCACTACACTCTGAAGAAACAAATTTCACCGTTATGCTTTTGAAAATATCCAGTTCTTACTGCCGGCTTCAAACTTTCTGCCTCCTATGAGATCAGCATCCCTGCAAAGCTGCCACAGGGCTTGTCTGATAGCAGCCTCTGGTTTCTCCATCTCCCTGAGTGAGCAAACGGCTGGAGCAGCCCTGCAGCTCCCCCAGAAGGGCCCTTAGCAGGCTGGCCCTCCCAGGTACTTCTTTTGCAGTCAACACAATTCTAGCCCTGTAAAGAAGACCAGTATGGACGTGTACCTAATTGCTGGTGGGGAGCACGTTTTGACATCACCACCAAACTGAAACCAGTACGCACAGAATCTGCATTTATGTGATACATGCGAGCAGCAAGGTACATCAAAGGTACCAACCCACCTGCAAAGAAATACCAATCCTTATGGGCAGCTGGAGGTCTGAGTCTTCAAATACCAGCTCCTATGAAAACAGACCAAGTAGGTAAGAAGCTGCATACACGAGGTGACACAGCGATCTGAGCTGCGTACCAAAGGAGGACAGAAAGCCTTCCACTGTAGAGGAAAAGAGTTACTACCAGCTTTCATAAAGCTGAGAAACAAGAGCTGGCTTTCATGAGAGCAGAACAAGCACCACACTCCGTCCGCTGTTTGTGCTCAGGAGGAACCACACTCTGCACGGTGGGTATTGACCCATCAGGCTTCATGCTGAGCGAGATGGAGGATGCAGTGAGTGGCACAGCCCCAGCGGGGCAGTGGAGCGCCCTGGCGTGACCCACCGTGCCGATGCCTGCAGCGCTGGGAAGCAGTTTGCCAATACAGAACCCTAATGGAAAGTACATCGAACATCAACAACGCAGCTCTTGGCAGCGAGCCTAGAATTTAAATGATATTTCATATGAATGGCATCCCAATGAAAAAAAGTACAACTGGCTTTTAAATGGCACTGGTTCTGTGTTTCCCTTCTACCAGCTTCTATCTAAGCTCCACACAGTGACTGCATCACAGGTACATCAGGGATAAATGATATGATTCCTCCTTGCCTGGCCCCTCCCGAGGCTCCTGCCTGCTCAGAAGAGCTTCAAACGCTGTTTTGTTCAAATCAGTTTCCTCAGGAGATCTCTGAGTGCAGGGAATAGGGCAACAGGAAGAGCTGGATTTCCTCATCGTCCTCCAAACAGCTGCCAGAACTCCCCTAAATGACAACTCTGCGGCCACTCCGAAGGGCAGAAGCCACCAGGCCAGGCACCTCTGCTGGCCAAACCCCCTCAGGCTTCGATGAACAGCATGAACCCTCAAAAGCGCCCCAGCTGGGTGCTGCCTTTCACAGGGCCCTCAGAGCCCACCAAGGTACCTGGTCTGCCCAGGGATAGGCAAGGCTGTCCCCATGCCCCTTCAAACAGAGGGCTTCAACCCTTCCCACCTCTCCAGTCCCATTACCTGTCACACTTTCTTAACAAAACCACATTCGCACATGGGCTTCCACAGAACTTTGTATTTATGCTGACAAGCTTCGCTGCCTTCCTGTTATGAATATCAGTAATTGTTTTGAAGAAATGCTATTCATTTCCCTTGCTAATCTCCCTTCTTCCAAAACGCTGCCCACTGTACATCTACATGGGCTGCACAGCAGAAGTTTCAGTATGAGACTGAAGAGCTGCTTGTGCAGCTTTGACAGTGAAGCTGCTAGAGGAAAAGATGACCAAATCCTGTGTTCTGCTTCTGGTATCACATGACCCGTAACCTTCCAAGGAAAACGTTTCACAATTTTCAGACATGTGATGGAAGGTTTTAGGAACACGTGATGTAACAGCACAGACGAGCAGCTGTGACGATGAGAAGTAGCACAGCACAGATCCTCCAGCACCAGCATTACAAGCCAAGGCACTCGGTCACACAGCAGCTGAGCTCTGCCCTGTGGTGTGGCAAGACGTGTGAAAAAGAAAAGCCTTTTTAAGGAACGCGCAGCAGATACAGATGTGAATGTTCTGGTTTCAGGCTCTGAAAGCTTTCTTGTGCAATGCAGTTGTTCAGGGCCTTGTGCAATGTGCTACACCAGAGACACCTCCAGAAATATGTGAGTATATATGTTGCACTGAAAGGGATGCATTAAGACTTTTTAAAAGCATGACAAATACTAAAACAAAAAATCACTGAGAACATCTGACTGTCAAGTTAAACGAGATTGCAAAGTAGCCAAAAAAACTTTACTTCTTGTTCTCTTTTCAGTTGGAACAACAAACATCCTGATTGGCAAGAAGATTATAAGCACCTAACATAGGTAACACAATCCCATGTGTTACTCAGACGGTGCCCTGACAGCTGCCCGGTGGTGAAGCAGCAGTCCCCGACACCAACACGCTGGTGGATTTAACGGAGGATGCTGCCCTGCCTGCCTGACAACACCCCATTTTCTGAAGCAGCAGCACGTGGCTTCTTACACGCAGCAGGATCATGCACACATTTCTTACATCTCTGATCTCCTTCCTCAAAAAAAGGCTTTTCATCACAGGCTGGAAAACTGGATGGCATAGGCTTTCTTGCTTGCACTTTTCCTGCTTTTCCACATCACACATGCATCTGTAATAGATGCTTTAGTTAGCCTACAGGGGACATACAAGAATCTCCTTTAATGGCTGCCAGTCACAGGGGACAAGCTAGCGCTTCTGAAGCCAACACTACCACAAGAAAGCCTTCGCCTTACAGCTTCTGCTCAATATAGGATGGACTAAGAGTCCAGGGCCATCAGCAGCTCGTTGTACCAAAGATGCCTTTACAATGCATTATAATGCTGAGGAAGAATACATCTTTCTGGCAGGCAGGAAAATGAAACTGCAATAGTAATGACTGATGTAAGGGCTGCAGCACCCAGATCTTTGGCAAAGCTGGATGGAGCCTTCCCTGCACACCCTGCCTGCACCCAGCACAGCTCCCGGCATCCCCCCACGACAGCGCAGCGGTGAAGCAGGAGTGTGCCAGTAGCTGGGAAAGGCACCCCACCATAGCAGAGCACCTCATCTGGAAGGCTGGGGCAGGCAACAGCCCATGTGCTGGCTGCGGACTGCATGATGCCAGAGCAGTAGTAATGAGCCTGTCTGAATGACTCAGGCTTCTCCCTATCTTCCCCTCTTCCCGAAAATGACAGAGTGCTACTCTGTTCTTCAACTGAGAAACAGGAAGTTAAGAGGCACAGCACACAACGGATTCAGTAGAAAATGTCGACATCAGAGGGGGATACGTGAGCTCCGCTTGCTCAAGCACTGCCGCTAAAAGTGATCCCGGCTCCTTATGGCCTGGGCACAGACAACAGGTGACTGGAGGAAGGTAAACCTGTGTGCTGAAAACCTGGAGTTACACAAGCTTGCTCTGCCCTGCTACAAAACACGACATTCATCTGAACATGCACAGAATTACCCTGGAAAAGAAGTAGTTCCTCTGCTCCTCTGCTGGTTGCACACAGAGCCCCCCAGGTAGACCCCTATCATCACTCCAGGGCAACGTTAGAAGCAGAGATGCTGAAGCTCATGTTTGCAAGCACACTTGGGCTGTGAGCAGCAAGCTGCAGCCAAGCCCCAGTGCAACTCGCCCCAGTGCTGGGGCAGCCCCATCTCAGTCCAGGGGTGCCGGGTGCCACAGGCAGGCTGTATACAGAGGTCAGTCGCTCCCAGGACATTCCTCCACGGCGAGAGCACACAGCAGCACCTGCACACTGTCGGTCACTGCTCACATACCCTTCCGGGAATAAGAAACCCGTACGTTTATAAAGATGGCTTTTATCCAGCACGGGGGAGGCAGCCCGTAACAGTCAGTGTGGCGTAAGTTCCCGTACTTCGGAACACAAACCAAAACACCGCCATGTGCACTGTTGAGTCCCGACCACCCCCAAAAAGCACCGAAATCCGATCACCGCAACTTAGCGAGGTTCGCTCAGTGA
Source organism: Excalfactoria chinensis (assembly GCF_039878825.1). Classification (NCBI taxonomy): domain Eukaryota; kingdom Metazoa; phylum Chordata; class Aves; order Galliformes; family Phasianidae; genus Excalfactoria; species Excalfactoria chinensis. Next base: position 15,922,499 of record NC_092837.1, on the reverse strand, counting down.
CGAACGGCAGCAGCGCTACGACCATCTTTGAACTCAACCGACGCGGCTGAGAAGACGCTCCCAGCAAACGAGCAGCTCCGCACGGTGCTGCCGCGCACGGAGCCCGGCCGGCCGGCCGTCGGAAGCCCCCGCCTTCCCACCCCGCGTGGGGCCGAGCCCCGCTCGAGCGGTCCCTCCCGACGCCGTTCCCGTCACGGTCGCCGAGGGGCCGCGGCCGGGGGGGGCGGTTGGGGCAGCGGGGAGCCGAGCGCCTCCCGCTCCCATCTCCTGTTTCACGGCGGTCCTGCTCTCCCGCTACCCGGCGGAGCTACGGGAAGGGGAAGCGCGGATCCAGCGCGACCACAACGGACACCGCGCGGCGCCGCCCCCGTCTGGGCCCCGCCGGCACCGCGCGGCCCTTCCCGGCGGTACGAAACCCCGCCGCCCACCGCGGAGCCCGGCCGCGCCCCGGAGGAGCGGGGACGATCCGAGGTCAGCGGGGACGATCCGAGGTCGGCGGCAGCACCGCGAACATCGGGACCCCCCGCGGCCGCCCCCGCCCCCATCCCGGCCGTACCTGCAGCGCCGCCGCCTCGCCCCGCACCTGCCACGGACACCGAGGACAGTGACGCACCGACGGCCGGACGAGCCCTCGGCTCCCCCCGAACGGAGCCGGGCGCTGCCGGGGGCGGTGCCACGTCGCGAGGCCGCCCCGTGGGGGGCGCGGCCAGTATGGAGGGGCGTGGGAGGCGGCGGCGGCGGCCCCGTGCCGCTGGTGGGGGCTCTGCAGCGCGGAGAGCGCTATGACGGCCGGCAGCCGGGCGTGGGGCCGCGGTTGTCCCTGAGCTCCCTCCGTGCAGCGGGGACTCGAGATCGCTCAGCGTGTCGCGGCGTTTTGCTACCAACGGGAAACCGGGCGTGGGAGGGCGATGTAAAATAAACGAGGCCAGGGACGCGGCGGGTCAGGGCTGCGGGGCCGAGCTCCCTCCGCTGCTGCAGGGGCGGTCGGGCCGCCGCAGCGCCGGGTCCCTAACGAGGCTCAGCCGGGAAGAAGCTGTGCAAATCCCCCGGCGTTCATTTGTGTACGCCTTGGTGAATGACGTGCCTGTCCTGCCTGTGCAGGACGGCAGATATACATTGTTCCACTGGTTAACGTTAAACTTACCTCGATCCTGTACTGCCAGTGGACGCGCTCCATTGTCTTGTTAAAAATTAACTTAGAAAGCACTTTGGAAAACACTGGCTTCATTAAAATGTTAAGATGACAATCGATGTTTAAGTCTACTTTTATGTTACCCAGTTTGCATACACTTCAGATAATGGAGTCCGGACTTCTAATAGAAGTCTTCTATTCTCTAATAGAAATTCTCTGTAGGTGAGAATACCCCTGAAACAAGGCTGGGATTTCACACTGTTCATCTCCCCCCACATAGCAGACTGGGATTTCGCTCCTCCAAGCCAGTTCTCCATGGGATGGGAGGAGGTGAGACTCCTGGTGGACCAGGACAGATGTGATTTGCTCACCTGGTTTCTATCAGTGCGTTGGCACTCCACAAGAAGTTACCTGAGCGCTTCAGGAGCCTCCTGCAGGCGTTGCTGGAGTGTTCAGCTCCTGCCCCGTGTGCATGCGATGTGGTTACAACTGAGTTGCAGCTGAGGGCAGAAATCTCCTGCGATGCACTGATGTCATCACTTGAACACTCTGAGATGCTAGAGGACAGACAGGCTTTTGCTCTTACCAAAACAGCCCCTGCTGCCCCTTTCTTTTACCACTGGTTTCCTCTTGCATTTCTCTCCTGCTGTTACTCGGGAACAGGGGAAAGGAAATGTGAATTCATCTTACGGGACAAACTGCTGCTTGCAAACTGTGATTGAGCAAGATTTACCTCCCCTAGCCCTCCCCACCCTGGGTAAATCCAGATGCTTTATAATCACAGCTTCTGGCTTTGTTGTTTACTTTGTTCAATCTTTATGCCCAGGAGATACAACCCAGAGGGCATGGCTTGACTTTGTAAAGCACAGTGCAGAAGCCGAGCTCACACAGCACTGCCAAGAAGAGGAGTTGTAAGATGGGAAAAACAGAGTGCAAGACCACTGTGCAGAGAACGTGCTGCTGTTGCTTGCCCACAATTCTTTTTGCATTTCTCACCTCTTTCCACACAGTCATTAGGTGAAACCTCTTGCAAAAGCCTTGTGAAACACCCTGCTGGCTTGCAGGGCGGTTATGTGAGGCTGCAGGCAGGGCTGGGCAGTTTTGCCAGCCAGCGATCGGATTTGGTGGAGGTGTCTGGAGGGCAGAAGGGCTGGAGTGAGATGTCTTCATCTGCAGTGCTGCCAGATGGAGAGATCCTGGTCCGGCACTCCCGCCCTCTTCCTCTCTGCTCTTCCCACACCGCAGTGCTGTGGACTTGGCGAGCAGACCCAGGATCGATAAAACACCTCAGAGTGAAAATGCTGCCATGCAGGGTGCACTTGGCAGGTCTGCACTGTGTGTGCTGGAAGCCAGGGTCTGCCCCGGACAAAGGTCTGTCTCATGCATCATCTGTGCTACCTGGAAAGTTCTCTGCCCTGCCTGCTGAGGACTGACAGTTTAAATGTTCAGGTCCATTGTTTCAGAGACACTAGGATTTAGAAGGAGATATCTGGAATTGTTTGACTTGGAAGGGGTCTTTTGAGGTCATATAGTCCAGCTTACCTGCAATGAACACAATGGACACCTACAGCTCCTTTCTCAAAGCCTGGTCCTGCTCTGATCTACTCTGCTGCTCACATGTTCTAGGGCCTGGCTTCCTTTCCAAGTCCTGCACAAGGTCTCTCTGAAGACCTGGGTCTCTGTGCTCTATGCTGCTCAGTGTCTTTTGGTCCTGCTTTATGCTCCCTCACCACCCAGTCAAGCAGGATTTATGCTGGAATGCAGGGTATGAAGGCTGTTTTACTTGGGTTCATTAACACAGAAAAAGAGGGTCCCCTGGCAAGACCCGAGGCTCAAGGAATTGCACTGGAAGGTAAAGTTACAGCCATAGCTCTTTTCTTCCTCTGTCAAGGTAAGAATATTGAAGCTATATCACAGACGCTTGAATTCTCCCTGCACTCCCAGCCCAACTGATGGAAGTTCTACTGCACCTTGGATTTCCTGTCTGCAAGAACAGGCTGAGCAGAGGTCACCCTCAAAAACATGGGTTTCAACTCACCGGTGTGTGCAGAGGAGGTCAGGAAACCCAAGTCTCACGCTGCTGAAAGGACATGGTTTGTCCTGGGGAAGGCAGGCAGCAGAGCACGTCCACGAATCTGCGTTCAAAAAGTAATGCGATCACTTTGCTGTCTGGTCCATGCATTCCAGGTGCTGCCAAGCAGGGGGCTGGGCTGGCACACTCCGAGGGCATGGTGCAGCCATTCTGCAGCTGCTAGAGCCAGGAGGAAATCCCCTTACCTTGAGGAGTGCTGGGCAGCAGCTGAGGTAGCGTACGTTTCAGTTTTGCTGACTCTGCTTCAGAGGCTTTCGAGCTGTGGGAAACCAAGACACCAGCAGCAAATAAGCCAGCAACAGTAATTCATTCATGGGCTGGCTTGACTCCGATCTCGCACAAGAGATCGATGGCAGCTTGGCAGAGCTGATGTGGGCTGAGAAACCTGGCCTGTGTTTAGGCCACAAGGCCGCTGAGTGGTTTTCTCCAGGAGCCTGGAGCAGCGGTAGGAGCCCTGTGTGCTGCGAGGGGCTGCAGGAAGCCTGGGCAGCATGGTGAGTGGAGGCAGACATGGCCTGAAGAGGGCAGGGCAGAGCAGAACCCATTAGAATGAGATCCAAAGGGGATTTGCTGTCAGGACTGCCGCCTTGGGGGTACCCAGCAGCAGAGCCCTCGATGCTCCGCAGAACGAGCTGGCTGCTGCAAGACCAGGCAGGAAACACCACAAGGTCTGTGGAGGAAATGAGGGATGGGATACCCTGTCCTCACTGTCCTCAGCAGCAGTTCTCTACTGACCTTGGTTTTGCTCAGTTTCCCTGTTAAGAGCTGGAAAGATGATGGGTTTTGGACCTTGTCATGGAAGACCTGGGTATGGCCCAAACCAGACCTCCTCTCTCCAAGGCTCTTGTCTTTGCATGTTTGCATGACTTTGGAGACCCATGACCCATGTTAGAAGCTCCCTGTGCCTCTAAACCAAAGGGTTTTGACTCAAGCAATACCAGCCTTCACAGGTCAACCATGTGATCTTCTCCAGTCCTTCTGCCTGTGCAGCCCCATGGTCCACGGGACCCTGCTGAATTCAGACCCTACCAGAATGCTTCCCTGTCTGTGGCCTCTTGCACATCTCATTCTCACACTATTTATATCACATGGAGCAGCACATAGACACCACTGTCTACTAATAATGGACTGTGCCAGCTCTCTGCAGTCATATCTCCATGGACTGACCTGACTTTCAGATGCCTTACCAACAGCTTAGCAGCTTGAGGGCACACAGAAAACCCATGGCTGGCTGGCTGTGCCAGTTTCCAGCACTGACTTCCCACTGCCTAGCTGTGGGAGCCAGGTCATCTCAGCCTTGTCCATGCTGGAGAGGTGTGGCAGCTTCTGCTTGAAAAATCCATTCTTCTGGTCTGCTGCGCAGCCCAGCAAATCGCACTGGCACAGAAAGGGGTCAAAGGGAAGGAGTCAAAGGCTGAAATCACTCTAGGAAGTGCTGTGAGTCTGGGGAAAATCCCAGCGGTAGGAAAGGCTTGGTCTGGATGGCCTTGGCTGCCAGCTGAGCTGTTTTTTTTTGTGTGGAGGAGCTGACTGGAGCTTGGCAGGGCTGGCTGCTCTCACATTCCCAGCGGTGCAGCCAGCACCCCATTGGGCCTGTGGTACAGCCTGGGGCTCAGCCTCTGCTCTGCAGAAGAGCAGGGTGGGAATGGACTGCAGCTGTCATAGGCACCCTCCTGGCACATGGCTGCTCCAGGCAGAATCTTGTGGCTTCTGGGCCCTTGAGGGCACCCAGTCCCCACTTCTGACAGAAGACAGGGAGGTTTCCTGCGGATAACCTGGCTTCTACAACTTTTAGCCTGTTCTTAGACCTGCATTGCTGTCTCTTGGGGTGCTTTTATCCCTCATAGGGCTGGTCTTGTGTGGCATAGCCCCTTGTCCCACTTGGGTTAGTGGGATGGTCCATCAGCTAACTGTAGTAGCACAGAGCTGTGATAAAGGTCTGTTCCCAGAAGCAAAGAGTATTGGGGATCAGGTGATGGAAGAGAGCAACCAAGTCTCCCCTCAGCCTCCTTTTCCCCAGATTAGACAGCCCCCGTCCCTTCAGTCTCTTCTCACAGGGCACATTCTCCAAGCCCTTCACAAGCCCTGTTGCCCTTCTTTGTACCTGCTCCAGCACCTCAAAGTCCTTTCTGTAATGAGGTATGTACTGAGGGAATGGGATTGGATGGCGTATGGGTGTGATGGGATAGGGATGGTGATTGCAGTGGGATTTAGATGTGGAGGGGAAGGGTCTGATACAGAGATGAAGAGTGGAGAGAGAAGGGATAGGATAGAGATGGGGAGCAGAAGAAGTGGGATTGAGAAAGGACTGTTGATGGCATAAAGATGAGGAGAGAGAGGATGGAAATAGGGATGGGAAGGGTTCAGGTCTCAATCAGAGAAACCTATGTTCGGACAGGAGCTCCCACTAGCTCAGTCACGTTGGTTACAAACAGCTATTGAAAGTACTGAATGCCTGTTTCTTCTCTTGTTATCCCAGGGGGCTGTGGTGCTCAGCCAGCCAACTGTTTACCAGGAGGATTTGATTTTGCATTTATTTTCCTAATGGCTTGGTTGGCCCGAAAACTAGAGCAGTGAATTGTGACTGCTGGAGATTGGATGAAAATCCACACAATGGCTGTGTGCTGCAGTGTGGTACCACGATGAGTCACTGAAACTGCATTTCAGGAGGAAAATAACAGTGAGTTTGCAAGCTTCCTTCCAGGAGCATTGCATTCTTCCTGAACTGCAGTGCTTTAGTCTGCTCTATGGAACATCGCCCATGGTAAGAAAAATGCATAGAAAAGGATGAAGATGTAGCTGATACAAAACAGTTTAAGAGAACAGGGAGGAAAGAAAAACAGCATTTTTACTGTGGCAGCACAGGAGCTTTAGGAGGGACCTGTGGGGATGAGCAGAGGAAACAATAGCAAAATGGAATGGGGAAAAACGGATCTGTGCCCAGACAAGGGGACACTGGTGACCTCGGCAGAAAGAGCATGTGAGGAAGGAGCCTCAGAGAGAGGCAGGAGTCCCACAGGCATCTCCTCATCAGCTACACAGCATCTTATTGGAGAGAACTTCAGCACAGCGCAGCAACAAAGGCAGATGCATCACTCAGGAGCTGCAGTGTGGCAGGGAGTCCAGAAAAGCCATTTTTTCATTGTCTGCCCGTGGTTTTATTTTAGCCTTCCATAAAGGTACGTGCTGCCTTGCAATGAGCAGAGGTGTAAAACACAGGGCAAAGAAGCTCTGCTGTGGAAGGGCACATTTATAGTTTCTGTGGCCTTGTGCTCCAGCTCTCGAATCCACGTAGTGGATCCTGCTCAGGAAGGGGGAGGAGCAAGCCCAGGTCCCAGGACACCATGGGGCACCTTGCTGGAAGCAGGCTGGCAGGAAAGGCCTGGGGGTGTCGAGCCTCTGTGTGCTGAGCTGCTCCTGTGAGACACAGAGTATACAGAATATTTGTTGAGCTGGCTGAAATACAAATTAAAGGGGTCGGCTTCAGGCAACATCATTTCTCAGCCTTGGGCCTGATATTTAATTTGCACGCATTTCATATGAGCATCTCATCTGAGTGCCAGGAGCAGCATACACAGAAACGAGCCATTGTGAGCCTTGCCTCTAATTTAAAAGCTTTCATCCAGCCAAGTCCTTCCTGTGGAATTAATGCTTTGGCCAAGCTGAGTTTTAGCCAAATATGAAGGGTCACTCTCCTTCTGCTGTTAAAGCAGTTTATAATAACCTAGCTATATACCTGGCACAGGGACAGCAGCTCTGCATCTTTGGAGCAGGGATCAGAGGGTCCTGTGCCCTCAGCTCAAGCTGCTCTGCTGGCCAGCACTGTCTGTCAGCAGGCTGAGCAGGGTGCTGAGGCGGTTTCCACATAGGAGGGGGGACATGAGCGTGAGGGTTTGAGACTATGCAGTTCAAACACCAGTGTGCAGCACTCGCGTGGAGGTGGGTGGAAAGGCAGGCAGGGCCTTCAGGCAGCGATCCCCTCCAGCACTGCGCTTCCTGAGGCTGGGTATGCCCAAACAGGCTCTGACTCTGTGACAGGCTCCTATGGCAGGAGAGTGCCCTTGAGGAGTTGCATCCCACTGCCATGACTGCCCTACATCCCACTGCCATGCCTGCCCTACATCCCACTGCAATGCCTTGGCATGTCTGCCCAGGTCTGCGGGACGCCACAGTGGCACATCCTGTAACACCTGGGGATATTCTAGTTTAGACTCACTTTTGCTTTGCTCCGTGACTCCCACCCTTTCTGAGCAGAGCAGATGCAGACGGTGTGAACCACCTGACAGGGGAGCATGTCCGGATCGCAGTGGGTAGCATGAGCAGAGGTTAGAAATGTTTTCATGTTTAAGCAAATTGTCAAGCTGAATTTTAATCCTATTTTGGACAAACCAGTTTGATTTTCTTTAATTTCCTCTTACTCCAGAGCCAACAAAGCTGTTATGCAGACATCTGTAGTATTGTTTGTTCCAAAGATACAGCAATGCCTCCGTAGGATATTTTGTTCAGATCAGCAAGTTGTGAAAGGAGTTTTGGGGAAAGCAGGGTTATAAAGCACGGCTTCCCATGGTGTCTCCAAGGGTTTGTGCTGCAGCTAAGCTTTCACTGCAGTCTCTCCATAGCGGAGGAGCCATGATTTCACCCTCCTGCTCGGCCGCCACTTTGAATGCAGTATGGAGGAAGTGAATTACCTGGAACCAGTGCGCTGGAACCAGAGCACTGACGTCGCAGCAAAGATCCAGGGGAGGTCTGGTAGGGGGGTGTTGGGCAGAAATGAGAGGGGATACCCCAGCTAACGTAAGGAGTAACATCAGGAGTTACCACCAGAGGGCACTTCGATATTGCTCTTGCTGAACACACGGTGTTTCCTAGCGAGACCAGCGCCGGATCGCCTGACAATGCACTTCTAAGCCTGAATCATTGCTGGCACAGAGTGTAAAGGAAAGCACTCAAAGGCATTTGAGAAACCATGCATGAATGGGAATTTACTAGCAAGGCACAGAAGCCTGAGCTCTCCTTCCAGACCTTTTCAGAAGTGCCTCGCAGTGGGTCTCCACCCCGCACAGTCCATCAAAAAATGAGCAAAGCATATTTAGGCAGCGGGGGGCCCACACGGGCTGGCAGAGAGGGAAAGGTTTTACTCCTCCGTCCTGCTCTCAGTGCGTACGTCCTGAATGCTCTCAGCTGTGCGGCAGGAGCCCAGGGCCAGGCAGCTGTTCCAGCCTGTGCTCTGCTGTCTCTGAGTGCTGGGGAGAGGAGATGCTGCCTTGGGAGGGTTCCTGGCTCAGCAGCCACTGAGATGCCTGTCTGTGTATCTGTGCTTTGCTTTTTATTGCGGAGTGGGCAGGGAGAGAAATATTGTCTGTCTTCCAGGAGAAACTGTGTGGAATGTGAGAGAAAGAAAGGAAAGGGGCAGGACTTCAGAATCAGATCTCAGAGCTCTCCAGTACCCATCAGGATCTGTGTACCAAATAATGTCTGCAGATGTGAGGACAGACCTGCTGATAAAGAGTCTCGTTAAAAGGATGAAAGAGGAAAATCTTCGTCCTGCTCTCTGAAGGAAGCGGAAGCTCAGGTGGCCCTCGTGTGCCAGGCCAGAGCGTAGTGAGGACTTGGAAGGGAGGCTTGCTTTGGGACGTGCCATCTCCCAGTACCTCACTCAGTGTCTGTACTGCTTCTGAAGCAGTTGGAAGACCAGCAACCCACCCTACGCTTCATAACAGAGGGTCCCAATCTGCAGCACACAAACCTTTCTGGAAATGGAGACTGCTTGCAAGGACAGCAGCTTGTGCAGAGCTACACAGTGTACTTATGCTCCAGCACACAGGCGCTTCTGTATGGATGGGACATGGGAAGGATGGTGGGTAGAGACCATGGTGGTCCCAGTCTGTGGGGTTCTCCTGCCCCCACCTGTCACACTAATGCCCTCCCTGCTGCTGCAGCTGGGCAGCCTGTCCCTACCCATGCAAGAAGTGTCACTAGGTGATCTTTAAGGTCTCTTGCAACCCAAACTATTCTGTAATTCTATGACTGGAGCTGGCTTTGCCAGGCCTAGGTTCCTGCCTGCTCTTTGGTTTGCCTGACTGGTTGCAATTAGCACTAATTAGTGTCTCTTTTGACAGTGCCTTGTCCTTGACACACAGCGCTGGGTTCTGGGCCCCACAAGATGACAACTATTTATCCCAGGCCACCTCTACCAGTCTCAGCAGCAAAGACTGGGGGTTGTTTTGGGCCTGCAACCTGCTGTCCTCCTCCTTGCCCAAGGGTAGAAATCATTTTCCATCTGTGCCATAGCTCTTGATTCAAAGGCCAGCTCGAACTCTGGGTAAGTTATGAAGTCAAACATGGAAGGAGACAAGTCTCTCCCAACCCTGATGTGAGTGGCTGCAACAAATGTCAAGTTGGTTTCCCACCTGATGACTATTTGATGTTATTCTCAGTGTTGCTTCTGCCTTTCAAGTGCCTCTCTTTCCCCATTGTCAGCATCTTCACATGTAAAACTTAGGGAAATAAATCTGAAGTGAAATAATTCTAATTGTCTCTACAGCTATAATGCTCTGCCAAGTTAAAGAGGAAGCTGTTTGGAGATGGAATAAGTTTATGTCTCTGCCTCCTAATTCCAATTATGGTGTGGTCATTATGTATGATGATATGGGAGGGATACCACCCAGAGGAACCTCAAGAAGCTTAAGAGGTGGGTCTATGCCCTTAAGGCCAGGTGCAAGGTGCCACAACTGGGTCAGGGCAATCCCAAGCACAAATACAGGCTGGGTGGGGAGTGGACTGAGAACAACCCTGAGGAGAATTACTTGAGGGTGTTGGTTAATGAGCACCTGAGCATGAATTGGCAGCGTGCTCTTGCAGCCTGGAAAGCCAACAGAGGGGTGGCCAGCAGGGTAAGTGAGGGGACTATCCCACACTGCTCTACTCTCATGGGACCCCACGTGGAGTACTGAGACTGAGTTAGTTTGTGGATGATACTTAGAAGGAGCTGTCAGTTCCCTTGAGGGTAGAGAAGCCTTACAGAGAGATATCGATAGATTAGAGCTCAGGGCAATCACCACACGTGAATTTTGAGAACAAATATTAGATTCTGAACCTGGGACAGTGTAATCCTGGATGTACATAATAGGTCGGGAAGCGTGCGTGTGGAGAGCAGCCCTGCAGAAAGGGATCTGGACACTTAGGTTAATGATAAGCTCAGTATGAGTCAGCAGCGTGCTCTGGCAGTCAAAAGGGCCAGCCCTATCCTGGGCACAAAACCACACGCACTATTCCTCCCATCAGGAAAAGATGCACAGGAATATTCCATACAGAAAAGAAGCGGAGGGCAGAACGACCTCCTGTGGAAGCAGCAGAGTGCACAACGTGCCGTGCTGAAGGCAGAGCCCCTGGGGGCAGCAGGCTGGGGCCTTGCTCTGCAGGGAGCAGGGCGGGGGTCTGCTTGCTGCTCCCGAGCTGAGCCCTGATCCCTGCAAGCACGGGGACAGCAGGGAGCGGCCCCTATGGGAGCACACCTTGGGGAGGATGGGAATCCTGCCTGCATATAAAGCATAACATCCACTTCTGAAAGCACTTCAAATGGTGTTCAGCGTAAATGCTAGATAGGTTTCCTAAACAGGAACCTAGCACTGGCAGTATTAAATGAAATACCATGTGGCTTAGCACGCTGTACAAGAAAGCCCGGCAATGAGAAATGCAGGATAGATTGCATTATTTCTACTCTTTTTTTTTTCTTTCCAGTTTTCAGCTCCTAGTAAAGAACAAACGCGTGCTGTGCTTAGATGGGGACACGGTGTGGCCAGACTCTGCATTTGCAAGGACTGCTTCTCCTGCTCCGGCCTTCCCCCGGCTCTCTCCTCCCAGCAGCTGCTGACCCGCTGCCAGCACCAGGCGCGCGCCCGCAGGCAGGCTGGGTGCCGGAGCCGGGCTGCACCCGCCCCGGGGCAGCGCAGACCTCGCTCCGCACACTCTGCATTGCCGGCCAGCTCTCCCGTGCCAGGCCCGGCTCCAGGCCCCGATGCGGCCGGCCGGTTCGGCTCCGGGCAGCAGGGAGCTGCGCTGCGGGCAACGCGCTTTCAGGGTGCCCGTGGCCGGCGTCCAGCCTGGCCGCACACAACGGCCCGCAGGCGGGGCCTCCAGCCTGGGGCGCGGGGCTTCCCTGCAGCTGAAAACTAAACCGAACCGCATGCTGTGTGTTCAGCCCGCCCAGAACCGGGTCTGACCGCCCTGAAGGAAGGGTGGTGTTTTGCCTCTCTGCCATTACCTTCCAGTCAAAAAACACCTATCTGTCCGCAAGATAAGAGACAACATTCAAGGCCAGGCTGGATGTGGCTCCGGGCTGCCTGGTCTGGCGGTCGGCGACCCTGCCCGTAGCAGGGAGGTCGAACCGAGGTGATCATTGTGGTCCTTTTCAACCCGGGCCATTCTATGATTCTGCGATTCTCTGACAGCCCGGCACTCAGAGCTGGGAGAACGGCAGCCACGTGGAGCTGCTCATTGCAGGGCTGTCAGCCCACGGCACCCTTCAGCAATAGGATCCTTAGATCCTTAGCCTGGGACAGTGAGGGACACACCGTGATGTGGAGAGCGTTGGGAAACCTTTGGGAGCGCTCCTGTCTGACCTCCCAGGAAATGCATGTTTTGCGTCTTCCTCAGAACCTAATTTAAAACAAAAAGATGCATTAAAAAATTTGCTTTGGGAGATTTTAAAGAACAGCACAAACTAAACAAACTAAAGAAGCGTCTGCCAAGGTCAATTTTCAGCATTAAAAATCAGCACTGATGAGAGCCATCTTAGATCAAATAATTTATTTAGTAACTCCATGTAAACACTTCAGCTTTACTAGCAAATACAATGCTGGCTGTTCTTTTAAATAGATCATTCAAAAAATAAGACTCTATTATTAATGGCAGGTTGACTAGAGATTTCCATACTGCTGTACAATGAGGAATTTGTTTTCTAATGAATTTAACATCTTGATTTTTCTTGTTCTGTGTTTGCTTTACGCAAAGCCCAAAGGACACACATTGAACTGCTCCCTGCGATGCTGTGCTGCACTGGGGAAGGTACGCAGGCAAATCCTCCCATCCTGGCACTGGCATAAGCTGATGTGAAAGTGGGGTGGCGGAACTTGTAACAACTCTGTTCAAAAACGCACACCTTTCCGATGAGAAAACAAAATAAATGGTGGAGAGCTTCTCTGTGGGATGTATAAAGCAATGGACTCCATTGTTGGCAATACGTAGAAGCGTTACAGTGCACACACACGTATCCACAGTGTCTAGGAAGCGTACCATGAACTGAAGCAAACAGTGGTTCTGAGGCTTGATACACCAGTGCACTAAAACCAAAAGAATGATACCTTCTTACATAGTCAAATGAAAAATAAATATCTTTATTTTCTGCCTAATTTATTTCAGTTTTCAAATAAATTTTAAATAAATCTGTACAAAGTATACTGTTACAGTATATATTTGTAAGGTAACTGAAATGCCTAAGTGTAACAACACTACAATAAAGCAGTATAGATTGGCACATCTCTAATAAAGATTAACTTTTACACTCCAGAAAATACCAACTGCCATGAAAACCCTTTATGTCTTTTTGATATCTTTATGCAAGTTACGTCGCAAACATGTTACAGATGAGTTCTCCTCTATCTAAAAGTAACTTGTAATAATTCTTTAGAGAAAGTGAACATCTTTGTACTGCTAAAGGGACACTTTCAGGCTAAAGGGAGATATACGTGGGGGGGGGAGAAAAAAAAAGCAGATTTCTGAAGAGAAAATTCAGTCTAACAAAGGGTCAATTTTACACACTTTCATCCACCTTGACAGTGGTTATAACCAGTGCCAGGGGCCGGACCTGCGCCCTGCAAGGCCACAGTGTGCAGCCCTGCACCTGGTGAAGGCCCCCAGTCTGCGCCTGGAACAGTGAGAGCCCACGGCCGGCAGCTCACCTGGCTGCACCGCTGCAGGGGTGCTTAGAGCCAATAAAACCAGGAGAAAAAGCGTATTTTCTTTGTGATTGAGATGGAATTTACATGCGTGTGCTGGGGACGGGAGTTGTGCTTCATTTTCTTTTTTTTTTCCTTAAAACAAGAGCCCAGTGTTCATCTGAGAGTGTCCCTTTGCTCCAAATAAAGACTTCTGTACTTTAAAGTTTAGATACTGAAGCAGTCTTATTCACTACCAACAGAGTAAAAACAGCCAGGTACATTTCAAGATTCAAGTTTTCCAATGACATCATCCAACTGCAGTTCATCAGCTTTTGAAATCTTGCACTGTTTCATTAAAGACTCTGAACTGGGAATCGGGGGATAAATATCACAGATTAAGAGTGAGAATTTTCTGTATTCTAATCTTTCCAATGATAGATTAAATCAACGTTTACATGCTGAAAGTTAATCTTACATTAGAATGCAGTTCAATATTGGCTGCAACATAAACTTATAAATAAATCAACTACAATAGGTTGAACTCTGTTAAATATTTCTAAGTTAATAAAATATTGACAGTATTATAAAATTACAGTATTTACAATAAGAAAAAATCTAGACTAATATATACCTTTAACAGATCCGTCCTCCGATTTGGGATTGCCACGGAATTATGAATATATGAACAATGTCTCATAAACTTCATCGCAATGTAATTTCCCATTAGAACTAGAGACGGAAATCTATCACTGCCTTTTAAAAAACAAGTGACTTCGCATGGTGGGGCGTAGCTTTTGGGTACCAAAGTGGTAACAGGAGTCCTCCGCAAGACGTCTGAAGGTAAGGTGGGACCAGCCTCAACTGCTCAGATTAAAGCTGTATTAGAGAACTGCCAGCAATCAGAACCACACAGGCTGCAAAAGGGGAGGAAAGGTAGTTTTCAGCTCAGAGTGTACAGCTGGAAGACTCCTGTCATTACGGACTCCAACTAAGGCTGCAGGAGCTTTGATCTGCTCTACAGTGCAAAACCTTGTCTTTTGTTTCATTGAGACGAAGCTAGTCTTAAAGGGACATAGTTAGGTTGCAACTATACCAGAAATGCTCTTGCCAACCAAATCAAAGCACTGGAGATGCTGTTCTGCTTGCTCTATGGAGGTTGCCTTTTTTTTTGGCTTGGAGTGGTTTTTATTATGATTTTTTTTTTCATTTTGTTCATTCAAAAGAAAAAGAAGATTTGGCTGGGACCATGAAATCAGCTCGTTTTCTATTCCTCGCCAGCTTTGCTGTTTCACAAGTATCAGCACAGTACTGCAGCGTTTGGGTTGCAAACTCGTAGGAAAAAAAGGGAGTCTTCAGCTCTCCCAAGCTGATTTGTCTTAGACCAAATTTTGACAATTACCCAAATCAATTGCGGCCATCAAGAAGCACCAGCTGCTTTTGGAGTCCCAATACCTAGCAATGTCCTTTTAAGGATCAGGCCTTTCACCTGCCTTTTCCATCAGCCTCGGAGGAAGTGTTTAAAACTATTTTAGGATGGGCAGTGCTCAAATTCTCTCCCTCCTCCCCACTTTATGTTTCTTTTCCAAACCAGAAGCTTTGTTTTCTAGGAGAATATGGAGAAAATTAAAAAAAAGAATCAGAAAAAGGCATATCCCTACTCGGTTCCCACCCTCCCCCCATCCTCGTCACTGTCGAACCGAAACAACGTTGTGCAGCATATACTTTTGGAGACATTACTTTCCAAGCCCAAACCTGAAGATGCTCCGTGAGACACCTGCCCACGGGCTCTGGGAAGGTGAACCACGTCATGCATCTGCAGGCATTGCTACCAGCCCCGTCCCAGGCAGACAGGAGCACCGCTGTCCTTAAAAGCAGACTTTAAAGTGTTAAATAATAATCTGTAAACTTCAGTCTACGTTACCAAGAGGAGGCTCTAGGTCCTGTGGGCTCCATTTCCAGAGTTGCAGAGCAGGAAAACTAGAAAGAAAGCTCGGTACCTTTCAAACACCTGCCAGTTTGTACTGGGGGGAGTGGGGAACGAGAGAGACAAAATGGCAACTGACCTTATAAACAAAGGTATGTTTAGGGCTTCTGGTTTCAGGAATAAACCGATATTTACTGGTAAAAGTCTGCCAAAAAACAAAAACAGAAACACAGGATTACTGGTAAATATTGGTTTATCTGGAGAAGAAAAAAAATGTCATAGTGCTCCCGCTCTCCATGCGCCAGCGGGATGTGCTGCCGGACTGTGCTGTGGGCAGAGGCCAAGGGCTGGCCCCAGGCACCCTGTATTTGCTGGCAATAGGGACAGGGACACCTCAAACCAGAAGCCGCATGTGCACCACAAAGCCAGGTCACTTATCTTTGCTCCTCTCAAACTACACACTGCTTTCCAGGCCCCCCTCCTCCACAAGACTGCCGCTCAGCCCTCAGCCCTACAGTGTCTGTCTGGCTGACACCACCTGGCAATGACTTCACATAATATGGTATCTCACTGCGAAGGCTGCTCGAGTCTCAGCCCCTAGGCTACGATGGGTCGTCCGCACCATGAGATACCATACAATATACAAAGCTGAGTGAATATTTGAAATGAAGCATTTTCTTGTAAGTGGCATAAACCCATTCATTTTATTTACATGCTTATTTATTTCCAAAAATAGAGAATTGGTCCACATTGGACAAGATAAATCAAGAAGCCATACAGTAGAAGAGTTAAAAGTCCAACATTTAACCAAAATACAATGAAATTCCAGAATTCTGTGGCTCATTTGAACCACAGAAACATACACGAGCCACACAGACATTTGTACATATAGCATTATATTACCAATAATATTTGCAAACATGAGGTCAACATGGCTAAGAACCCAACAAAACCAAACCATGGGCAATGGCTGAAAAGAAGCAGGTGTGAGCAGCTGGCACTACTGCGGGAAAAATCACCGCTCTCCAGGGACTTGGTGTCACTCTCACTGTGTTTTCTTAACCCGAACAAGTCCTGATTTCCCTTTCCTGGGACCCAAAGGCAGGGAGCATGCTGGGTGACCTGCAGGTGCCGGGCTGGTGCGTGGCACCACAGCACCCCAGCTTGTCTGTGCCCAGTGCACAGCCTGCCAGCACCCGCCCAGCACCTGCACCCAAAGCAATGTGCTTTCTGCCCGAGTGGGGCACAGATGTGGGACTGGGCTGCCATCCCGCCCTGCTGTGGCCCAGCCTGCCCCACAACCCTGCCCTGCTGTGGCTTGAGAGCGCCTGGAGCGGAGAGCCATGGGTGCCTGCAGAGCGCTGCCTTTACAGAAGGGCTTTCCTACCTCACTGGGGGCAGGTGCTGGCCTTGGGAATGCACATTCTGTCGACCTTTCCTGGAAGACTACAAATAATCAAGCCTAAATGGATTTACAGGACGAGAAGGGGTTGTATCTGACAGACAGCGGAGTGATTTTTACTCAAATGGTTTAACATTTTACATGACAAAAAAAAAATACCTGATCGACAGCAAAACAAAAGAATGGAAAAGATGCATTATCTCCGTGTGATGGCCGAGTTCAGCCAAGGATCTCATCACAAAAATTCCTTGGTGTCACCAAAGGATGGAAAAATAGATTTAAACCTGCATCTTTCAGTCCATAACTTTAAACTGAAAGTGAAGCGGGCATCCAGCCTACACGTTTGGGCTCTCCCACAGAGAATCACTGCAAGTAAAGCAGGGAAGACTGATGTAGCACTGCTGGTACTTCTACAAACAAACCAACACACCACTACATTGGGCAGAACTGCATAAAACGGTATCAATTCATTTCCATTTTGGATCTTTGACATTCAGAATGTTAGGTCTAGTCCAATGTGAATACTAGCAGAGAGCTAATTTATAGAATACCAGTGATAATTGTATGTACCTAAAAGGGTTTAAAGGCTCAGTACATATAGAAAAAAAAACACCTTTGCCAAAATGCCAGACCTTTGACAGAACAGAAGCAACCGCGCAGTTCTCTAAGTGGAAGGACAGCCTTTAGTACACGTCACTACTAACATCTGAGCCAAGAACAGACAGCTCTTTCTGCTGATTTGTCTTCTGGAACGTCTCTAATCTCAGATGTGAAACATGTCTTTAAAAAAGGTGGGCCTGATCCCATGCAGTTGGGTATGCACAGCACTCCCCAGTGAAACTCAAAGCCCAAATTCCTAAAGAGAGAGCACAAGAGATTTTGCATTTTCATACATCAAATAGCTACCATGCAAGCATACCACGACGTTTTTATACTGTGTACTTCAAAGTCAGCTGATACAATTTCACTAGAGTTGAGTAACATTATGACATTGGTATTTCTCGAGGAGGGGGACAAAGGTTGTGCCAGTGGCAACTGCCAGCTTACCAAGGGAAAACAGTGGAGAAACAACTTGGGAACGTAATGAACGGTGTTACATATGAGTTCAAACACAGCAGCCTCTAAGACATTAGCACCTAACTCTGTAATACAGTTAATTTCTATGGCACCTTCAGTTCATTTAGTTTTTCTACCCAAAATCAGATGCTGAGGGGAAGACACTCTTCCTCTTGAATGAGCAAGACGTTTAAAGCCTAGCAATATTGCCAGAGCATCACTGATATTTTTTCTCTCAATCCATGGCCTCTCCTAGCAGAGGCTGGTCCCTACCACTGCAGGCTGCCCGCACCCAGCTTTGTCATGCTCCTCTGAGCCAGGGGACTTGTTGGGACATTCAGACAGTTAAGAAGCCTTACACTGAACTAGAGCAGCAAAGGGCTGCTCCTGCTCTCAGCAGCTTACCTCCTAGATCCCTTGGGAAGGAGGCAGAGAAGGTCTGCATGCACGTGTTCACATATGTGTGTGGGCAGCCTAAAGCTCAGAGCTAGATGAGACCTGGAAAGAACTGGATAGGCCTTTCTCCCCATATCTTCTCTTTCTGCCTACCTCCAAATCCAACAACTTTTAGGTTTTATTTTTGCTTGGTTTGGTTTCATTAAACAAACAAACAAACAAAAAGCTGAATACATCCGGATTTGTTGGTTGCTGAGGAATACTATGGGATGTGGCAGCCTGTGCACATGGTCAGGATTTGAACTGGGGCTGCCAGATCACAGGAGGAATTGAAATGTCATACTGCCAAGTATTCTGTGCTCGTGTCTCCTCTTTGGCCAACCATACTTTGATCTAGATGTGCTCACCAGATAAGTCCAGAGAAAATCAACCCTTTTCCAGCCTGCAACTCTGGTTCTGACAAATCAGTGCTTCCCAGAGGAAACTCACTTGCTCAAAGTCTGCAGATCTACTCAAGAAATACCCCTATCTCCAACAATAGAAAACCTTCCATCTCCAGTTCAGACTAAGCTTCTTTCTACCCTGAGCTGTTTCAGTGATCAACATCAGCGGTAGCAAAAGAAGGCATCCAGGTATTTACCCATATTTATCCAGATAAAAATCCCCCAATTTCTCTGCATCCTGCCGTTTGCCAACAGGTTAAAAGGTTTGCACAGATTACCTGGAAAACCAGATCTTTCCTTGCAGAAGGCATGTTGCTTTCAAACTAGCACAAACTGACGTGCAATACTATTTTAGCTACTCCTTCTCAAACAAGTAATTGCTGGTCTGCAATTCCACGTGCCCTGTTTAATAATTTTACTATTATTAATAACAATGATTTTATTGTTATTAATAATGATCTTACACCATTATAATGTTATCTAATCATGGAGGATACCAAGCTATTTTTTTAGGAGACCCTATAATTACCACTAACTTTAGCTAGTAGTTAGTTTCTGTCCCCAGCTCTTTAAAAACTCCTGTGTAGGTGGGTGCACATTACTCCTCCACTTAGATTTGCTACATTGCTGTGTCGTATTTGCCTCAAATGCATAAGTTGCAGAGAGACGTTCTTTATCCTTGCCATTTGAAAAGACCAAGTGCCTCTCAAACACACCCCATGCTCCAGAAGTAATGCCTCCTATTTTGTTATGTCAGCCCACACTGTCAGAGGCAGGTGTTGGTGGGATGAGAGCAGAGGTTGGACTTTCCACCAATATCCTGTTACATTTTTTGTTGCTGTGTGGCAGATGGCAGTAAAAGGGCGGTCTGACAGAATGGCATCTGACATGGAAGTGTGTGTGGAGCAGAGGTGTGGAACTGGATTCTTCCATGATGAAAAAATGGCCCCCATTGGTATTCAAGACTTGCTGATTGCTTCTGGAGACCGAACAGTGGATGTGAGCACAGTGTGGTGGTGGATAGTGCATTTCTGCAGTGGCGACAGTGACAGTGATCACCTCTGCTGGTGCAGATTATTACGAGCATGGCATGCAGGCTCTTGTTCGTCACTGGCAAAAAATGCACAGCTAATAGTGCTGAAAAATAGTATTTTGTAGCTGAGAATTTGCTCTATCAGATAGTGTTATTGCACTCCTTGCATCTGTAGCAACTTCTGTGGAAATAAATAGGAAGCATTATTTTCGGAGCATTCTATACAATATGAATTAGTGCAGAAAGTATAAGCATGTCTTCAGTGCTACATGTTTAGATCCTCTGAGGAGCCTTCTCGCTTATATGCTTAAAATACCGTTTGTTCCCCAGGGTCTCCAGCTCTCCAAAACATTCCTGATAAACTGATCAATTTCCACAAACTAAATTTGTGACCTGCTGCACAGCACGGCTCTTCCAACACACTCTGGGAGAGCTGGACCTCTGTCCTGTCAAAAAGCCTTGCTCCAGAAGTCCCTCCTTTTATACAGCTTTTACTGGTCTGTCTTGCACTTCAGCTCTGGAGTTCCTTCATGGCAGAGCTCTGCCTAACCTGGGTGTCTGCAACCTTTCAAGGCTACCTTGACCAGGCTCGCAATTTTGCTTTTCTGATGTTCTCCCCTGCAATGTTTTATAATGCAAGACTCCTTTTTAGTAAAGTGTCTTCCACCCCTGAGGATGCTGAACCTGTAATTGTACTGTGGTCACTGCTATTTAACGACTCAGCTGTAATTATATCTTGAACCAGTTCTTACGTTTTAGTCCTAAATCAAGGCTAGTTCTACAACAGGCTGTTAAAATAAATGATTCTTTAAGTAAATCAAGATGTTTGTTCACCAAAATGTTAGCCAGTTCCTTCCAAAACCATCTGGCCAGATAGCACGGACGTAATTGAATTTACCTTTTCTAACAGGTTTATGAAGACACACGAGCTTGTTTTTCCCTCACGTCCCATGAAATCCGTAACCTTTTCTTTGTCTGGAACAGAAGATGTCCCAATACCTCTGTTTCATTACAGTGCGGGATTTATCTCCGACATAGGTTTGACCACTATTCCAATTTCCTCTTGGATTTTATAGCAACTTTTAAATTGAGTGCTCCTTCACACCTTTATGACCCACGTATCCTGTATAGTTTGATGGAAGCCACTGCAGTATTTTCATCATCTTCCTCCCTTCAGGCAGGCCAGCTATGTCAAGGTCTTTTAAAACCACTGAGCAGTCTACTCGGACTATTTTTATGTCATGTTTCCACACTGGCACACAGACTTCTTTCTTGTTTTGACCACACGCCTATTTCTCATTCAAATCTCCAGTCTGACATCTGGTTGCTCTTCCAGCACCCACAGCTCTGCTCCCAGCCTCCCTGTGCCTCACGTGCACTGAAAATTACCCCATGCCCTCCAGCAAAAATGGCCATATATTCCAGGTGCACCTCAGCTCAGCCTCGGATGGCAGCCTTCCCCCAGAGCTACTTCTAACACTCCTCCCAAAACCTTGTCCACTTTCTGTGCCACCACCCCAGTTCCTCTTCAGCTGAAGTGGAGACCAGCCTCCACTGCAAAGCAATGACAGCTCACCTGCTGACCCTTTCTATCGTCTTCTCAGCATGCATTAAGTCTTCTGGAAAGCGGCACCATGATATCCTGCATGCTGTCTTCTTCCCAGGCAACCAAATATAGCTTCTCATGTATCTCAGCTTTTCGTACACAACGATGACAGCCCCAGGATTGCCCTAAGCACTCTGATATCTTCCAAGATCCATTTTTCCATATATCAGACGGACTGCATCACCATCATCAGGAGCGGAGCCCACACTTCCCTCCATCAGTCCTCTGCATTTGTCCCTCCTGGAGCCCCTTTCTGCCCTCTGGCAGCCCCTTTCAGCATGCAGAGAACCACACAGCCAAGGCTTACATGACATTATAACCCGCTCCCTTAGTTCCGACCAGTTCCAAGTCGAATTTGCTCAAACAGAAGTCAGTGCAGAGGTGAGGACAGACCATGAGCACCCGCAGATGGTTTAATTCCCTGTTCTCTCCACCAGCTCAGTAACTCTGCCCTCAAAGTGCTTTCAGAAGCTCACAGTGTCACCACTCCCAAATCTGTACTTCTTTTTGCTCTAACTAGTACAACAAGCTGATATTCTTCCATTCCCATAATTAAACTAAGATTTTGACTTTGTGATCACATGAAGTCAATCTTTAAAAACAGTCTGACTGACTGTTACACGTGGCCTCTCAGCAACCTGCACGGCTCACTTAGCGCGACTCCTATTTTGTTTTTCCTTTAAGTATGTTTGAAAGAGCCCCCAAACACAGCCTTGTCAAAAGACGCACCCGCAAACCAAATTGTTTGTGTTCCTGACAGTAGAGATGTCAATTACACTAATTTGCAGTGCTTAGTTCAGAATTATTTATGCTAGAAAAACAGTTCTCAATATCTAGTCCTTGTTGTGTTCGGGGTCCTGCCTGGCTGGTCCAGCTGCAATGCAGCAGCGCCTGGCGAGGGTAACCATCCTTTATTACTCAAAGAAAATAATGTTTTTAAGAAAAAGAAAGATAAGCGTGGTTACAACCCCACACCCGACAAGTCTCTGGCTTCTCTTCTCCACTTCTGGTGCCGTTCACACAATATTTTTCTCAAGTTGACCTGCCCACACAGCTCCTGATAAGCCAATGCTACGTTGCCAGCTTTCCTCATCATCATTTGAGTGGGAGGTTTAAATACCAGATTTCACAAAATCCTTCATCTACGCTGCCTAGCCCCACAATGTCTTGAAGCACTGACAGATCGGTAAACCTTCATTTTGCCCAGAAATGTGAAAGCTGGGCCTGCTGCTGCTGATGGGATGAGCCGCACAGCCCTGGCTACGGTGTGAGTCTCGAGGTGACACTGCTGACGAGGTGACACGTGCTCCTAACATGGCCTGGCTGAGCTCCTCTGCCTATACAAATACCAGAACAAAAGGCAAGCCTGGAAAAAGCGCATTCCAAACTTCAGAAGACTACAGCACTAGAGCCAACAGCTTCCATTGCACTCACCGACTGTGGTGCAACCACAGAGAAACAGAAGATACTTCCTTGTGAAACACTACAGCCAGTCCCATGCAGAGGTGTGGGACATGCCGAGCAGAGAGGCTGCCCTTCAGATGGCAGCGATGCCCCCGGGTGTCCCACCCACACAGGTGCTGCCCAAGGTGCACACGGCAGCATGCCTTTCTACCCAAGCAAAGGTAGAAGGAGAAAATTCTGTTCCCAGCCCATGACCAGAGTAATGCACCGGCTGAAGGGTGCTGCAGATCTCACAAGCATCTGGTGATCTGAGCTTGATTCCACATCAAGACATTCACCAGCAACAGAAAGATTGAAAAAAAAAAAGGCCACTGCTCATTTTCTCCACTCCCCGCTCCCAGCAGAAGGATTACACAGGCCATACATTTACAACAGGGGCAACCTGGCCCACCCAGAGAGCTGTGATGCCCCATCCCTGGAGGTGCCCCAGGATGCCGAGGATGGGCCCTGAGCTGCCTGACCTGGAGGAGCAGCTGACCCATGGCAGGAATGGGGTTGGGGGGCTGTAAGGACTGTTCCAACCCAACTGTTCTGTGGTTCCACAGATGCACGGCAGCCTCCTCCAGCCTCCAAGGGAAGCCTGCAGCATTGTCCCAGCACTGGGTGATGCATCAGCACCGCTGGTGACACACAGGATCTGCACACACAGGACCTGTCCGTGCATGCCAGCCCTGTACCCTGGGCACCAAGCTCATCACCTTGAGCCACAGCTGCACCCTGCATGACAGCGTGAGACACCTCTGAAGGCACGTACCAGCAGAACAGTGTCACTTGATAGTCAAACCCACCAAGATGCTGTCAATAAAGACATGAGCTCTGACTCCTTGACAGTTGCCAGTGGGGACTGAGAAAACAGTCTCGTCACCATGTCTAACAGGAAACCCAAACTCATTTGAGTTAACATGGTCATGCAGTCATCTTTACAAATAGCTCTCCACAGAAGTGAACACGCTTACCAGCACAGCGTTTTAACATACAGAGGTCCAAACCTATTAAAGAAGCACTCAGGCATCCCTATGGCAGGTCAGATCCCAGCAGCCTCTCGCTCCCAGCCTGCACCATCGAGAGGGGCACATCGTCCTCTGCAATAACCCCACACCTCTTGCCTCTCCAGTCAGCAGCAGAAAGAATGAAGCTTTTCTTCACTTCCTGCATATTTTGAGATAGTGTTTCAGAAAAAAACCTCAGCCAGGAAGGCTCAGAACAAACCTCCAGTGCCAGCGCTGTAGACAGCCCTCTTTTCACTTCAGTTTCCTACGTGTCCTAAACCTAAAAGAAGACACGTATTTTTCAAAGGTATACTGTGCATATAACAGAGATCTGCTGCACAAGCGTGCTCCTGAGCCAAGCTAAGGAGTCAGGGGAGGCCGTTTGGATCCCCTGCAGTGCCCCGTGCAGCACCCCGAGCCTGGCCTGGGCACAATGCAGTCCCAGCCACTGGTGGCCGTGGGGGGCTGAGCTCAGGGCCGGACTCCCCCGGGCTCGCGTGTGCCTGCCGCGTCCATCTGAACAGTTCTGTTCGGACCGTGCGGCCATTCGTCCTGTCTCGTTATCATCAGCCAAGGCTCAAAGCCAGTCCTCTATCTTTATTCTTCCTCACTTCAGATGGCGTTTACTGTGCAAACACACCTCATTCCTTGCGATAGGAATTCAACCCTATCTCTTCTGCAGCACTGCGCCCACCGAGCTCTCCACATATCTCCAGCTACTACAAACGCGGCTACGGGGAGCTCCGCCGCTCCAGCTCGGGTTCGGCCCCGAGAGGGGCTGTGCCCCCGCTGTTCCCCCGCGCACGGCAGCCCCGGGGCTGGGGCTTTGGGGAAGAGGTTCTCGCAGCCTTCGGGCTCGAAGCCTGACCCCCATCCCACCGCACGCTCTCCCAGAGCCCGCCGAGACGCTCCGCACTCTCGGGCGGCTTAGCCGAGCGCGCAGCCCCGGCACTGCGGCGGGTCGAGAGAACCTGTGTGCAGCACTGGTTCCTCTCGCCCGGCCCCGCTCCCGTCTCCGCGTCTTCATCGGCGGCCGCTGCATCCTCCACGCCGCGGGCAAAGCCCGCACCTTTCCATTGCATTTCCCCAACAACAACTTTTACACTGTCCTCACTGCAATAGAATATCCCGCATGCTGTTCGTAGAGTAACTCTCGGGACAGCTAACAACTGACATTTGGCATCTACTTCTGCGTGATATCCACACCACTCTGACTTGCAGCAGCTCCAAGCGACGCGTGGCCCAGCGGTGCTCGCAGCCCCGGCACTGTGCGAGCAGTGAGATGCGCTGCGCTGCCCAGCGGGCTCACCGCCCCGACCTGTGGGTACCACTGAAACAGTTCCGGCAGGAGCCCAAATCCTCCAAAAAATAACAAAGAGGGAAGGCGGGGGCAAAGCAGCTCGCAGAGCAGACCCAGGGCAACAACCCGGCACAGACAGCGCGACAGCAGGGAGACGGCATCGCCCCCCAGCCCCGCGTGCACTTCGCAGGGCTGTCCCGCTCCGGCGCAGGGACTTCAGCAGCCGAAAGGGAGCAGCGCTCTACAGGCGCCGTCAGCCCGGCACTCTCAGTCATTTCGACACAGGAGAGCCAACGCAAAAGGAAAAACGAACGCCACGTGCTTCGGGTCCAAAGATCGGGCTCCGGTTAAAGCAGGATTTTCAGAAATGTCACCGTTTGGAGAGTTCATCGGATTAACCTTAACTAGCTGAAAACTATCTGTACACGCCTCCTTGCCACGTTCACAGCCCACGCACAACACTCTGCGGTGCCAGAGAGCTAACTCATGTGGAAGGAACCAGAGGAAAGGAGCCGTCGGCTCGAAAAAATGCTCTATGTTGAAATTATCCTTCACTGTTACAAGTGGCACAGGAGACCGTGCCAGCTCCAGGACTCGGGGTAAAAATGTTGTTTACCTTGTCACCTGTGTCAAAACATTCTGACAAGACTTTGCGTGCAGACAGCTTCTCCGTTCTGCCACCCCAAGTTCTGATCCTTCCACCCATCCTTGCATGTCAGAGAACAAAACCGAGAGAGCAAAACTTTCGGTGAAAGAAGTGCATGTGCAAGAACTGCAAAGCCTGGCGTGGGGCTCCCTGTAAGAGAGCCAAGAGGCAGCAGAGCTGTGGCCCTCAGCTACTAGATGTCTGCGGTGATAGCAGCAGGAAGGCAGCAGAGGAGGACTGGAAGAAGAGGAGAGTTCGGGTAAGCCTGACAGAAAATCAAAGCAAAAGGAAAGAAATAAAAAGGTATAAAACAGGATTTAAAATTTGCAATTAAAAATAAATAAATCTTGACAGAATTCCCAGCAGGAAAACTCGCCAGCTTTTGGGGCAGGTGAGACTTCTCACCAAATGATCCAAGCCGGGAGGGAGCAAAAAGATTTTGAAGGAGCAAAAAGAACGTGCAGTTGGGAGGCAACTTGCTTCCACCCTCTGATTTCCAGCTCACCTAAGAGAAATGGAGGCTGTTTTTGG
Organism: Excalfactoria chinensis; assembly: GCF_039878825.1. Lineage (NCBI taxonomy): Eukaryota > Metazoa > Chordata > Aves > Galliformes > Phasianidae > Excalfactoria > Excalfactoria chinensis. The sequence goes on along the minus strand of NC_092837.1, from coordinate 15,896,547 downwards.
CATGTCAGAATAGCAAAGCCAGGAGGTTTGCTGGTTCTGGCTGTACTTTGAATTTCCCAAACGCGTTCCCCGCAGTGTAAGCCCGTTCTAGCATTCTTGTCATTTCATGTCAGGACTTCTACTGACCGAGGCCTCCACTGAGGCCACCCGATTGTGTCTGCACCCTACAGAGCAACGGGAGGACAGGGGTTTAAGCAAAGAAAGAAACAAACCGTGTCAGTGCTTTGCAAGGTGCAGGATCCAAATGCAGTGGATCCTCTGAAGGGAGAGGAGAGGAGAGGAGAGGAGAGGAGAGGAGAGGAGAGGAGAGGAGAGGAGAGGAGAGGAGAGGAGAGGAGAGGAGAGGAGAGGAGAGGAGAGGAGAGGAGAGGAGAGGAGAGGAGAGGAGAGGAGAGGAGAGGAGAGGAGAGGAGAGGAGAGGAGAGGGAAAAAAAGGTTTTATCCATTCAACTTGGAGAAGAGAGGAAAGCGGCAGAGCCTGGAGGAGCGAGACCAAGGCTGCAAAGCTGTAATGTGCAGCATTTCACCTTAACAGAGAGTGGAGTTTCGTTCTGATGTTTTAAATGCTGGGAACCAAACTCCCCAAATACGATTTTAGCGTTTTGGGGCACTGAATTAAATCAAGCGCGGAGTGAGGACATGCCCAAAAGTTGAGGTTTGCACAAACCGTAAAGGAAAAAGCGTGGCTGCTTTCAGCAGAACCGCGTATCAACCGAATCTCCGCCGAGCGGCGCGGAGCCGCACCGACACACCGCGCTGCCCTCCGCCGCTCCTTCCCCACCTCTGCTCCTCGGGGACAGCGGCGCTGCACCGCCGCGAACACGGAATGAAAACAGTCGGTACGGCTGGTAAAGATCCATTGACTTTTTATTACAAATGTATTTGACCGCTTGGCTCCAGAAATTTTAAATCAATCCCTACTTTCTGAACGCCAATACAAAGCAAGATCTAATTTTACAAATTAAACGCCTAAAAACTGACAAAAATATTAGAGTTTGATGGAACAAAAATTAAAACAAAAACCAGTTACAAAAGTGTTAAATCCCCTCTTAAGAAGAGGTCCCCTCCCGACCCCGCCGTCCCGTTACGCGACATTAACACCGCCGTCGGAACAGAGAGGTGCGTTCCGGCCGCGCACAGCGCGCAAACTGCTCCTTATCGTTCGGTATTCCGGTTAGAGCACCGACGCCATCCGACCCAACGGCACCGACCGCCTCCTCCGGTCCCTCATTTACATTTAAGAGCTTGCATAGTTCGAAGGGACAAAGGTCACACTACGGCTAATCATAAAAAAAAAAAAAAAGGAAAAAAAAAAAGAAAGAAGGTGGTTACAGTGCGGTTCCGAAAGGCAACACAGGAACCGCTCCCACAAGCTGCCCTCGAGGGGCTCCGAGCGGCTCCCCGCAACCGGCCCGGCCCCGCACTGCCACCAACGGCTCCGCTCGGCCCCGGCGTCCGGGCCGGCAGAGAGCGAGGAGCGGGGAAAGGGGAACGGGGCTGGACGTGCACCGAGCACCGCCCGGAGCGCAAAAGAAGAGGCAGGACCAAGAGCGGCTGGTGCTTTTTGTCTGGGTTTTTTATTTAACTTCTCAGAGGCAGAGCCGTCCTGTTTTGTTCTGTTTTCTTTTCTTTTGTAACGAAACAAAACAAAACAAAACAAAAGATTTTGACTTCGGAGGACATTTCTCCGTTAGTGCAGAACCATTTACAGGGAGGTCGCATTTTAGCGGTCAATTACTTGACAGAGTCCCTTTAACTCAGAAACAAAGCAATGTCAGTATTGCAATGCATTTCAAGTTTTCTTGCGCGCAGTCGTTACAAAGCAGCTCTATCGTGCTCTTGGACCTATCCTACACGACATTTAAAAGCATGTCACCGAGGAAAATAAGGCATGCTGCTCAGGAATTGGGGACCTTGGCACATTTGAGCATACTGTCCTTTTGAGAAACAACACATATGGTCAAATATACCTCGCCTCTCCCGCACCGAACTGCGCCTTCTGCATTTTGATTTAAATACTGAGAGATCGGAGCCGTGGTGAGGCACCGAGCACCTCCGGGAACGGACGAAACGTTAAAAAGAAGAAAAAAGAAGAAGCAAACCAAAACCAGAAAAGCGAGAGCAACCCGAAGCAAGCCCAAACCCCACGAACCTTTGCGGTCATTTTACTCTCTCATTATCATCATTTGCCAAGTCCTAGGAGGAAGGGGGAAACAAAAAACCAACGACCAACACACCAGAAAAGCCCCAGGGATGGACGGAGCGCTCCGGCTCCGCTCCCCGACGGCCGTCCCCGCCGCGCCCCGCACCGCCGGCACCGCAGCCGGGCCGAGGCCGGGGTTTGAAGGCCGGGGTTGCGGGCAGCGCCGTGCGGCCCAGCGGGGCCGTCGGGGGTTGGAGGCGGAGCCCCCCGCCCCGCACGCAGCACCGTAACAGCGGGAAGGGACGCAGCGGGAGACCCCGGGCGGCACCGCCTGACGATGCCGACTCGCGATTGAGAACCGTTCCGAATGTCACATTATGAGCTCGGAAAGCTTATTTTACTGCTCGAAATCAGGAAAGTGCACATGAAAGCCATTATCAACATTTCCAGTGATTGTTAAAGAAACAGAATCGCCCAACGTCCGACGCCTCATCGATAACTGCGAACACCGACGGGGTGGGCACGGCACGACGGGAACAGCTTTGACACTCACAGTACATCTCCGAAACAAAAGGGGGAGGGAGGAGGGGGACACGGATTACAATTTGCAATGGAAATAGCAGACAGCAGAAAACAAACTCCTCTCACCGAGCTCCGCTCTCCCCCTGTGTCCCCGCGCGGGGCACGGCCCAACGCTGCCCGCCGAGCTCCGGCCAACGACTACAGTTGTACTGCTTAAGGCATCTTTTGTTTTGTAACACCTTTTCTTCACTCGTCACGATGATAGTCATGCAGCAGTTTAATGATAAAAATATATTAATATTTTACTATACAGCAGCAAGAAGTTAATCAATTAAAAGCACACCAACTTAGAAAAGAAAAAAAAAAAAAAGAAAAAAAAGGAAAAAGAAAACAAAAATCCACCTGTAAAAATCTATTATTACAAATCATCTCGGTTCGGAGCTCGGCCCGGGAGCGGGGCTGGCGGGGCTGGCGGGACACGGCACGGCACGGCACGGCACGGCACGGCACGGCCCGCAGCACCGCGCAGCACCGGCCGGCCGGCCCCGCACCGCGCAGCGTCTGAGTGCCCAAAGTACACAGAATAAGAATAAAAACAACGGATTATGAACAAGACATGAACATCTCATATACACAACAATGACAGTACGCCTACGGAGCTGTAAACCAAACAGGTGCAGAAAAATATTACGGGAGGAAACCCTTCACTTTTCTCTCTCTCTCTCTCTTTTTCTTTTTTTTTTTTGTTTTTTTTTTAAATTTTTTCCTATTTGAATAACTTTGGTTCCAACGTAAAAATCACAAGTTAGCAAATTTCATTTAAATGCCTTTTTTAATAATTTTTCTTCATGTTCACAGAAGTTTCACTGACCATTTTTATATGTCGAAGGTCCAGATGCAATGCATATCGTATAAAAGAGAGCACTTATTGTTTACCTTGCATGAATTAAACCTACGTACCTTGTAACTCTACAAACTTCTGCATAACATTTAGACAAAGCTCAGACACACAGCATGCCTAGCCCTCATATATATATACACATCTCTAATCACAGGTATATAGGGTGTCAAATATACTATAGTAACCTCCATGTAAGGTTCGAAATTTGGTAACAAAATGAGAAGAAAAAACTAAAAATATTATTTTACGTGTTCTAAAATATCTCTTTTTTTTTTTTTTCTTTTTGTGCTAAAGTCAAATGTTAGCTCAACATGAAAAGGACTTTTTATATAATTCAGCAATATTATAATCTTGACCATTTTTGCAAACACTTTTAATAATAATAGCTTAAACGTGTACAAAAGTTCTCGGTTAATTAGGGAAATAAACACTCAGTTCTTTATATTTTTAATCAAGTAGGAAACACAGTTCATATATAATGTTATTACTTTTTTTTGACTTTTTTGTTTTGTTTGTTTGTTTGTTTGTTTGTTTTAGCAGCTGCTTACTGTTTGATACGGTGGGAAAAGTGGAGGGACATCCAGCGATGGGTGGCGGGTCGGAGGCGTTGCTGTCGCTCGGTGGAGGCTGCCGGGCGGGGGGTGCTCCGGGGGTGCCGCCCGGGGACGGCCGCGGGCCGCCGCCTGCCGCCCGCGCGGCCGAGAGCAGTCCGAGTCCGCGGCCCCGGCGCCGGGCGGGGCGGCCGGCGGGCGGTCAGTCCTCCTCGGGCTCGTCGGCCTGCAGCAGGGCGCCGGGCGGACCGGAGGCGGCGGCGGCGGCGGCGGCGGCGGCGGCTGCGGCGGCGGCGGCCGCGCTGCCCTCGGCCTCGGGCGGCGGCTCGGGCCCGGCCCCGGAGCCCGCGGGGGCGGCGGCGGCGGCGCGCTTGTCCCGCTGCTTCTCCTGGATCTTCTTCATCTCGTCCGAGTACTTGCAGAAGGTGTGGCCGAACTTGGCCCAGACCTTGTAGGGGACGGTGATGGAGTTGCGGTAGGTGGGCTTCACCTCGCTCACCCGCATGAAGACGCCGTACTTGTTGGAGCCCACGTCGAAGAAGAAGCGCTTGTTGTCCACAGTCAAGGAGGTGCCCTCGGGCAGCTCGGCCGGCTCCTCCTCCACGCCGTAGTCGTCGATGAGCTTGGCCAGCGCGTCGCGGAACTCGATCAGGCCCTGCGCCGGCAGCGCGATGGTCTGGCCCTGCGCGGCGCCCAGCCCCGGGCCGCGGTTGACGGTCTGGCGGACGCGCAGGAAGCGGCCGCGCTGGTTCTCCTTCAGATCCATGTAGTACTTGCGGTTCTCCCGCACCAGGAACTCGCTCTTGAGCGCCCGGCGCGGCTCGTCGGCCGCCTGCGCCAGCTCGGGGGGCTGGCTGGGCCCCAGCTGCGCGTAGTGCTCGATGAAGTCGCCCAGGTAGTCGCGGAACTCCACCGCCACCGACATGGAGAGCGTCAGCCGGCTCTTGTTGCCGCCGGCGCCCACCTCGGCGATCTTCAGGAAGCGGCCCTTGGCGTTCTGCTTCACGTCCAGGTAGAAGCGCTTGTTCTGGATGTCCACCCGCTTGGAGGCCAGCTCCTGCGTCTCGTGCTGCAGCCCGCCGCCCGGACCGCCGCCGCCCGAGCCCGGCCCCCCGGCGCCCGCCGCGCCCCCGCCGCCGCCGCCGCCGCCGCCGCCGCCGCCCTGCTCGCTGCCGCTGTCTCTGTCCGCCATGATGCCGCCGCTCCGCCCGCCGCCGCCGCCGCCGCCGCCGCCGCCTCCCGGCCGCGCCGCCTCGGCCGCCGCTCCGCCGCCGCTCGCCCGGCGCCCCCCGCGCCGCCGCCCGCCGCCGCCGCCTCGGCCGCCCCGGCCGCCGCCCGCCGCCGCCGCCGCTCCGCCCGCCGCCGCCGCCGCCGCTGCAACAGCCCCCGCGGCCACCAGCCGGCCGCTCTCGCGAGATCTGCGGGAGCGAGGAGAGGGCGCGGGAGGCGGCAGAGAGCGGCCCCGCCGCCGGCCGCCCCGCCGAGCGGGCAGCAGCGCCGCGCCGACGGGCGGCCGCACCGCGCACCGCGCCTGAGCCGGGCCGGGAGCGACGGAGGGAGGGAGGGAGGGAAGGGGCGGACCGGGCGGGGCAGGGACGGGCGGTGCCGCGCCGAACCGCGCCGCGCTGTGCCGTGCTATACCGTGCCGTGCTATGTCGTGCCGTGCTATACCGTGCTATACCGTGCTATGCCGTGCCGTGCTATACCGTGCCGTGCCGCGCCGGGCGGTGCGGAGTGACGCTGTGCCGCGCCGTGCTACACCGTGCTATAACGTGCTATAACGTACTGTACCGTTCTATACCGTACTGTATGGTGCTATACCGTGCTATACTGTACTATACTGTGCTATACCGTGCTGTACTGTACTGTACCGTACTATACCGTACTATACCGTACTGTATGGTGCTATACCGTGCTATACTGTACTATACTGTGCTATACCGTGCTGTACCGTTCTGTACCGTACTATATCGTACTATACCGTGCTACACCGTACGATACCATACTATATACCATACTGTACTGTACTATACCGTACTGTATGGTGCTATACTGTACTATACCGTACTGTACCGTACTATACCGTACCATACCGTACTATACCGTGCTACACCGTACCGCGCCGCCCTCCGGGCGGACCTCGCACCACTTCCGACCCTGGAGCCCTCCCGCCAGCCTCGAAGGCTCCCGCAAGTCCCCGCTGTCGGCCCGTCGAGGGAGGCTGGAGCGGGACTCGCGGCTCCGCACCCCTCGGGCACGGCCTCCGCCCGCCCGGTGCAGCTGCTCGGAGCCTCCGGTCCCGCGGCCTGCGTGGAGCGATGCAGCGCGAGGCCGCCGAAGGGGACGCGCGACGGCAGCGGCTCCCGGCCCCAACGGGCGGCGGAGCGGGTGAGCACGGCCGTGGCTTCGCGCACGTCCGCAGCCGGGCCCCGCTGCCGGTCCGTGCTGCCATCGGATTCTTTCTGGTGAAGAATCGCCGTCTGGGCGATCCGGGCGGCTGCGAGGAGACTTTCTTCGGAAACCATCGAAAGGAGGAGCCCGGGTGGACGGAACCGGACGGCCGCCCCTCGCCGGGGCCGAGACACGGGGAGCGTCCCTCGGTCACCCCGAGCGGAACGGGACGGCCGTTCTCCGGGCTCCCGGCCCACGGAGTGGGGCCCATCGAGCGAGCGGAGCCCCGCTGTGCGCGGAGCGCTTCGCGTCTTGCCATGGAGATTTGTTGTCTCGCCACGACGCTCCCGAGGCTCCTTCCCCCCCACGGCGGCGCTGCCGGAGCCCGACGGGACAGAACCGCTGCGGCTCGCGGGGCCGCACTGAGTCCCGGGAACGGGTGGGGGCTGAACCCCGGGCGGGACGGGGCCGGCGCTCCGGGAGCGGGGGGCACCGGGAGGCACCGGGAGGCTCGGGGACGGCCTCCGGCGGGCGGGGAAATGAGGAAAACAAAATCTCGGCTCTGGAGCCGCGCCGGACGGCCGTGTCGCGCCGGACTGGTACCCCGGTACCGGGGCTCCCCCTCCCCGCCCCGTCGGGCCCGTGGTCATCAGAGAGCGAGGCGGTTTAACACCAAGCGCGTGCCGGGGCTCCTCTCCCGTTCTGCCTCTCAGCAGCGGCTACTGGCGGAGTCCGGCCCGACGGGGCGGCTCCCGACGACAGGGACACTGCGCAATCCGCCCCGTGAGAGGACCCGGTGCCGTTCCGCCGTCGGGCCCGGCGCTGCCGGTAGGGCCAGGAAGCTCCGCCAGACTGCGCAGCGAAATCCGGGGGTGGGGGGGCATTGGAAGCCCCAGGGTCTCGGCAGCGAGCCGGCAGCCGATCGGAGACAGCGAGGGCCGTCGGTGTGGGTCAGTGCACGGCACCGGGCACGGGGCTGAGCGGCCGGGCGGAGACCTGAGCTTCCCGAGGACTTCCCGGTCCCGGAGCCCGTAGGTGGGCCGAGGGGTATCGAGAGGTACATATTGACATACATTTATTAAAGACTTGTTAATAAATTCATACTGCATTCCTGGCACCGGAGCCAACAAGGAAGCGCAGCACCGACACCGCCGCGGGGCAGAGCCGCGAGGGGCCGCCACGCCGCTGGGGAGTGCGGCCGGGGACTGTTGTGTCCTCGTCCCGGCGGCGCAGGAACCGCGGAGCCACCTCCCGCACGGCCCCGAACGGTCGCTCGGCTCCACTGCGGAACAACGCAGGTAGGAGGAGACCGGAGGAGAGCAGAGGGGCGAGGCGGGGCCGAACCGAGGGGCGGCTGCGGGCGGGCCGTGAGCATCCTCCGGTACCGGCTGTCAGGGGGCTGCGGTCTCTCAGGAGGAGCCTGTGTGCATGGGGCTACCTCGGCGATGGGGGCCATCTCCCACACGGCTGCCCCGAGGTCGCCGAGGGACAGCGATTACCGTCCTGCTGCAACGGGGCAGGTCTTTGTTCCGCTGTGCTCGTTTGTCCCAGAAAGGAACAGTGTTGAACAGCCTTACCCGAGGCCTAATGCCAGCAGGTGTCCCAGTGGTGTCTGAAACGCTGCCTTAGTCGTTCTGGAAAGCTGGTAAATATATCACTGGTGATGGCACTTCTTTGGTGAAACTCGTCCGCTAGGGAGCAGGTGGCCACCCTTGGGTGAGAGGTGTTCATTTTAATGATGCTGCTCAAGGAGGGCCAGCAGCAGAGTCTGGTGCTCTCACACACGGGTCAGCTTTGTTATGCCCAGAGTGGGTACACTCAGTGGATCCTTCGAGCCCCAAGAACATGGCCTGACATTAATTCCCCTTTGGTGGGATGTTGCTGGGTACCCTCTCTGCCCATCGTTGCTGTGTTGCTGGTCACAGCAGCTCTCAGAGCACTCTGGTGTCTCCCTTTGTGCCTTGTGCGGGCAGTGATGGCCAAAGGGTGGGCAGGGTCTCTCAGGGGTCGCGTGCTGCTGTACCTCACTGCTGCAGTCACACCAACATGTCCCATATGCTTAGCAAGCTCCACTTCGGGCTTTTCTCCATTCAGCTGAGAACCACTCCAGACCTTCCTGCCCCAAAGCTCCTATATCTTTCTCTGATGTCTTTTAATCCCCAGCTTGAATATACCAATGGCTACTTCAAAGTTACTGATTCTAGTGCAACTTTTATCTTTGTGTGTTTGCATCTTTTTTCTCATGTTTTTCCCCCTTCTGCTTGTCTCTCCGCAGCAATTATATCCCCCTCAGCCTCTGTTTTGTTACTCTAAATAGGACAAACAATTGGAAGTTTCCTCCCACTGGAAAAATTTTCCTTTCTGTAACTTTGTGGCCATCCCTCATTACACCAGTTTGGGTTCCCCTGAAGGACGGGGGAGAGGGTTTTCTCAGTGTCACCACTGTGACTCGAGATCTAAGATCAATGGACCTTTTGTTTCAAAATCCAATTCAGGGGGCTTTTAAGACCATATCTGATGCAGACAGTGAGCATCTCCGAGTTTGGAGTCCAAGCCTGTTATCCAGCCACAAAACAACAACTCTGCTGATTCTGAGAACTTGTACAAACATTTATAATCGAAGGAGGGAATCTAAGAGCCATTCAAACCACAGATAAGATTAGTAACGAAAGTGGCTGAGATGAGACTGTTACTGTGCAAGTCAAAGAAAAGCCCGGCACACATGGAGGATGTTGCCAAGAAACACACATTCGAGCAGCAGAGCCACTCCTCTCCCCATCGCTGTCCGAATTCCCCTGCAGTCTTTCCAGCTCTGTTCAGCCCAGTTGAGGTTTCCATTGGATTAGGAGGTGATTAAATTTTGGCGTGACCCTGAACAAAACTTTTCTCTCATGCTGCAACATCAGGTCTCTTCCTGGGTCCAGTCCTTGCCCAGCACTCCCACCATGGAAGAGGCAGCATGTTCTGCTTTATGCAGAACTCAAGTACTCCCTGAGCCATGCTGAAGCTTGCAGCAAGAGAGCCATTAACAAAGCATCTGCTACAGGCTTGGAGCTGGGGCAGTCAGAAAGCAATCACAGCAGTGCGGGGTTGTCTGAAGTTGTGCAAAGCCTTAGAGGATCTGCAGTGTGCAACAGAACAGCAAAAGCTTCCTCTGCTGTCCGCACGGATCCTCCTCAGCACATGCCTTTGGAGAGCTGCTCAGTGTGGCTTGTGTGCTGCTACCCTTCCTTGCCCAGTGAACAAGCCCCGTCGTGTGCAATGAACAAGAAACCAGCACACTGCATCTGTGAACCATTTGGGAAGATGGGAATGATGAGCTGTGCACACAATAGAGTTGCTATTAAGTCTGTCGATCTTAATTAAAAAAGTACTTCTCAATGAAAATTATTTATAAAAAAAAATGGCAGTGACCCTAAATCAAATTATTTGTGAATGGTTTTTAGTCTCCCAGATCAGTTAAAACTCCCGTGTTAGTCACTGGACACCATCCAAACTGCACGCTGAATGAAGAACACGGCTGCCAGATTGCTTTTGTTCACCCTCACCCGGTTTGGCACAGGGCAGCTGAAGTCATTTTTCTGAATATCTTTCAGAACATCAAGCAACTGTAAAATAACAATGGAAAAGCTTGGCCATGTCTAACTGCAGCCCTCCAGTTGTAACCGCTTCTCTCGGGAAAGGCGCTGCGGATCTTTTGATGCTGGTTTGGGTGAGCACTGAGTGTGGGGGGGGCTGAGTGCAGCCCCAGGAGTGGAACGGGGCCACGTGGGCACCTGCTGCAGGGCAAGAGGATGTGCCAGTTGCCTCCCATCCCAAAGCAGCGCCTGTGAAGACCCCTCGCTCTTCAAAAAATAAAGGAAAAACAAAACAAAACAGTGAATCAGTGGCTGAACAATGGCAGAACAAGTTCTTTCCTCTTCTGTCTGCACAGATAAAGTACCAATTCTTTTAAGCACTACATGAAGTTCCATCCAAGTGAATTAAGCCTGGGACTGTTTTCACAATGCCTTGTTTCAATTATGCAGCATGCTTTCTCTTCTCTCAGCTGGCCTGTAACTCTCCCTCTTGCCCTTTTCTCTGAAAACTGGCTTCCAGCAAATGGTGGCTTTCCAGGTGTGAAGGACTCTGGCGTTGTCACCTGCAGTGATGCAGGAGCCTTGCTGGTCCTCGGCTCTGATGGAATCGGGGGGAAGCATGATTCTCCAGCTTCTCTAGATAAAGTACTAATGGAGACCAAATTGATGGATGCTCTTCTGTTGAAAACCAATGACAAATAGCCATCAAATCCCAAACTTGCTGATTTTCAAAAGTTTATAAAGCCAAGGCTTGCTGCACCGCACCTCCTCAGGTATGAGGAAAGGCCCACTGTCACGTATCATTGTTAGCAAATGTTTTGCAGCCCCAAAGCTTGATTCTGCCCTTGGTCAATAGTAGCAAACCTACCCCACAAATCTAGAACTACATTTATCCCACTTTACCTTAGAGCATGCATCACAACATCACTCTGAGACCTGGTTAGGGTCATGGCACAGCAGAGGGTAAAAGCTTGAGGATGTTGCCCCAGTTTTGGGATGTCCCCAGAGAGATGTAACAGTTAGAATCTCTCAGGCCATAAGCTACAGAGGCAGCTTTCCTTTACTTGTCTCCACAGTATGCTGTGGCAAAAAAACACGTAAAGGTTCTGAGACTCCTGATGTGGCGGTTGCTGTAGCCCAGGTGCCAGACTGTGCTTGACTTTGTTGGACCTCAGGAGGTTCTCCTGGGCCCACCTCTCAGTCTGGGTCTGTCTGAATGGCATCTCGTCCCTCGGTGTGTGCGCTGCCCCTCACAGCTTGCTGTCACCTGCAGACCGCTCAGGGTGCACTCAGTCCCACTCGGTGTCACTGATGGAGATATTAAAGAGTATCGGTCCCAGCACTGACCCCCAAGAGCCACCACTCGTCCCTGATCTCCACCCGGACATGGGGCCATTGATCACCCCTCTCTGGGTGCAGCCTCACAACCTGTGCCTCATCCACCCATCAGTCCACCCATCAAATCCATACCTTTCCAGTCTGGAGAGAAAGATGTTGCGAGGGACACTGCTAAAGGCCGTTCTGAAGATGACATCAATGGATCTTCCCATGTGTGCTGATGCAGTTATGGCATCGTGTAAGGTCATCAGGTTGATCAGGCTGCTGGAATGTTTTAGGAACTCGCTACCCTGCCGTGCAGAAGGGACTTCTTGGGGGCTGGATCTGCTTTGCACTGTGGGAAAATCCACCCGCACGAGCACGGGGAGCACCTGCAGGGACGTCACGTTTGTGAACGAGCTGCTTCTTTATTCTCCCATTAGGACAGCACCCCTACCGGCCCGCTCGGCTCTCACCGTCTGCGCGGCGCCCCGTAAGAGCGGCCGGGCCTACGGCCGGTTCGGGCTCGGCGCGGCCGCTGCTGCCACCTGGCGGGGACGGGCAGGAGCCGGCAGGACGCCGCGGAGGCCTCGGGCCGGCGCCGGGTTGTGCGCTCGCTGCGGTGCGGGTCCGGCGATCGGGGCGCGGCCGTCCGCTGTGCCGGCGCTGCGGGCCGTGCCCGGACAGGAGGACCCCGCGCCCGGAGAGCCCCGCGGCCGCCGCTCCCCGCACCGCCAGGAGCCTGCGGTACCCCCCGCAGATGGGAGACCGCGGTGGTCTCTCCCAGGGATGTACCACCTCCTGGGAAGGAACGGCTTCTGGCTGTCCAGCCTAACTGTTCCAAGCTGCCGTTTCATTATGGGACAGAGCAAGCACTGATGGCAGCTCAGGTAAGCTGGGGTGAGGTCTGTACCCCACTGCTTCCGTAATGAGCGGAGATTCCCACTGAAGCCTTTATTTTGCAGAGCTGGCCTGGCAGCCTTTCCAGGTGATGAGTTTTGGATGAGGAAATAGAAATCCTTGTCCCTGGCTTAGCAGGGTTAATCTCAGCACAGACACGTGTGCTGCTGCCTGTGTCCTCAGCGCCAGCCAGGAGCTGCACAAAGAAGAGCTGATGAGGGAGCTGCAGACCGGGAAAGACCCGTGATGATCACACCACGGATACGCTGCAGAGTCGTGGAGTGCCTGTGCAGAAAGGGTGCTGTGTGCGCATGTGTGTGCCTGTGGATCACACGAGTGAGATGCAGCAGATGAGCTGCCTTGCACTGTATGTAACCTCCCACTGCTCTTGAACAGGCTTGGCAAGGAGGGGAGGGAGATGAAAATTGAAACGAGGCTCGCATGCTTGGAGGGGCTCAGGAGCCTGATTCAACCCATCACTCCCAAGGGAAGCGGGAGCACACGTGCCTCTTGAGCCTTGTGTTTTGCTGTCAAGCTCAGCGTAGATCCGACTTGGCACAAAATCATTTGCATTAACTCACTGGCAAAAGGAGACACAAGAACACAGTTAAACCACAGAGTACTGCATTACAATTTGATATGAAGAAAGAAAAGAAAGATGGAGGAGAAGGAAAAAAACTCAGTCTTTATTTTTTAAATTGGTATCCTCTGAACTGGCTGCAGGAGTGCTTGTGAGGACAGCGGCTGTTGTGACCCTGTGTTAGGCTCCACTGGAACCTGTCCTGCAGGGAGGAGGTGGGACTGGGGAGCCGGCAGAGTGGCAGCAGTGCAGCCGGCAGTTCGTAAGGACCAAGGAACGTGGGACCATTTGGAGTCATCCAGCGCCTCCTACTCCTGACGTGCAGCATGTGCACAGCCCAGCCCTCTCCTAATCCTGGCCTTTCATTGCCCCCATCCCTCCTTGCAAAGGGTAAGATGAGGACTGAGGCTCCACCACCCCTTCGGTCCTCCTGGCTTTATTCCAAAACTGCTAATTAAAAAGCCAGCGTCATCAGTGATTTTTCTGATGTGAAAACTTTTCCATAAGGAACTGGTCCCAAATCCACCAACTCATTTCACGTTTATTTTAAATCTGAGCTTTACATCATGTAATTTCCTCCAGGGCTTGATTATCTTCTCAGTAAAAACGCTGTTGTTCTGGTTAGTGAGACCTATATTTAATCTCGCCGTAAGGCCTCTGTACCTCCCAGTACAGGGCTTAGATGCTGCCACAACTCCTGGCTTTGCCTTCCTAGTTATTTGAATACATTAAACAAGATGCTCGTCCTGCAATATTGAGGGTGTTCTCCAGCCATGGGGTGCCTGTCAGCATTCACTTCTTGTTGTAGGAGTGGTCTCCTGAACCTCAGCAGTCATCCAAAGGGGTTCTCCTAAACAGTGTCAGACAACATATAAACAGGGAATTGGAGGCACAGTCAGACAGGATCCTTTCCTGTCTCTCTCATTCTAGTGGCACCTCAAGTCCTTCTGTGTATTTCCCTACATGTAACAAGGTAAATAGCATTCAGAGGATTTTTACATCGAAATACATGGAACAGGTAAAAGTGGGAGGAGGAATCATTCTCCTGAGCCTCTCACAGCCCTCTGCTCTCAGCCGGAGGCTCTGAGCTTCCCGGCTCACCTCTCTGACATACACATTTTGCAGTGCAGAAAGCTCTTGCTCGAATGCAAATGCTTTCACCAGCCTTCAAGCGGAGACCTCAGTTTCCAACTCGCCAGCATCAGCTCACGGCCATACTTTAAACATAACGCACTTTTAATGTTGATTTGGAGATTTTTCTTTTAATTGTCCATCATAATTCCTTATGTTTCTCTCAGATACAGGCTGATGTGGCCAGGAGATGCACGTAGGAACACACGGCTGGTATGGACTTTAAGAAGTGTTATTTTCAATTCTTCAGTTCAATTTTGATGATGGATTTTCTAAAAGCTTCTGGAACTAAAGACAGACAATGGCTCGACCTTCTCTTACTGATTAGGACTCCCAGGCCAAAGGAGCCATGACACAGCTTGGTTTGCCACAGGCCTTGGGATCTCAGAGTTGCACAGACATACCTAATGCACTGGCCTAACTGCAACAGTTGTTTAATACAGAGATGAGTTTAAGGAGGGTCTGCAGAGAAAAGGAAAGTGAGCATAGTCAGGGCAGCCGTAGAGAGATCCAGTACTGGGGAGTCTCTGGGATGGAGCGGGCTCTTGCACCGTGCCTTGTGGCTGATGGCCTGGAGGCTGGGGGCTGCAGAAGCAGCCAGAAAAATGCACCCCAGTGTGGGGAGAATTGCTATGGCTGTGGCTTTTCTGTGGCAGGCTCCCCTCTGCCCTGAGGAGTGTGAAACCCTTCAAGGCTGGGCTGCTGCTAAATGTCTTGGGTGCAGATGTATGCATCTAACACACAAAGGCGTTTGAAAGGCACTGTGAGTCAAGGCCACAAGGACAATGAGCTGAATGACTGGCGTGCAAAATTTGGGTACCAAGGCAGGGACCAAATGATCTGATCTGGAAGTCCAGGATTAAAAAGAATGGCTAAACTTTATATTTTATTTCCATTCATCATTTCTGTTTGTGTGGGTGGACAAGGAGAGAATGACTTTCCTGGGGAGGAGAGCAGATAAAAGAGGCACACATTTCCTTGAAAGATGTGTGGCTTTTTTCTTCTTTGTTCCTAGGTTAATATGCCATAAAAGGGCCGGAGGTAACCCTGATAGCTTTTCTATCATGTGCAAGAAACCGGCTAGCTCTTCACTTTTGTAGGGTCTTTCCCCCTTTGCTTGCTAGCTATGTGCCAAGAGAGAAGTCTTTCCTGCATGGATTTCATCACTGCCCCGGGATGAATAGGCCAAATTCTTGCAAAGGAGAGCTTGAGGTGGGAAAAAAATGGACACCAATGGACTTGGTGTTTGGGTGTTTCCAAGCCTTTGTAAAACACCTGACTGTCATAGGGAAGAAATGCCCCACAGGGAAGGAAAGCTGTCCCCTTAAGGGGCTGGGGTGTGGGTGAGTGTTTCCAGAGCCTGCTGCCTTCATGCCATCAGAGCTATAGGGTCCATACAGGAGACCTGACAGACCTTGTGCCGGGGGGAGGCTGGGGAGATGGAGGGACATGCTTGCAATGCACACATGCTTCTGAGGCTTGCCTGAAGCAGGGAAGAGCTGAGCACAACCCTGTGCTGTCTGACACCAGCTCACACAGAGGGGCGTGGGGTGGGAAAGTCTTCCAGGGTCTGTTCCCCATTCCACCAAAAGCCCCCTGTCTTCTAAAGGATTTCCCCATGCTGGATCTGCTGGAACAGTTAACAATTGATTTCAGTTAATGCATAAGATGTTGAGGATTTGCAACTCGCCTGCCTGTGCTGCTGGGGTCAACATCTGGCAGAAGAGCTGCCTGAGACAGGGATGGTTTTGCCCTTGGGACACTGTGTTCTGTGGCATTTGTCACTGAGATGGGATCTTTGTGCCAGAAGCTCCTTTTGCGGAGTGAGACAGAGCCCAGAGCAGTGCTTTGCTCTGCAGACATCCCCAGGAAATAGCAGGGTTTGGGATGCTCCAGGAGGGGTGGAACCTGGGCTGAGATTGGATGCTCCCTCTTTCTTTTAGGGTAGCAAACAGGATGGGGGTTTTGCAGCAGCGAGGTAGGGGACAGATGGGCTTTGATGAAATTAAAGAAACCAGGGGATGAAACAGTTGTGTTCTGAAATAGCGGCTCTTCGTGGGGGATCCCAGTTTGTGCCTGAATGCAGAACAAACTGACTTTTCTGTCTGACAAAGGGAAAATATGAAACATGAGGGAAAAAAGCCTGGAAGAGAAGGGGTTTGAATGAGTCAGAGACACAAACTTTCAAGAGCAGTTGCACTGAGGTGGAGCAGAAAGGTCTGGATTTGAGACCAAATGAGGAGCAGAAGAGGCCACCGAGATGTGATAGCTGGTGGTGCAGACTGAGAAGAACAGGGATGGGAGTATTATTTAGGCTTCATCCTGTTAGAACCACAGTTGAGATTGGGTTGGTGCCTACACCCAGGGCCTTGCCTTTCATTTTGTAAGTCAGAATGCCCGAGGATGTATAGAAGAGCACGATTTTCCAGAAGAAGTGAGGAAAGAATTTAATCCTAATTTGTTTCTCAAACAATAACAGAGTGGCAAACATCTCTGGAGATGGGGCTGGTTGTCTTCACAACAACCAGGAAAGATACTGCTGAAAAGATGCATGTGTGGAGCCTTTTTATAAAGTCGTGTGTTCCAGACTCCAAAATGCAGAAAAAACTCACGTTTAAAAACTGCCCCATAGGCCTCACAGGTCTCGTGTGCTGAATTTCCTTCAGCTGCAGAACCACTGTGGTCCCATTGGGATTTCAGCCAGTGAAGAGGAAAGAGATGGGGCTCAAATGCCTGGGCATTCAACCATCTCTTCCATGAGGTGTGGGACAGAGTGGGGTCTGGTTCAAACAATTGCATCTGATATTTCCTTCTCCCACAGGCAGGGGCTGTGTTACTGCCTGGACAAAGCATTACAGTATGGGGCATTTCCACAGAGATGTGTGTCAAAAGCAGAAAGAAGCCAGGTGACCTCCTGAAGCAGCCTGTCCTCCCTGCCCTGAGAAACACTTCTGCCCTTCTCTCCCTCCGCTTGTGTTCTTCTCCAGTTGTGCACAGTCACCCAGTGGCCATGTCCCAGGGTGGGACCTCCCCGGCCCCAAGCTTTGTGCTGTCCATGTGTCCAAAATGCTCACATGGAATGCTCCCCGAGCCCTGCTGTGTGCTGTGACTGAGTGCAGCATCCCCACTCCTTTTCCCCTAATGATTCTGGCTGCATTATATTGTATGGAGAGCAAACCCTGATCCTGTCATCTGGTCCCCCACTCTCCCTGCTGGCTCCGAGACCTGCCTCACCATTCTGGGGGTTTCCCTGAGGTGGTGAAGCCGTTGGGGTGGGGGCTGTCCCTTTCCTTTGGTCACCATTGCAACGTGGGCATGGCTGTGTGTCCTTGTACAGGGCTGAACGCTGCCTCTGAGCCACCTCCAGCGTGGAGGCACCATGGCGGCTCTGGCTCAGTGCAGAATCCAGTGTGACAACAAATATGAAATCCTTTGCGGCTGATTAATTATCTCAGTTCCCTTCCATATTACAGGAGGTGGGCAGCAAGGCTTTGGGAGTGCAGATACCTTAGGATCAGCTTTGAAAATAAACCCAAATAAGCCACTTTTTGGAGATTAAACTGACTCCTCCTGGAAACCACTGCAGGGGAAGAGCACTTGTTTATTAAAAAGAGACAGCAGGGATCAGGGCATGAAAGGAGGCTTTGTCTCCTCGGCTATTACCTTACTCCATTTGACGGTGTTTTAATGCTTTTTTCTTCAGGTGTGCAGGGAACCTCAGGCACAAATGTCCCACCTCGGAAAGCACCAGGCATGGAGGGCTCTGCGCATCAGGGAAGCCCGTGCCACCTGCAGCAGCCCCCAAATGAGCGCATCTTTGTTGACACCGCTCCGGGGGCCTGCGAAAGCCCAGGGGCTCGGGAGGGGGTTCGCTCCATGTCTGATCGGGAAGCGTCCCCGGGGACCACCCGACCCTGCAGGAGCACGGGAAGGCCACAGAGGAGGGATCCCCTCTGCTGCGGAGGACACCCCCGGGGGACTCTCCGGCATCTCCCCCCTCGAGGGCAGGGATTCGAGGTGGGGTCCCGCTGTCCGGCGCCCCCGACATGCGGTGCTCACCGGCCAGCGGGCAGCGGCCGCGAGAGCATCCCGGAGGGGGCTGCAGACTGCGGGAGCGGCTGGGGGGGGGGGAACCGCAAAGGGCATCCCCATCCCAGGGAGGGAGGGCCAGGGGGAAGGCGTAAGCACATCCAGAGGGAGAAGGGGGCGAAGGCCGGCAGCGGGAGCACGCCGTGGGGGTGGGTTCCGGCTGCGGGAGCGTTGGGGAGGGCTGGAAGGGGCCTCCCGCGCTGAGGATCGCCGCACGCGGGGCGGGGGGGGGGGGGGGGGATTCAGCAGCCGAAGCATCCCGGTGGAAGCCGCATCCCGAGGGGCGGGGGGGGGCTCCGTGAGCATCCCAGGAGGGGGGGGGAGGGAGGGAGGGAGGGTTACCTCTGCAGCATCCCGCGAGGGCTCCCACCTCCCTCGCTCGGAGCGGAACCGGCCACCTCCCCCTCATCCTTCCCGGCCGGCGGCGGCGGGCGCACGGTGGGGTCGCGGCGGCGCGGCTGCGGCTCCGCTCCGCGCCTGGGGGCGCCGCGCCGGGAGGAGGGTCCGCGCCGCGCCGCGCCGCTCCGCCCCGCCGCGCCCGCCCGCCCGCCCGCCGCGCCGCAGCCCCGCAGCCCGGCCGCCGCCGCCGCAGGGCCGGCGGGAGCGAGCGGCAGCCGGCGGCATGAGGCGCGACCCGGCGCCCGGCTTCTCCATGCTGCTCTTCGGCGTCTCGCTCGCCTGCTACTCGCCCAGCCTCAAGTCGGTGCAGGATCAGGCGTACACGGCGGCCGTGGTGCTGGAGGGCAAGGTGCAGTCCGTGGCCCCCCCCGCAGGCGGCGGCAATGACAGCCGCGGCGCCTCCGGCCCCGCCGGGGGGGTCCTGGTGAAGGTGCTCGACCTGTGGCCCCTCAACAGCGGCGGGCTGCAGCGGGAGCAGCTCATCAGCGTGGGCTCCAAGGCGCCCTGCTTCAAAGTGAAGCGCAACCACCGCTACATCTTCTTCCTGGAGCCCACCGAGGAGCCGCTCGTCTTCCGCACCGCCTTCGCCCCGCTCGACACCAGCGGCAAGAACCTCAAGCGGGACGTGGCGCGGATCCTCTGCGCGGACTGCGGTACGGGGGCGGCCGGGGCCGGGAGGTGGGACGGGCCCCGCCCGGGCAGGGAGCTGCGCTGCCGTCGCCGGGCCCGGCCCCGGGCGCTGTGCGGGATGCGGAGGCGCTTCGCTCCGCTCGGTGCGGTTCGCTCCGCGTTGACCCGTGCGGAGCCGGGCCGGGCCCCGAGCCGGGCCTGCGGCGGTGCTGCCTTCGCAGGTGCGCCGGGAAGTTTGGCCTCCTTCAAAAGGAGTCTCGTTTTCCGAAGTCGGTTTTCTTTTGTTCGTTCAGCGCGTTTCGATTTGCGTCTTTAACGCACCTGCTCCGTGCTTTGTGTGTGCCGTGCAGCGCTCCTTCATCACCTTCCTGAGTGCCGTTATGAAATGATTTCGGCAGAGGAGCGCCTGCGAGCGTTCCTCCTTTTGTGCCTGGCTTTCCCTGCTGTCCTCCGGCGGTGCGGTGGGTTGGGGGGGTACCGGCCGCAGACAATGACTGCATTTTGCCAGGGTTGGGAGCTGAGCTTACAAAAATGCGAGGCTGGCCCTTCGTTCAGCTCCGGCGCTCAGATCCTTTGTCACAAACCCGGGCAGGGCTGGGTTACCTGCAGCTCCAGAGGCACGCCGTGCCGCCTGCAGCAAGCCCCGGTCTCTCGCGTTTGGTGGCTTGCAGGGCTGTGAGGGCCCGTCCCCGGGTTCTGTGCTCAATGACAGAACGCTGTGCTTGCTCATCAGGTTAATTGGCCCTTTGCCTCCTTAGAGGCAACGTGCCACACCAGTTATGCTTAGCTCCGTAATGAACATATGCGCATGGTGGTGTTGTTGTTGTGTTCTCACATCGGTGTTCCTGGGGCAGTACTTGGCTATTGCTGACTGCAGACCCCGTGTTTTGAAGGCTGGACCTGGCTCTTTTTTAGTTAGCACAAAGAAGGTGCACCCTGGCCTACCATAAGATGTTGCTGAGAAAAATGGGCCAGCACTGCATGTCAGAAAGCTAATTCACGAGGCACTGACCTCATGTACATCTGTGGGCCATCGTGGATATCGAGGATTTGGGGAAATACGGAGTTAAATGCGAGAGGAGAGAAATGTACCGAGATTTTGATTTCTTCACGAGGTGAAATCACAGCAGGAGGGCTGTGGCTTTTTATTTTTATTTTTCATTTCCCTTTTTTAAGGAGGAAGGATTGCAAACTTGTGTGTCTCTGAGCAGTGGGATATGACTTTAAGAGGAATGGAGGCTGCTCCGTTGCTTTCTGGATCAGGCCCAAAGCGCTAACGTGTGGGCTGATGTAACAACAAGTGAGGGGATGTCGTTCTGCCCGTGACACCCTCCCGGAGCTGATGCTTTGTTTTTGTGTTTCCGACGGGCTGAGGGATGCTGCGGGTTGTCAGCAGCGCTGCCTCAGCGGAGCTGTATGGCAGATGCAAAAGGAACAAAAATAAAAAGAGCTGGTGGTTGGGAGCTGTCAGAGCTGTGGTTTGTTAAGGGATGAGGATGAGATGGAAGCCTCAGCGCACTGAACTTGTGGTTCCTGCAGCACGAAGGTTCAGCCGGGGCACCGGGAGGCAGGTTCTGAAGGTGACATTCCTGGCAGGATCTTCTGATTTGTGGCATCTGAGTTGCAGGAAGGTGCATGGACTGGGAAACCAGGCCACGGTCTGCTTTCTTGCTCCTTGGGTTCCAGTGGGGCAGGGATCCAAAATGGCACGGGGCTGTTTCCCATCCTCTCTGCAGGTGGGGATGGCAGACAGCTCTAGGGCTGGCAGAAGGAGCACCGCCCCAGCATGAGGGACTCTGGGCTTCGGGAGCACCATGGAGCAGAGGGCGTGCTGGGCCATGTGGCTCTGACCACGAATCCCCACTCTGAAAGACGGAGGCCTTGCAGGGCTGTCATCTCCCCTCCCTGGCTCTGTGCCTGGCTCTGTTTTCAGTGATTCATTCCCTTCTCATGGACTGGGATGCTGTGTGTCCTCTGCTTTCCTGCCTGCTGAGGCTCCGCGTGTGCCGCAGGGTCAGGCCTGCAGTCAGAGCATCCGTGGCTCTCTCCCAGGGCCAGGCTCTTGCCTGCACAGCACACTGCGGGGACAGGTGAAGCCCTGCAGGACAATAAGGGAGTCTGAAGGAGAGGGGAGCACTGCATGGGGTGCAGGAGGTGGAGAGGGAACATCTGTGCCAAGCTTCGGGAGGCACCTGGGGGGGTCTCAGCTGGATGGTGTCATACTGCCCTCACTGTGCTGAGATCTGGGAAGGGGAACTCTCCCTCCTGGGCCCAGTGCTGGGCACTCTGGAGGGTGAAGCTTCCCTGCTGGCAAAATCCGGAGGTCTGCAGCCTCTGCCCCTCTGCAGAGCCATGGATGAAGGAATGTTTGTGCTCCCTGGCACATGGGGAACAGCTTGGGTCTCACCACCCACATGGGCATCTTAAAACCTCTCCTGCACTGGCAGTGTTATTGTGTTTTTCATGCTGTTATATAATGACTCCTGTTATTGCTTCTCCTCCTGTCTCTTTTCTTCACGTCTTTTAGCTCCTTAATTTTGGATGGTCTCTTATTTCCTCTGCGCCTACATGCACAGATCGAGGAGGAAGATGTAGGTGCAAGGTGCAGCGCTTCCTCCCAGTGCATGGCCATGCAGCACAACATCCCTGCTGGGACCACACTGCAAGGGGGGTTATGGCCCTCACCCTCCTGGTCCTCAAGGGTCTCTTGTGTCACCATTTGCCTTTCCCTGGACATGAACTTCTGCTTCCTGTGCAAAGGAAACATCCTGCACACAGGAGAGGCCCATACTAGTGGGGATGTAATATCTTTGGCCCATGATTTCTGGTTTCACAGGGGAACAGATGTCTCCCTGACTCCATTTGCAGCAAGCTGCAAAGTAGATTTAGTACTTGTACCTCTTCTGAAGCACCTCACTGAAACACTGCAGAGTTCCAGGAGGAGTGCACAACGCGCTGTAGGATTAGGTGGCTTAGGCTGAGAGAGTAATCTGGTGGGGGCAGATCCCCGCGAGGATTTGCAGGCACAGGACCTGTTGTTGCAGCAGCAGGTGCTGTGTGTGAGGTGAGGCCCTGAGCGCTGGCTTCTGAGGCAGGACAGTGCTGGGGTTGCAGCACTGCACTTGGGGACCTCGTGCTGCTGGCAGGGAATATGCTGACTCTTGGAGCTGGGCTGTGAGGAGAGGAGGGAGGACTGATTTTAAGTGCCCACAGGAAAATACAGCCCTCTGGATTGTAGTGTAGGTGTTGCTGCCTGAAATAGCACTGGCAAATTTTTGGCAAGCAGCTCGTGCAAAAACACCCCTCTCTGCTCTCCTGCAATTCATCCCACGTGTTGCAGACAGGCAGGTGCATGGGAGGGACACGGGCTGCAGTGGGGCTCTGCCTTTATCCCAGGACAGCTGTGGAGCAGGGAGCAAGAAAGTTGAATTTTCTCACATGCTGCCCTGCTAATTAGAACTGTCTGAAACTGCTTCTCACCACCTCCAGAAAATCACACTTCCTTACGTTCACAGAGGAGCAAAAACTTGTTTCCTCCTTGCCTTGAGCTCCTGCAGATGGGGAGCACTCACTGAGCTGCAGAAGGCTTTCCCCCCTTGCACTCTTCTGCTCACTCTCTGCTCCTGGTTCACTGGCTCAAGGGATTTTGTATGTGCATGGAGCTGGGATGGCAGGTCTTCAGGGCAGTGCAGCTCCTCATGTCCGGTCTGAGGCTCAAGCATTGCTACAGGCTCAGCCATGCCCGAAAGAACCGAGCGTGCACCTCCCAGGCACGTGCTACACATGCAGCAAAGCCTGGCTGGATGTCTCAGTGCCTTTCAGAACCACTTGACTAAATAAAGCATTTCCCCAAGGATCTCTGTGTGTAACAGGAGACTAATAGGGCTCCTGCATGGTCTCAGTCGTGCTGGTTTCTGCATTGAAGGCTTCTCCATGCACAGCCCTGGGCAGCTGCTGCTGCTCAGTGCCTTTGAGCTCTCCCGGCAGATAGCCCTTAGATATGGGCCTTGAAGCATGACGGCCTCCCTAAATCACAGGCAACACCTTGTCTTGGGTTCGGATCTGGTTCAGAAACTGGTGCACGCCTGGGAGCACAGAGGCAATAAACTCCATTGCTGGGCAGAGGGAGCCATGTTCTGAGCTCCTCGCTGGGTCTGGGCTGGGTAAATCAAAATGCACTGTGCCCAGCAGGGCCTGGGTGCTGGCATGGAAGCTCACTCTTTCCAAAGCCGTTGGACCTCTCTTTCATACCCAAATGCTCTGCTCATAAAAGGCAGCTCCCCTGGGAGGTGATCTGTGTGCTGTGCCCTGCTCTGACCCAGAGGACCCCGGCCCTCAGCAGCAGCTCGGGGATCATGTGTAGCTCTGGAGGAAGCGCATCTCCCTGGCAACTTTGGCAGCCAGGCATCTGCTCGCCTACTGACTGTGTGTGCAGCACTCAGCAGGTGCCAGCGCCTCTCAGTGCTTTCTTCTCAGGTCTGGGAGGATGTGGGGGGTCTGCCCATTGCTAGGAACTTGGGGGACGGTGTATTGAGCTGGCAAGGGTGGGTTAAAGATCAAAGAGGAGAGGAATTGCTGTGCTGCTTTTCTTCTGCCAAGTGACTGTGCTTCCTCTACCAGGCTGCTGTGGCCTCCAGTGCTGGGCTGAGTGCTGTAGAGCTCAGCCAGAAGGGGTGGGGAAACTTCTGTCACCTCATCCTTGTCCAGCTCTGTTCTGGGGAAGGGGGTGACAGTCTGAAGGGGAAAAAGTTGAGATTCACCTGAACCTGAGGTACAGGCTGAATGAAAGTGTGCGAATCTCCAGACAGGGAAACCCAGAATGTAGCTGGGTGGGGTGAGATCGTGTCTGTTCTCGGAGGACTTGAAAGGTTTTGTATGAACATTGCAGCAGATAGTGCTGAAGCTATTTAGGGAAGGGAGAGAGTTTGTGTTAGGGAAAGGAAAAGAGAACGAGACTCAGGGGGCTGGTGGGAGGTGGGAGATGCTGCCTTGGGGACCCAAGGCACTGATGTTCAACTGAACAGGTGAGTGGACAGAACCTGGCCATATATTGGATGATTTATGTACTAGTGCTGGTCATCAGCAGAAGGAGCCCTCACCCCAGCACCTGGCACTGGTGGCTGTTGGGGCAGTCTTTTCATCTGCCTGTGCTGGGGGCCTTGGGTGGCCACGGAACTCTGAGCATCTCAGACAGGAAGCAGCAGTTCCTAAAGCTGTCTGTGCAGGAGAGCTGCAACGTGTGAGGAGACAGTTACTGTCAGTCCTGTGCTGCAGAGTTGAGAAGCCTCATGGTGTGCATTGTGATGGAGGACACCTGGGCGAGGCTGACCTGCCTAATGCCTGCAAACCTCTGCACATCTGTAGCTGCTGTGCAGTCTAAATTATTCAGAATGCCTTGTGTCATTGCATGTGTGTGTGTGTGTCTTGAGCTGACCCTGTGTGTGGACATCTAGGCCTATTTCCCAGCCCTCTGGGGTGCTGCATGTCAATAGATGTTCCTGGAGGCCCAAACACACGCAGGCAGGCATGGTTTTGTGTGCTAGTTGACTTCTGCAGCCTTCCTGGTGAGAGAAGAGGCTCTTGCTGGCTGTTCTGAGACAGCTTATCCAGGGCCGTCCTGTCTTGGGTCACAGGCAGTCCTCGGCCTCTCCTTCCTTCCTTCCCAGCACTGTAGGCCGCAGTGCCTTCTGCTCCGTGTCATCAGAGCAAAGCACAGAGCTCAGAGCATCACATCAGGACAGCACAGGTGCAGGGATGCGGAGAAAATCTGGCCTGTGGTGTTGACACACCTGTAGAGAAAACAGCTGAATTTGCCAAGAAAGCACATGCTGCTCTTGTAATCAGACTGGTAGCTGTGAATGGAAGTATGGCCACTGCAGGAGTGAGGCTCCAGATGGTTCTTTGAGCAAGGAGGAGAGAAAATACCTTTCCATGGTGAGCTTTGAAACTGGCTGATTTCTCCCCATAGAAAAGGGGGCTGGGATGGTGTGAGGAGCAGCTCTTTGCTGTTTTCAAACTGGATTGTGGGGAAGCTCTACTGCTACTTTTCCCTAAGACAGGTCCCACCTGGCTCCTTATCCATCTAGCAAGGAACAGGAGAGATCTGTGTCCCCTGCACATGGGCAGGGGAGATAGTCTCCCACCCCATTGGTGGACTGGATGCTTGCAAAGCCTGCAGCAAGCCAAGCATTGCCTGCACTCCATCAGACATGGGTGTCTATAAAAAGCATCTCTGGGGTTGCAATTGGGTGTGCTGGTGGTGCCACGTGGTCTCTTGTAAGGCCTGTGTTGCTGAGCAAGTGGCATTCCACTTATTTTTGGCACTAATAGTCTTTAGTTAATACATAAATTCAGCTTAAATTCCGGATGGAAAATAAATCCCAAGTGGAGGCTCTGCTAATAAGATGACAGACGCTTCGGGGAGCCGGGGCTGATTGTCAGCAGAGCGGTTGTGACTGCTGAGATCTGAGAGCAGCAACATGCTCAGGCACAAGGTCCTTAAAAGTTACCACAAGTTGTCGGGCTACATGACAGAAGAATTAGGCAGATAGCTTAGGTGAGCTCTGACTTGAACTGCTGGAGCTGAACTTGTTACAGCAAATGCTCCTGTGTCCGTGCTGTCATGGTGAGAAAAGGAAGGAGCTGGAACATGGTTTTAGGCCAGCAGTGCACCCTTCTCTCTGGCAGTGTGCTGGTCTGAGGTTCTCTGTAGTACCTCTTCTTTCTCAGTGACCCACTGCAGGTCATCCCAGCATGTTTCCTGGGCCATCCTGGGGAACATTCACCCCCTATCTGAGGGTGTCTGCGAGCTTCACTAGCGTGTCTGCTTCCTTCCAGCAACAAGAGAGCTGGGGAGACTCAGCTGTAAAGGCCAAGCCATGGAAAGCACCGTATCTTGGAGCACTGAGCTTAGCTTTGCTCTGTTGCTTCGGGAGAAGCACCAAGAAAGGGACTTTTCTGCGAGGTGCTGCAGTAGGAATGAAGACAGTTTGGGGGCCTGGGGCTGCCACTCCAGATGGGAGGCATTCTGGTGGCAGGGCTGCAAAACCCGATGGACAAGGGAAGGCTCAGGCCCTGCTCCCCACCTCCAGGCAGGAGGTGTAGATGAGTTCTACTGGCTCCAACCAAGGATTTGAGCTTTGTGTGCCCATCACCAAGTCTGAAGCTTTCTGCATAGTTTGGGCTTATCCTGCCCTCCAACCTGGGGATATCTAGACTCAGATGTCCAGTCT
Organism: Excalfactoria chinensis; assembly: GCF_039878825.1. Taxonomy (NCBI): domain Eukaryota; kingdom Metazoa; phylum Chordata; class Aves; order Galliformes; family Phasianidae; genus Excalfactoria; species Excalfactoria chinensis. The sequence goes on along the minus strand of NC_092837.1, from coordinate 15,870,183 downwards.
GTTGTCACAAGACTTTGTTGTGCAGCATCATCTTTCCTGGCTGGTCATTTGGCTCCTCAGTGTTAGCCAAGCATGCTGAAGCCACGTGTACAACAACCAGGCTCTGATCCACCACGCTGTGAACTTTGCGTGGAAAACACATTGTCTTTTCCTCTTGGCTTACTGGGATGAGAGGTGCAGGCTGATGAATGACACTGGTGTTGGCTCTAGTTGCTAATGGCTGTGATGGGGGACATCCTGCTGGACCTGGGGTAGGCTGCTGGAGCAGTTTCATCTCACAGCCTCAAGGATGCCAGGATGCAGCAGTGCCTGGCAGAACACAGGCAGGCTTCTCCAAAGGAGCCTGGGATCTGGCAGGTGGGTGGGTGCTGACAGCTCCTCCAGCTGCCCTCAGACTGCTGCAAAGAGTCTGCCTTCACCTTCCACTCAGCACCCAGGCTGTCAGTGAGCTGTTTGTGAACTACCCATGGTGTCTGGCAGGACTTGCCCACTCAGAAATCATAGGGCCTGGTGGTGCTGGCAGGTGGGGATTTGAGATGCAGCTGGGCTGTACAAGAGGGTCTTACCCAAGCTGTGTAATGCATAGACAGGCTTCTAGCTGTCAGAAGCAGTGGAGTGCATGTCTCTTGTCCCAGCTGCTGAGCTCTAGCATTAGCATAGTTTTCCTTGTGTACAATAGGAGATAAGAATTGGAAGGGCTAGGAATCTACTGTCGGGTGGAAACCATCCAATTGCTTCTATCCCCAGAGGCAGCGGCAGAGAAAACTCAGTAAGGTTCTTGCTGGAGTTTTGCCTAGAGCTGGTCCTGTGCTGTGCACTTAATGCTGGGAGGGTTTCTGCTCTGCATCCTGCAGCTTTTCAGATAGCATCCTTGGGAGGAGGTCACAAGACAGGAGGAACAACACAGTCACAGCACATGTGAAGCTGTAGTAGCCAGAGGACTGCAGGGGAGAAGATGGAGGAGTGGTGGGGAAACAACACGAGTCCCCAAATGATGGTAGTGGATGGCCAGCCAATGAGTTAGTTGGGCAGAATCACAGAATGACCTGGGTTGGAAGGGACCTCAAGGATGATGAAGCTCCAGCCCCCCTGCCTGGCAGGGCCACCAAACTTCCACATTTACTAGATCAGGTCTTGGAGTGAGCTGGTGGGAGGACAGGCTGGGTGTCTGCTGGAAGGGATGAAGGCAGTTCTGCTCTAATGTACTTCTGGGCATCTTTTACCTAAAACCAGGGCAAAAGTGCTTCTGATTCTCCATGTTGGCTTCTCTGAAGACTTATGTCTGGCACAGCCTCTAACAAAGTTCCAGGGTGACACAGCAAGCTGGTCTTGTCAGATCCTGAGGCCTCATTCTACTGGGTATGGATTCAGATGCCCATGGAACTGCTAGCTTTGGCTGGATGTTGTTTTCTTGCTGTCAGAGGAGAGGTGAGGGTTGGGCTGACCTGCATTTTGTCGAACTGCTTCATTGTTTAATGCTTTATTTGATGGAGATAAAACAAACTGAAGCAGGAATTGTGCTGCTCAGATAGGCAGTTCTTGTTCCTCTCTCACAGAGAGTGCTGTTTAGTGTCTGCAGCACATGGCGTGCAGTGCTGTGGGACGTGGAGAAGACCTGGCTCTCCTGTCCCACTGGGTGTGGGATATTTCCTGTTCTGGCTCCTTGGCTGAGTTTCTACAGGGCTGTTCTCTGGCACGGATGCCCATATGCAGCCTCCACCTGTGCTGCTGACGCAGGGTGGTTATGTACAGAGAGGGAGCTCTTGAACTGTAAGTCGTGTTTTGTTTTGTCTTTTCCCCTGGGTAAAATGGTGTCAGGGAGTCTGCAGCAGCATCGGAATGCAACCACGTGTTGCCCTCCTGCAGTTCAATTTACTGTTATTGCTGCATCTTTGTGTCTGTCTTTCGGGATAGCCCAGCTAATAGCAGCAGCAAGGCTCCTGCGGTGCTTGGTGATGTACAGGTTAAGCCTTAGGGGAATGTTTCTGTAGCGACCACTGTCTGGTGGTTCTCATAACCCAGCAAAAAAGGAATCCCAAATGCAGGTCTGTTTTTCAGGACAGCAGGAGTGGTGGATGGTGTCTCAGAAGGAGCTCTTCTCCAGCCATGCCCATCTTCTCATCCCTTCACAGCAGATGCTGGGTGATGGGCAAGGTCCATCCATGGGAGAGCTCTGTGTCCCAGCACGAGGCTGTGTGAGGTGTGGTTCGTGAAAGCTGAGGCCACTGCAGATCCATTCCACCCTCTGTGGCCTGCAGGAGCCTGCAGCCATGATAACTCCAGGCAAATGGGAAGGTTTTCATGGTGATGCCTGCAGAGATTTTCCATTCCTTGGGGTCTGGAGGAAGGAGGGTGTCCCTGGGAGCCTGTGACCTGCCAGCAGGCTGTGCAGAGGGAGTGCTTTGCTGTGGCCAGGACAGAGCCTGGGCTATTGCTGACTTTGGTGCTACAGGCTGCCCCTGGGCAGGAGCTGGCTCTCCATTGCATTCAGCATGCTTGTTGGAGCTCACAACTGGAACATGCTGTCCTAGAAAACTGCGTTAGTCCCAGAGTCTCTGAGGCTCTTGCTCCTGCGTAGCCATATTCAGTCCCAGTAAAGTGGGACAGGAGAGACCTGGCAGCAGCTCAGGCGTGGGGAGGAAACCACGAGGCTCTGTGCTGCTGTTGGTGTGAGCCTGGCATGGCTTCTCCCCAGATGCTTGGATAAGTGTGAAGGGGAAATCAAGGTAAAGAGGATGAAGGCTAGTGACTCCAGTTCAGCCACATGGGTTTTTTTTCCTATGGCTGAAACTTTCTCAGGTCCTAATTAAGGACACATTAAGTGATTAGTGTCACCTGTGATTTAATAGGCAGCACCTGTGATGCTCTTCTGACACGGTCCACCTCAGCTGCAGCTCACTTTTCCGAAGTGTGGAGTAATCTACGTGTGGGGAGGTGCTTAGCTGTAACAGTTCCACTTTGTGTTGACAGGAGTTCTCAGGTTAAAATCATGTCTAGAAATAATAATGCATTCCCTTACAGCTGTTTCTAGTAGCACAGTTGATATGGGGAAATCAGGATATTCAGAAATGGGGAAAGGAGCTCTCTGTGGTTCTGCCTGTAGCCACCCACGTGAACACCACAAACATATTTTCAATGATCATGAGCAATGGTTTTAGGGAAAGCTGAAACTTTCACTCTACAGTTGTTTTCTGCTCCATGTGTGGCTCTCAAGGGTATCCCATGGGCTTGTTTTCTGGGAGTAGGGGAGTCAGTGGGAGGCATGTCTTGCAGTGCAGCACTGTCAAAGGCTTGGTGTAACTTCTGTTTGGTTCCTTGTGCACCTGCAGTACAAAGTGATTTTACGTGTCTTGATTGCCAGGCTGAGGAGACAGGTCATGCAGGGATGCTGATGAGTGTCTAGCCAGTGCTCAAATACGTTCTAACAGCAGTGGGTCTGCATGCAGGCCTGGAGGCTTGTGAAGGCTCTGCCACAGTGCCACTGCTTCCATTTAACCATTTGCAGACCAATACTGAAGCCCTCCTGATCCCCACTTTCACCTGTATGCTTTAAGCTGCAAGGAGATGAGGAACCCTGTTTAAAGCTGGCTGTATCTTCTTACATGAACAAAAGTGCTGGGAATTGCAAGAGATCTTGGAGGATTCAGACTGAGTGGGAGAAGTGATGAGCTGTGCCCTGGGATGAGGACATGTCTGGAGGGGCCAGGAAAGTCAGCACATCTTAGCAGATGTGCTACACTTCTCTGGAATCAATTGTGTGAGAGCTGCTAGGAGGTTCTGTGTGCCATTCAACATCTCCATGCAGACGAAATATTCCTCTGTAAACTCTCATGCGAGGGGACAATTAATCTGTGAACCAGATGTGGAAGGGTGTCTGGATAGCTGTAGCTAAAGTTTCTATTCATTTGCCTGGAACAAGCTGCAGCATTTTGGCATGCAGTGCAGTGGTATATGCTGGGGTAGACACAGGGCAGGGGAGGCTGGTGAAAACATTCTCATTGATTGTCATAGTGTTTGTGCAAAGCCATTTGTGTAACCTGAGGATCTGGCCTGCTGGCAGAGACTGGGCATGAACTAACAGCAGTTCTGACCTGGACGAAGTGTTTCCCAGGTGTGAGTTGAGCTTTGGGATTGGGGCCCAAGGGCACAAGCTACCAGGCAGTCTGGCAGTGCCCTGAGCTGTGGGGTGATAGGGTTAATAAGGCTGAAGCCTGGAGTGCCCTCTCTCTCCCTGTAGCATGGGATGTGGTCTGGAGATAGGTGTGACTGGGGGCTCTGCATGCCTCATTTCCACATCTCAACACCAGCTTGTTCTTTAACAGAGCTCTGGGAGGAGTGGGGTCAGAAGGTCCCAGCTGTCTGAAGCTGCTTGGTCTGATCCTGGTGCCCAGTTGCAGTGCTGTCCTGGGGAATGGGCTCCATCCTCCTTTCCCCTCCCTGCTGGCAGTCCTCTGACTGAGCTGCCCTGCTCCAGCTCTGCCACAGCCCATCTGGATGCGGGGAGCAGCAGCCTTCCTGCTGACAGACACTGAGCAGATGGTTTCATCCACACCTAGACGAGGCTCTGTCTGCTGGGCTGACATGGGAGGCGATACAGTTGCATGAACACATTCCCTCTGTCCTAGCTGGCTTTTCCTCTGCCGTTGTCCTGAGGGACAGAGAGAGGGGTCAGCATGTGGGATGTCTGAGCACATGGAACACCTTGATGCCAGCCTGGGTCTGCAGGGACCGAGTGCCAGCAGAGGAGGAAGCCAGACCCAGCTGCTGGGCATAGCAGGGCTCATTTTGTGGAGGTAGCCAGTCGCACACTGACCGTGCTGCTTGCCGGCTCCCGAGGGAGGAAGCAATCTGTGTCATCTCACAGCAGGCTTCCTTAAATCTCAGCCTGATTAAGTGGTGGCAATATGGGCTGCCCAATATGAAACAGCCAGCTTCCTTCTCTGAAAAGGGCTGATCGTTAGTGCAGAAATAGCCTGTTAATTGTGTGCGTTTTCCTGCAGTCAGAGGCCGGTAGCACATGAAATCACCAGATTCTGACTCCGCGTGGGTAGATATCTGGAGATGACCAGCATCACACGGGTTAAAAAGTGAGTCTGCAGTGAATCTGAGAAAGGTGAATTTGAAGACTCTGGGTTTCTTTTTGGCACCAAGGTGTGTGAGGGATTTGGGGAATATCAGCTTTTGACATCTTGTCTGACCTTAAAAATGAGGTTCTTGTGCTTTCTGTGGTGAGAGATGGGCCAGAATACCCATGGACTGCACGTGGGGATGGTGAGGCTTGCAGGAAAGCTTTGCTGTAGAAGATGAGATGCTGTGGAAGGCCCTTGAAAGGGGTTTTTGTGGCAGTGGTTTTCCATCAGCATGTTTACTGAGAGCTGTATCACAGTCTGGAAAGGGAGTTTAATGCACAGACAGCTGATAAAGAAGTGCTGTAAGTGGTTATATTAGAGTTATTTATTTATTTCAAAGAGATGAAAGCTTTCTGGAATCAGTGCAGTCATCTTAGCTTGTGGCTGTTGTTTTTCTTAGTTTCTTGTGTATTTTAGAGATCCAGTTAATTATAGGCAATGACTGATGCTCAGAAGAATACAGATCAAGCTGAACTGTTTATTTTTCCCCTTCGTTCTCGGAAAGCAGTGGGCTGGGGCCTGCCTTGGTAGTGGATCCTCAGCATTCGACATATAGGAATAAAATATGGTCAGCTATGTTTGACTGTGTCCCAGCACAAACATTAGTGCTTCTCCAGTTTGCAGAGCAGAGAGGTACGGAGGTAATGTAAATGACAGCATCAGTCCATTTTGCCTGGTGATCACTATGTAGAAGGCATAAATTGAGAGCTGTCTGCTGGAGTCTTTTGGAGATGTGATTTGGAGGATGTCAGTCTCAGGTGCTGCTGCTTTGTCTGCAGGTCCCCAGTGCTGCAGGGTGAAATGTGGGATGGCACTGCCTTGCGCACTCCTTAATTCCAGCATGCTGGTTAGAAGGAGCATTGAACTTGGAGATATTCATGTGCATCTTCTACCTGAAAAGCTTTCTGAGAGACCCTGCCATCCTTCGCGGGCACGTTATTGTAGGGGTTTCTTGCTCCCTGTTGGAAGATGGGAGTCTCAATGAATTGGACCCTCTCGATCAGCACAGTTATGCCTCACAGGGCAGTTTTGATCTTCCAGCACAGGGATCAGATCTGAAGCATCTGCTACCAAGGGCATTTTTTTTCTCTCCTGTGTGCTGTCTCTGACTTCCATGCTACATAACAAAGTCCCAGTGCTTGGGGATGAGTACTTCTGCACCGTCATCTTTGGCCCAGGTCTCCTCTGAGCCTCATGCAGTGCTCTGAGACACCATTGGCAGATGTTGGGCTTTCAGCGCTGTCAGATTCCTATGATCCTGAAGAGGTGTGGAGGCCAAGCGTGATCTAACCATTGTTCAGTGCTCTGTCAACCATTAGAGGCTGAACTGATTTCCTTCATACAAGAGCTTGTGTGTGAAAAAGCTGTACCTGTGGTATGGAAAGACAGTGAGGACCTGAAAGCAAAACAGAGCTGTGGGTGGTGTAGACACACAGAGGGAGCTCACAGGGAGCTCAGCAGTGCCCTGGTACCCTCCAGAGATACGTGTTCAAGCCCTCCTTCCTGGACATCCCAGTTATGGCTCTTGCCTCCCTGATGAGCATTGCCCTGGACCGCTTGGGCAAGTAGGGCTCAGTTTCCATGGAGAGGTTCGGTTTGAGACCTGAAACTTGTTTCGATGTAGGGCTTGGGATTTAGACCAACCTAGTTACCCAAGAGGAAGAAAAGCTACCGTCTGCTGGGAAGGAAGCTCCCTCTCCTCCTGGGTCGTGTTTGGGTAACCTGTTTCATTCCATGTAAAAGTCTCTAAGATATCTAGTCCAACTGTCCACCTACCACCAATATTGCCCACTTAAACTGTGTCCTTAAGTACCGCATCTACACCCACCATCATCTGGTGATGACTGTCCTTCTGAGGAAGCCTTTCCTTTGCAGCTATCAGCTGTCACACTGAAGCAAGGTTAGGACAGACCTTGGGGCTTTTCACTGAGGCAAGCAGGGCTGGCCTGAGTATGCAACACCAGTGACCAAATGGCCTCATGTATTTCCTATTATTCTTTCTGCCTTGGGGAAAGGCCATGCACCACCAAGGACTGGATTGCTGTGATCCTATTTGAACTGTTCAGAATCTGATGGGTCTTTCTCTCTGCGGCCTCTTCTAGGAACTGATAATCCTCTCCTCCCAAAACACCTTTCTCTAGTCCTCTTCTCCCCTTTCCTACTATTGGTGTCACCCTGCTCTGTTCATGTCTCTCTTAACCTCCTCTTTTCTTTCTGATCATGTCCTGGCCATCTCCCCGTGCCCTGAGCCCAGCTTTCCTTGCTGCCTTCCCTCTCTGCAGCTCATCGTCACTGGTGTGTCCCAACAGGCTGGCAACATTTGCAAAATGAAAATGTCTTCTGCAACATTTTTCAGTTTTGCCACCAAAATCTGACAGCCAAGAATATGAAGCTGCTTCTGCTGCCCTGTGTGTGCTTGGTGACCTGAAGGCGACCTAGCCAAGGCTCTCCTGAGCAGTTCCCAAGCCATTCCTTCCTCTCATGTAAGTGTTCCTAAAACAATGATCTGATTCTAAGTGACGGGGGAAGTTCAGCCTTGAGACTGATGTTTGGCCCCATCTTTTTCCTTTCTTTCAGGCTTTGCTGCTCCAGGAAGAAAGAGCAGTTCTTGGATCACCACAGCCTGCTTGACTTCTCCAATCTCAAATTATTCTGCTTTTGACATAGGCAGCAGGCTAGCAGCTGGCAGATGCTGTGAGAGCTGAGAGTTGATGATGAGAGATGAGTGAGAGCTGAGGAGGTGAGTTCATGGGAAGAGGACAGCCTCCAGTTTTGGTGTTTCATTGGGATCCTGGAGGCTTTTTGCTGTAGGTACACAGGGGCTGGGTGAGTGTGGCCTTTCTGGGCACGCCTCAGCTGTCCATCTCCTGTCCTGGCTTAATGCTAGGTTCCTGGCTGAACAGAGATGCTCAACGCATGTGCTCGCTCAAGCCCCGCATTGTACCAAGGGCCTTTTTAGTGACAGGCAGAACTTCTGGTTTGTGCTTTCCCTCCTGTTGCCTTGAGCTCAGTGGTCGTCTTTTCAGGTTATATCTCCTATCTCCCCTTTCTAGACTTATTGCATATATTACTGCAGTTCTCTTTGGGATCCAGCCTGGCCAAGTTCATCAGTGTGATGAGCCTGGTTTTCTAGTCCCACCCATTGCCTTGATCTCAGGTTAGGTCTGAGGACAATAGAGCATCTTGCAGCTGATTTAATTTTTTGCAGGGATTTGAGTCCTCTGGAGAAACTCCCTGGAGAGATGCTCAGCTTAATCATGATTAAGGCCAACAAAAATCTGGTAGCTGATCCTCTGAGTTAAGAGGGGCTGCATTTGATCAGTAGATAAACTTGCAGCATCTACTGACAATCTGTATGATTTTCTTAGGCCTCATTTAGTTGGTTTTAACTGCCTGGGCTGTACTACGTTGGGCAGAGCTGCTGGGTGACACTCTGCTGTTCGTGAGGATGCCTTTATCTGGAGAAGCCTCCATCTGTTCCACAAGGTGTCATGGTTTTCTCTTCAATATCCTAGGGATTGTTTTCAGGACGTGTGAGGGAAGAAGAGACTGACAGTGCAGATGGAATGGAAGAAAATGCCAAGTGATTAAACAGCTGTAGATGAATGGAGATGCAGCTTAAGAGATTGACTGTCGCCTGCTGAGTGGAGAGATGGAAGGAGAGATTGCGTTCACTTGCACCAGAATTGCAAATCCCACCCTCCCCCAGCAGAGCTTAAATTGTGTTTGTTCCTTATTTTGAGCCTTCTCCTATATAAACCCATACACAGCTCTGTACTGCACCTCTATAGCCCCAGCTGCTATTTCTACCTCTCCGAGCCTCTGATCTTGTTCTCCTATACAATAAAACTGAAGCTGCCAAACAAGCTGCTTGCCGTGCCAGTGTTTTCTTTGCCTCTCGTGTCTGTGCTACATTCATGTATGTGTGTGACTGTATATGTTAATGTAGACAGACGACAGTTTGCGGGTAGCATCGAGCAGCGCGCCTCCAAATCTGTAATACCTTGGGGTCTTTCTTGCAACGTTATCCTATTACAGCGGCTGGAATGCGTTCTGCGTGCTGCAGGTGCAGGGCGATGCAGATCGGCCTGGCAGGAGCGCATCTGCGGCTCCCGGCATCACTCAGTGCCGGGATGGGTGACCCCTGAGCGTCCCCTGTCCCCCGCTAGGTGGCACTGGGAGCTCTGCTATGCCGTCCCTGTCCCCCAGCCACGCAGCTTGACCTACCCCTGCGTCCTGCCTCTGCATCAGTCTGGGCAGAAGCGAGGTGGTTCTCAGTGTACATGGCTCTGCTGAGCTGGAGCCTTGGGTCTTCATCTGTGCTAGTTTATGGTCTAGAATAAGCAGAAAGGCAATGGTTATGTTAACTTCAGCCTCTTTTGTTTCCTTTGCCCAGTGCAGTTTGCTTTTAGCCACAAGGCTGTAATATTCACTTTTGATTCTAGCTAGACCTGGGAGGAACAACCTTCCGCTGTCCTTGGAATGACTGTGGGAGCTGCAATACCCATCTGAGCTGCAGCTGTTCTGTTGTGTAGCTGCTTTTGGTTCCCGTACATGCTTTTATTTGGTCAGTTAGTGCCAATTGCAGAGTGGACCTGTGATGACCCTGCTCAGGTGACCAAGGCTGCCGGGTGCTTTTACCCTGAGGTCACTCTCAGCTCAGACCAGATTTGAACTGAGGACTGGTAAAGCTCCACAATCCTGTTAGCAGCTCTTGAGCTGGATGAGACCTGTCCTTGCAGAGCAGCAGACTCACAGAGCAGCTCAGGTAGGTTCAGGTTGGCCAAAGGTGTGAGAGAAAGCCTGCAAATGGAGGAGAGTTAATTTCATTGGGTCCTATGTGAAAATGCTGTCTGTTAAGCCTGAAACCAAGTGTTGCATCAGAGCTGTGAGGGAGGGCAGGCTGCCTAACTGCACCCAGACTGTCACTAGAGGGAGCAGCGTGTGGTTTTGCTCTCGTCTTGTGAAAGGCAACATGATGCGGTGACACAGCTGGGAGAGTGGTTTGGCAGGAGGGTTTGGGAGAAATGCTGCATTCTCTTCAGCTTCATAAGCACAGGTGTTCCTCTGGGTGAAAGGAGGCCTCTCATCCAGCTCAGCCAGGACTTCGTGGGGGGAGGTGAACGTTCCTACAGTCAGCTTGCTAAGTGAGGACTGCTTTCTTGCCTCCTCTTTTGGGTCTTGAAAGTGCAAGGTTTTGAAAGGAGCCAGGGCCCTGACAAGTGCAGGCTCCGAGTGGGGAAACAGGATGCAATGAGAAAGATGGTGAACTTGGTTGGCTCTGCTGCTCCTGCAGATGATCCACGTTTGCTCTGCAAGGAGTGTGACTTCACAGATGCAGAGATGTGCTGGAGATCTTGAAGAACTGTTAACCAGCTTCTGGAGCCCCTTCTGCTTACACTGACGCACTGAGTAATGCTAAGTTGCATCTCTGTGCCTCGCTGTGCTTCAGTGGGCACATTTGGAGGTACCCCTCCAGGCCTAGAATCTAAACACAAGATGGGGAACAGGGGAATAGAGACAATGCAAGGAAACAAAAAGACCATAATGGTATCCTGCCTTGTCATGAATTGGATAATTCCCCCATGACTAGTTGGTGGGCAGTGGATTGCTCAGTGGGAGGAAAGGGGTCTGGAGTCAGTCCTGTGAACTTCGTTCCCTCATTTGTAAAATGATGTTGTGAACATCTGGCTCACACATGGAGCATGACACTTGGCTCACAGAGTCATATAAATGTTTTCAGATCCTTGAATGGCTGTTGCTGAAATGTGAAGGATCATCATTAATGAAATATGCAATAACACTGACGGAGCATTTGTGTTTGCTGCAATTTGTAACTATGCTCTAACACTTGTTAACGAATGCTATTGTGGGCTGCAGTGCGACCAAGGAACACTTGAGGATAAACATGACCAAGTGTTTGTTCCTGGGTTGTGCTACTATTTATCACTGCAGGTGTTGAAACATATCATGTTGTGCAGCAAGGCTTTAAATGGGTGAACAGGGTAAGAGAGGAGACTTAGCTACTGCTCCTTCCTTTGTGGTTTTCCCATCTGCTCTGCTTACATTGAACACAGGCAAATGCCACAATTGGTTGATCAAAGATCTACCGTCTTGGAGAGCTAAAAATCGATATGACACAGGTGGATTTTATCTGTATGTATAAATACCTGATGGCAGGTGAATGAAGGAGAGTGGAGCAGCAGTTCTCAGCAATGCCCTGTGACAGGGCAAGAGGCTCAAACTGAAACGTTGTTCCCTCTGAATGTCAGGAAGCACTTCTGGACTGTGAGAGCGATCAAGCGCTGGCAGAGATCGCCCAGACAGGTTGTGGAGATTCCATCCTTGGAGATGGCGAGAAGATAACAGCCATGGTCCTGGGCCACTGGTTGTAGCTGGCCGTGCTTTGAGCAGGGGATTTAGAACCAGGTGATGCCAAGAAGTCCCTTCCAATCTCAATGATTCTGTGATTCTGTTGTTCCATTGTGAGGTCCCTGTTCCCTCATAAGTTGGCAGGGGCTCATAAGCAGGCTCTGTTCTGCCACACCTTCTCAGTCCTTCTGTGCCACTTCCCAGCGTGTGATGCTGACTGCACTGCTGTGATCTGGTATGTTGTGTTCACACTGGCTCAGTTGTTTCTTATTTATTTTCTGACTGCATCTTCCAAGTTCTCCAGATTGATTTGAATCCTGAACCTGAGGCTGTTTGGCTTCCTCTGGAACCCAAAACCCAGAAGTTGGCTTGCTGATCAGGCACATCTCATTGGGGAACTTTCACATACAAAATAACTCTTTATGCTGCTCTTGCCTTAGCTGAAGGTTAAATCTCACCCTCTTGTAGTAGCTGTATTGCATCAGCTACTGCTTTTTTCTTGCTCTGGTCTTTGTGACCTTCAGGATGTAGCCAAGAGAGCTAATGGTGCCTTGGAGCTGCAAGCAGTGGACATGCACCTCTCTTTTTCATAACTGATAGGCTTAGAACAATTTCTTGACCTGACTGTTCCTCCAAATCTGAGCATTGTGGCTTTTCAGCTTTGTCCCTTTGTGCTTGTGAGTTGGATGTTAGAGCTCTAGCCTGTTGTAATCTAACCTGATGTTGGCTCCTATTCCTGAACTCCACCAATTCCTTGTAATTCAGCGGTACTGGTTCCTTCCTGTTTCTCCTGCCTCTCCCTCTGCAGCAAGGGAGCTTGCTCAAGGCCTGTTTCTTGAACAAGCTGGCAGGTCTGTTATTGCTCTTTTTTGTTCTGTATTTCGGCCTCCCATGCAAGCTTCATACTGAAGCTCAGAGCTGACAGTGAGTTGCCTTTCAGAAAGCAGCATTTCCCTTTAGGGTAAGTCACCCTCATCCCCGTTACTTCCCACGTTTGTGTTCTCGCTGGTCCTTCACACTGAGTCACTCCTGAGAATAAGCCTGCAGTGTTCCTGTCCCAGCAAATTGTCCTCTGTGTGTTTCGCTTTGCCCTTGTGTTCCCAAAGCTGCTGCTCTGCACTGCTAAGACTTTCTGAAGGTCTGATTTTTCCACTCTCCCTGGACCTTGCAGTCAGTGTCTGCATCCTTGAAGTACATGAACAGCACCACTTGTCCCTCCAGAACAGGCTGCAATCTTTCCAAACTCAATTTTGGTTCTCCCAGCAAATCTGTTGTGCTTAGCAAATCATAATAGACGAAGTTAGCATCTCCAGAGCATTAGGCAAACTTACGCAAGATCCTTTTGCTTGTCTTGTGGCTACCGTGACTCCTCTGTTATCCTCTCCTGGTTACTGTTGTCTGGACCCACTGTACTTTTATTGCCCTTCTGCTACAGCCAGCCCTGCAAAGAGAGAAGGCTGGTCTTAGGGAAGAAGTTTCTTCAACTGTTTTATTCTCTCTTATTGTCATGTATTGCACGACACTTGACTTTTTTCAATATCATTTAATAGCCTTCTCCTTTCCAGTAGTCCAAGCGAATTCTGAAGTGTGCCCATTTTGATTGCTAGGATTATTGAATGCAAAAGATTTTCTCTTATTCTGTTGGAGCATTTTCCCCCTTAACCTTTTCCTTGAGCCTTAATGCTTGTATCAAAAGTTTCTGAACTCTCTTTGTTCCTTTAAGTCCTTCACTTGCTTTGGCTTTGTGTGGCATCCTGTTCCATGTGAAGGTGCTAAGCCCTTGAAAATGCAGTTCTCTGGGTCCACAGGGCAGGGGCTGCTGCTGAATCTGACCTTGAACTAATGCTAATATAATGAGAAGTTCTGTCCTTTTTTCACTTGCTCTTCCTCTGAGGGATCCAGTTACTTTCAGTGCCACTTTGACAGCATACAGCCACTAACTTCCTGGGTATGAGATCATTTAATTAAGACAACAGATGTATAAATTAGGGCTAGTACTTTAGTGGTAGTGTAAACAATGGAGACTTATTTGGCTCTTAAGACTGTCAAACAGGAGATATAAAGCACTATTCTTCCACAAGCTCTGTAAGTCTACAGAAATAACTGGTCTGGGACAGAGGGAAGGCTGTGGATGTTGAGAAGGCTACTTTTGATGAGAACAGCCTGTTGGCTGCCTGCACAGCACATGCTGGGACAGCAAAAGGACGGGCGCTTCCCTGTCCGTCTGCAGCACACCCCACTGCGCACTCCAGGGCAGATGCTCTTTGCAGCGTGTCCCGAGTTTGAAGGGTTAATATAACAATGTGAGCTATTCCAACTTAGTATGCATGATAATACAGCTAGCTCTTCTCCTGACATATATAATCATAGACCTGAGATCAGGGCACCTTCCCTTCAGTCAGACGCTGTGATTGCTGGTACCAGTCACAGGTTATAAACTAATTTTGGCAGTTGGCCATAAAACTGCTCCTCTCAGTGAGACTCAGAGGCGTCTGGTGTCAGCCTGACACAAACCATTTGACCAGAGAAAGGCCCCTCTCCTGGTGGGACTGCAGAAGGGCTGATGCTGTTAGTGAAGGTAGAAGTATAGAGAGAGGGGCTCATAACCCTGCTCTAATAAATATTAAATGCCTGTTATCAGGCCTGATGTTTGCTTTGCAGCCCCAGCTTTTTAGCCTGCTTTGCTGGTTATCCAGTGAAGGCAACAGGTTTATCAGCAAGTTCAAGCATGTTTGGACTGCAGGGTCTCTCCTGGTGTCTGGCACGTGAAATTACCCTAATCTGCCGTTAATATCCCTCTCTGTACTCTGGTTGCCTTTACACACAATCTGTGCCCTGCACCTTTGCTCGCTGGAGGCCTTAATCCCCTCTCCATCCCTATAAACACTGCAACATATTCATTTTTCCTCCATCCATGCAGACATTTGGCAGGATTCCAGAGCCTACAGGATCAAATGGCAGAGGTGACTGCAGCTAATTTTCTCAGGAGCCGTGGTCATACGGTGAAGGGCAGTCCAGAAACGAGCATGGTGGTTGTTAGCCCCTGTGCTGCCCAGGGTGCCATTTCATGCTGTAAGGTGGAATGATGCAAAGATGGTAACAGATTTTCAAAAGGTTATTTATAGGGAAAAGCTCACCCATATGGATGCCTTCACTGGGAAATGCTGAGGCAACCTGCACCAGGAAGCAATCTCCAAGAGATGCTGCCTTAGTGGTGGTCAGCCCTTAGATGAGGTCTAGAGGAGGTGGAGTCTAGCTCTACTCCTTCTGGAGCACAGCTAAATTACTCTCACCTGTGCTCCCATAGCTGACCCGACACTCGCCTCAGCTGATTAATCAGAGGTTCAGGCTGTGATTACCAACTTCCCATACACCTGCCAGTGGCTGACAGTGCTGGCCTGAAGGCTCAGTGTACCTACAACTTCTTAGCCCAGAAGGTGGTAGAGCCTGGACATGGAGCACTGGAATAGCAGAGAGGTGTGGGATTTCCATCATTGGAGTTCTCCTAGACTTGAACCTGACAAAGGTAATCCAGTCTGTTGTTGGTGATGGTCTGTTCTCATGCTTGAAGAAGAAATAACATATTTTAAAGAGCCTTCCAACCAATGCATCTAGAGTACTCTATTTCCTTTGCAAAATGTATCTTCTGTTACTGGATCTCCTCCCTGTCCCCTCCTGCTTTTGCTTTCTCCCATTGTTTATTCATATTCAAAATAAAATTCCCCCATCTGTTTTCCACCTTGATTTTCTATCTACTTCAGTTGATTTTTGGACTCTCAAGCTTTAACCATTAGCTGTAACATGTAGCTTAGTATGTTACTGCAACTTGTGTTGATAGGACAAGGGGAAATGTTTCCCAACTAGAAGAGGGGAGATTTAGTTTGGACATAATGAAGATAATTTTACAATCAGGGTGATGAGGCACTGACAGGGTGCTCAGATTGGTGGTGGGTGGGGGATTCCCTGTCCACCTGGTGGAGATGTGGGTGTCCCTGTTCATTGCAGGGGAGTTGGACAGGATGACCTTTGGGGTCCCTCCCAAATGGTTCTGTGATTCTTTGATTTCAATCTGAGTAGTGGGCACTGGAGGTAAAAGAAAGCCACTGAAATGATAAGGAATCTGAAATTAAAGGGACTCTTTCTCTACTCCAAAGGACTCTTTGGTTCCGAATCACCACGTGTTGGGAGGATCAGCATGTTGATATCTTGGCTTTCAAAAGATCAGAGTGCACATCTCTGTTTACTGAGTTGTGTGCTTCCAAGGATTTCAGTTTCATTTCTCATATCCAAATCAGGGATTAAGAACGTGGTGGGAATTGCTGTTGGTCCATGTCATTCAGCAGTTTTATAAAAGGAAATTAGAGGAAAAAAGATCATATTTTTGGTAATGTTTTGTGTGTTTTTTTACTTTCACACTGGCACAGGAAGCCAAATCAAACCAGCTTAGAAAGTGGCAATGTGTCTTATTCAAACAAACAAACAAAAAACAAATAAACCAAAGCAAAACAGAACCCCACCAAAGCTCACAGGTTGCTAATGAAGCTTCCTGTTTTAATGCGATTGTGCTTGTCTGTAGTAGGACACCTGGAAAGTATTTTGTTTGTTTCCCCTCCAAGAACTCCCAGTGCCTTAAAGTAACAGGGTTTGTGCTCCTGAGATCTGGATGAGTTGTTTCTGTGATGTATTATCTCAGTTGTAGAGTTTTCTGCTCAGACCAGGAGTTGTTGCTCCTGCTGATAGCAAAGAACTTGGTCAGGCTTTCATTCCAAGGCAAACTGTGGGTCAGCTCTGCAGGTGGAATATTGATACTGATGTTGGAGTCTGGTGCCGTGGGATGAACTGAGCAGGTTCCTGGTTGGCCAGGAACTGGGAGCATATGGAAAACTAACAGTAGCTTTCTAGAGCCAGACTCAATGCTAGTGAGAGTGTGACAGGAAAAAGGACACAGACACATCCCTGTTGACTCCTCAGAAAATTTGGTCCTAAGATTCTTAGCTATTTCAGTTGGCGCATGAGAGCAAAGTGATATCATGGTAAAGGAATTACTAAGCCAGAACTGCCGCCTCATGTAAAGTTATTCAAGTATATCTCATGATATATTTTTATGTGTCAGTAATTACCATCCATACCCAGATTGCCCTATTTACATTTTCCTGTGGTGCCATTACTTGTTCATGCAGGAGTGTTTTCCCTGGGGGGTGCCATCATATACATTATAAAAGCAGAAGACATTGAAATGTGTCATCTATAGTCCCTACTTTTTTTTTTTTTTAACTGGTTTGTATGAAATCAGCATAAAAAAGTAGATCCTGTGGTGAATGGTGGGGCTGGAGAGGTTCCCTGCATTGGACTGATGGGGCTGCTTGGTGGGGCCACCCCTCTGGGGGCCTTGGGAGAGGAAAGCATAAGTGGGAAAGGCAGGGAAGATGCTGGAAGTGATTCTGAAATAAACTGGCCTGAAGGGAAAAAGAGGACATGAACTGGACAGGACGAAGCTCGTGCTGTGTAGTTTGTGATGGCACTACACTTTTCTCTGCTTTCTGGACAGTAAATGGAGTGAACTGAAGGGGGCAAGCTTAGAGCTTGGCTTCATGGGATGCAGAGAAAGCCGAGTCCTGGGTTGAGAAGGAACTTTTTAGGAGCAGGGGAAGAAATATGCATGGTGAAATGTGCTGCAGGGAAGCCATGGTTTTGGGAAGAACTTGAAGTTGTTTCCCGTTTGATAATTCTCTCTTATTTGATTCTCTCCCATTTGATTTTCTCAGATTTTTTTCTTTTTTTTTCATACTTCTCCAGCCCTCAGACGACCTTTCTTTAGTTTTGCCAAGCACCAGGACGTGTGCTACTTCATAGATCGTCCCTGCATGCCACAGGCTGGAAATCTCTATTCCCAAATCTCTTCCTGGAAAATCCCAGTTGAGACTAGAAAGTCTTCATGCTCTGTTCCCAGTGACTGCAGAGTGCTACTGACTCTGGTAAAGGACTGAGTTGTATTTTATTGCCAAGTCAAATCATTTCAGTGGTAGTCATTAATGGAGACTTCACTTTGGGAAGAAGGAATCTGTATTAATGCCTTAGGTGCAAGGTCCTGGCTGTTGTGGGCCTGACAACATGACCCGAACGATGCACAGTCCCGTGGTGCTGGGGTGACTTGTTCCATCAGATGTCAGTGATTGAAGTTCTCTAAGAAATGAAGCTGTGTAGTCACGGTTCTACTCAGACCTGATCCACAGCTTGAGGTGATGGGACCCAAACAAAGATGCTGGAGACAGATTTTTGGGTGTAAGGTGTCGGTGTACCAAGTAGAGACGAGGTTGCAGGGCAACCCCGAATCAGTATTTGTCCAGGGCATCACACAAAGCTTAATGGTACAGTGCCATAAGATGTAAGGGGTTAATCTTGCCAGCCTCGCTGCAGGAGCAGCATTGTTTTGGAACTGCTGCTGACCTGAAGAAAAAGGATTTGCTGGCACTTCATATGTCCTCAGCTAGCGCTGGGAAAGCTTTTCAAGGCACGTGTTAAAGAGGGTCTCTAACTCCTTAGGAATTCCTTTTATTCATAATCCTCTCCCAAAGAAAAAGAGAAAAAGCTGCAAAAGCAATTAATGCTGAGGAACAGGGTTGTTAAAAAATAGACAGATCCAACTGAAAGGACGTGTTGAGAATTTGTGCTATCAACCTCTAAAAGCCTGGCACGTAGCTTCCAGAGCCCTGCATGGCTTTCCTAGTGGGTGAGTGAAGCTGCTCATCCTCTGCATCCTTATGTATCAATGCAAAGTGAACAAGAGTCTGTATTTTTTGTTGTAAGACTGGTGAAACCCAGTCCTAAGCCCTTTATGTTCTAGGTAATTATCTTGTTACTACAGCCTGCATGAAATAGAAATAGTGGGAGAAAATTTAGGGAGAACCTGGCAAAGGAAAGAGAGATTTGTGTATGTGAATGGCCAGCGCACTCTCAGTGTAGTGGAGAGATGAATGGTTGCCTAATGTCTATGCAGATCTGGATCATGTTCAGCAACATACTTTGAGAGCATTAAGTGTATCTTGGCAACTTGCTTTATTTAGCTGCAGCATGCAAACGTGAGACTGCTCCTGCTTTTCACTCCTCATATGTCAGCATGACTTTGAAGTGACAGATTTCCTCCAGCGCTGAAACGTCAGCAGCCTCGAGCAGCTGCACAGAGCTCAGATGGAGCTGGAGGTCCCACTTTTTCCCTGTATGTATTTCTCTGATGGCAGAGATGCACTTTTTACCCTGGTCAACACAAACTATTGAAGAAGAAGCTGAGCTTTGGGAAATCCCCTCCTTACGCTGGTAGTTTCTGCACCTTTATTTTTTTAATCTACTGTGCCAAGGCTTCTGTTTTCCAATGTCTCCTGATGGTGCTGCTTGCAGATACAAGCCATCAGCTTTGCTCCTACAGAGATGTACATTCCATGACTGGGGTCCTGACAAACAAAGAGACCCTTAGTCACATCGCTTTGGTTGGAGGGCGGAGGGAGCCAGCCTCTGGCTGTCTTCACTATCCACAACAGGAGATGCGCCTGGTCCAGCAGCAGCGCATCGCTTGTGTGGCCGTGAAGGTGTGTATGGGAGCAGCGAGGAGCACGCGCTCCGGGGCAGGCTGGAT
Source organism: Excalfactoria chinensis (assembly GCF_039878825.1). NCBI lineage: Eukaryota > Metazoa > Chordata > Aves > Galliformes > Phasianidae > Excalfactoria > Excalfactoria chinensis. The sequence goes on along the minus strand of NC_092837.1, from coordinate 15,851,052 downwards.
GGGTCATGCTCTTCTAGGCACAAGCTCCTGCTTGCTTCAAGGCATGGGAATGTTTCTGTATGTGGAAATGGCCCTTCTTTGATTTCCCAGCCCTCCCCTGCTGCCTATCCCAGCGGCTGCCAGCTCCCCCCGCCTGCTCTGCTGCGGGAGGCAGCCCGGGCAGCTTGGCACTGAGCGCTGGGGTTAGCAGTTGCCTTGCCAAGCGCTTGGCTTTTGTCTGCATGGCTTGGGGAGATAGTGTGATTTGTGCTCTCGGTCACTGACAGGTCTCAGCTGACAGCTCCCTCCTCCTCCTGCAGAAATTACTTGCAGAGCAGCTAGTTGAGACATGACAGAATTTTGAAAGAGGGAATTTCGTTTCCCATACGGTTTCATGAGAAAGGTCACCGTTCCGCCCCCAGTGCCACTCTGAGTAAACTAAACGCACGCAGCTGCGCCTGCCGCACAGGCTGAGACGGTTGACGCGCGCCGGGGAGCGGGCCAGCCTGGCACCAGCGCTGGGGAGCTCGGGAGTGGTGCCGGGGCCGCACAGGGTGGGCTGGCACAGAGCAGGATGCTGCAGCACGGCAGCTCTGTGCCTCTGGAAAGGGTCCGGGCTTCCTGCTGAAGAGCGTGGAAGGATCACGGTGCCCTGCTGCATGCAGAGGTCTCCAGCTTTGCAGTAGCTGCGTGACTGCAAGCTAAGGGCATTTGGTGCTTCTCTCACTAGGCTGATTTGGCATCGCCCCTCTACTTCTGTAAAAGCTTGTGCATATTGAACAAAAAAAGGAGAAAGAGGCTCATTGCTGATTCCCTGCACGAGTGACATTCACCAGTGTAAAACAAAAACCGCCCTCAGTTTCCGCATCCAAGCAGTCCCACCTGTGGGGTACCTGCAGGCCAGTCCGAGCTGCTGTGTCCCTCCGTGACTCAGAGGAGCACACCTTTGCCTTGTGTGTAGCTGAACTGACTCCCTGGGATTGATTTGACATCAGTAGCTGTTACTCACAATGACTCAGTCTGGCATGGAGCAAGAGGCGGCTGCAGCACTGGGCTCAGCAGCCACATGGGAAGGTTTCCATTTTCTAGCAGAAGTGGTTCCAGAGGCACGTATGCATGACATCTCCCTGGATGCAACAAGGGCATCCATCCGAGGCAGCAGAGAGGCTTTGTGTTGAGGTATCCTCTAACGTGGACACTTGCACTAGTGACCTATGGCAGCGAAGCCTGACAACCTTGCATCTGGAGGAGACCTGTTTCTTTTGCTACCCCATTTGGGAGAGGAGGGGATTTTTGTAGCCAGCTGCCACGTCATTGGCAGTGTCTCATGGCAGTAGTGCTCAGCACTGGGTTTGGACTCGTGTGTGCTGCTTTGTTTTGGTGTGCTTGTGTGCACAGGTGGCCTTTGCATGGTTCCCTCTGTTGCTGAGGTGTGCTGAGATGCACATCAAGGCTTTGACACTTGGAGCATCAGTCACATTCCAAAGCTGGGTGCTTAGATGTCTTGTGTGCTTTGGTGGCCCCTCTGGCTCTAAGTACAAGGCCCAGTGGAGCAGATATGGCATGCTGAAGATCACTCACTCCTTCAAGACAATATCTTCCACAAGACTCCCAGTCCAAAGGTTAGCGTAAGCAGTCATGCAACAGCAGGGCTCGTGGCATCTCTGCCAAGTGCTCCTGAGCTTGTTTTATGAGGATCGTGCTGCAATTTATACATTCTTGTGGAATTTCATTTGTCTTTGGTTGAACTTCTTCATCTGCCTAAACATGCCCAGCGGGAGCTGGAGATGCCCACACAGTCCCTGGAACATTACACTTGAGTGACAAGACCACAGCTCTGCCCAGTCACCTCCCATCCTGCTGCTGTTTGGCTGGCAGTGACCGGTGGGCCTCCGCCTGTGCACCAGGTTGGTGTGGGCACATGTTCTTGCTTCCCACGTGTGGCAAGGACACAGCCTGTGTCACCAGACCCTGCTCTTCTCCACTGGGCACCACTCCTTCAGATGCCATGCTCAGCCAGCACAGCTCATAGAGCAGCTCAGCCAGCACAGCTCATAGCGCAGCTCAGCAGCCTCTTCACACCATCTGCCCAGACAACAGCACACTGCTGTGGCTCACAAGCTTTACAAAGGCTTTTCTTCCTGGAGGAAGCCATTGTTGGTTTCAGACAAGCAATACTTGGGTCCTAAGAGCATGTAACCAGAGAGGATTTTCCAGGAAGGACCAGAATTCAGAATGGTTGGGTGCTTTTACAGCTCTCAAATGGGTTACAGCATTAAAGTCCAGCTACATTTTAAACACTAGTGCTCAATAAGGAAGAAAACCAAAACAGTTTTTAACTGAGCATTCAGATATAACTGAGTCATCTTTTTCTTTGCATGGAAATCACTTCTAATCCTGACATCGGCACAGCCTGGGCAGAGCTCTCTGATTCACCACAGCCTCTCTGCAGACACTGAAGAACCGAGCACTGCAGTCCCTTAGCTCCAGCCTTGTGGAAGGAGCTAGGCTCCATTCTGCTCACATTTCACCTTCTCCTTCCTGTCCCCACGTGATATTCCCCAGATGGGAAGCTGAGCTGCTGCACGCACCGTCAGGCAGAAACCACCTTGGGTAATCTGGGCTGGTATCAGCCACCAGGACACAGCGTGAAAGAATGGGAGGAGGAGAGCCCACAAGAGGAATAAAAAGTGTAAGAGTGGAGCAAAGCTGTGTGAAAGGTGAAAGAGAAGATGCAGTAGGGTTGGGGGGAATATGGGAGGACTGTGAATTGGGCCTGGCACTGCCCTTTGCATATGGTGTATGTTATCTATCTGTGGCCTCTTAGGAGCAGGAATATCCAGCAGCCCAAGCCTAAGCTCAGGGCCCAGATGAGAAGAGCAGGGAAAATTGCCTGGGCCAGTCAGAAATCACTGGCTCAAACATTCCTCCTGCCCTTCTGCCTCTAGAGCCTTTGACTTCATGCGAGGTGGAATGAGGATGGCAGAAAGGCTCTTCTTTTTAGTAGAGACTTCAAATCTTCATGTTCTTCTTCTGTGTTTCTCACTCTTTGCACCAGTAACTTCAGGCTTGGATAACAAATGCACAAAAGCCTAACCTCTAGAAAGATGCTTTGGATAGGATCATGCTCCTTTAGGGGTGGTCTGTACTCAGGACCAATTAGATGAGCTCTTTGTTGGTCTTTATTTCATCACCTTCCCTGAAGTGTTATTTAATCCTGTGCTTTTTGTGTCTGAAGTCTGGTGCTGCAGCAAAGAGTTATGGTATGACTTCTCAGTACCACTTTTTCTTGTGGTTTTTCCCTTTTCCTGGGACTGATGAGTTTGTGGAAGGATGGACGCCAGTGAATCCCAGCAATTCCCAAAGTGCTGGCTCAAATGTCAAGCCAGGTTGCATGAAATTTCGTGGCAGAAAACTAGGTAAGGCTTTTCTGTAACCTTGACTAGAGCTGATCTTTGGCTTTGTGGCCCCAGTGTGAATTTATCTTTCCAAAAGGTTTGGAAATGACTAAATGATGCCTGTCCTGCACCAGTCTTCCAGCATTAACCATGTGTCCTCATGGGGATTAATGGAGACAATTCAGTTTTGCTGGTAATAATGGTTTCAGTCGGACAAGCTGGTTTAGCACCATCTGAGAATAAACAAAGATGTACATTTCTGAATGCTTTTGCATTCAAGTGGAAACAAATCAGCCTCTTGAACTGAGCGCATGCACTTGCTGCTCATTTTGTAATCTTCTGTGCTTCCTCTCTGTCCCCTGCTCATTGTCAACAAGTACCTAACTCAGCCCTTTGGCTGGGAAGGTTGTCGTGTTGTCTTTTTAGATGACTAAAAAGAGAATGCTTGCTGTCCATATTTTAAAATGTTTAGCTACATGAATTGAAGTGCCCTGTCTGCCAAGTGGTCAAATGCTGAATATACAGCCACCACAGTTCAACACCTCTGAAAACTGGGTTGTGTTGATACGTGTCAAAGTGAAATTCACTTTCTGTGTTTGATCTGGTGGACACCAGAGCCCAAGATGATTGTCTTCTGCAAATTTGCTTGGAAATCCTTGGCAGAGCGGGGAGCTGAGCGCAGGCACCGTGAGCCTCGTTCTCTGTGTGTGCTGCTGCTGGGCTGGCAAAAGGAGGTAATGTTTACTTATGTTTATATCTGCAGAACCTGTACAATTTTACGTAAGAATAAAATAAATATTGTTCATTTGAACAACGCAGAATGGCTGTTATTCCGGGAATTTGAGAGAGGGGGTTGAGAAGTGCTGTGGTCAGTTCAAGTGGCTGCAGCCAAACCTGCTCTATTTGTCATTGGACTAATCACCAGGAGCAGTTCTGGACATGTTTTGGAATCGTTTGTTTACATGAGTGAATTCCTGTAATTTGATTTTACTTTCTGATAGGAACAGATTTGTGGACCTTCATCCTATCGGATCACTTCCAGTGTTTTAGTGCTGGATGTCTGATCTGAGCCTTATCTCATACTCTTCCCAGACCAGAAACTTGATGAAGCAGATGATAAAGAAATGCTTTGAGACCCCTTTGTCGTTGCTTCACTTTGTGCAACAGTTCTGTGTGAGGGTGGGCTTCCAATGCATCTTCCCCAAACAAGCAAGTGAGGGAGATATTAAGCTTGGACAGTCACAGCTTTCCTCATAAAGAGAACCAATGAGGAAAGTCACACTGGCTGGGCTGTGCAAGAATCCAGTGATTTTAACCATAGCAGTTTTAACCACACTGCTTCATATGTCATATTCTCTAGACTGGATTTTCTGGGTGGTATTCATGAAGTTCATTGAGAACTGATCTAGATTTGTTTGCATCACTTGTTTTCACATGGGGTGTCAAAGTTTATATGCACGTAGTAACAACAAAGCTGAAAAAAATGACTAGTGATTTTGGGTCGTCTTTCCCCAGCTCTAAGGGGAACCTGATTTCCAGAAGGTGGTGGGGCTGGAGAAGACCTTCCAAAGTGGAGTAGTGTGATAGTGAATCTCTTTGGAAATTGCAGCCCTAGCACATTGCATAGTCAAGGATGTCATTTGGATGAATGCCTTTGCTTCTCTTCATGGAAGTGGCAGAAGTGCTGGGAATGATGATAAATCACCCCTCACCCATCTGGAAGGTGGTTTCTGCCAATGCATTGCCTGCAGCTGAGCTCAGACCATGTAAAGAATGTCTGCTTAGCAAAGGGGTCAGAGGGTGATGAGATGATGTCTTCTTATGCTCCCGGTATGTATGCAGGCACAGGGGCAGGGGAGGGAGGGAAAGATGTTCGATGTTCCAGCACTGTTCTTGTCTCACTGAAGGGGCTAGAAACAGCACTGCCTATTAGGCAGGTTTGTCTGCTGACCCTGGAACAACCTGTGGAGCTCAGCAGTGCAGGGAGGCCAGAGGCAGGTGCTTTGTACAGTCTGTTGAGGTCTGCTGAGCTAGCTCTGTTGTGATCTTATTTTGTGGGTAACAGGAACAGTGTGGAGTTTTGCTGCAAGCTTTCAACATTGGTGAGCCCATTTATTATTAGTATTCTTTCCATTGCTGTAATCGTAACCAAACATCTGTATAAATCTAACCTCTGTACAGTTATACAACCTCCCAGGGAAGTGCTTTTGAGAACTTGTTCCTTGTTGCACCTGCAGGTAAGGGTGGAGAACTGTCTGTTGCATCCTTGAGGGACTGAAAGGGAGATTTGGATTCCATCAATGGAGAGCCCAAATTACGATGGTTACTTTGGAGGAACACTTACTTAGGTAGCTCTAAAAACAGAAGTGTTGGCCCAGGGTTTCAAAGTCAGGCATGTCTGGGTTGGGATCTCTGCAAAGAAGCGAAATCCAGGAGGTTAGAAATATTGCAGAGATGTCTACAAAGATCCAGGCTTTGTCTTAGTGTAAATTTGAATGAGTGCTTATTGGGCTAGAGAGTAAAGCTGATTTAGAGGGTGGGAGAGCAGGATGGAAGGGGGCCTGCTTGTCTTAGGAGAGGCAATGTTGATGAAAATACCGGCTTCTAATTGCTCTCCCACACATTTATGGACAGGCTGTCCCACAGAGCTTGGTGCAGCAGCAGAGTGCAAGGGTGATGGCTTGGACGGCACTTGGGCATAGGAAGTGCCCATTTTGCCTTAGAGACAGGGCTGTTCACAAGCTGCCTGTGTCGGTGGATTGCTTCTTTAGGTCATGGCGTGCCAAGTATTGTTTAATTTAATAGGCCTGTTAATAGGATTATATTTGCCTGGTCTGTTACGTGGAGGAAAATTATTCCTACTTTGAAAGGAAAAGACACTTCAGTGGCGATGTTGCAAGACACACATCTGTCGTCAAATGCTGCTACTCAGCTCAGATGTCTCTGGGTCAGTGCCAAGGCTTTTCCTCTTGCTTTACCACTTGGACCAAGGAGGAATACACACACACACACACACACACACACACACACACACACACACACACAGATGTACTGGGCAAGCTTGCTGGGGGTTTGCATGCAGAGTCAGTGTTTAGGAGTGTTGAGGGTCTGTGCTCTCTGTGGACAAGTCTGTGAGCAGAGGATATCAGACTGGCATTAGGAGTCTACAGTCAGCTGGCATCGCTGTTGGGGTCCATCCAGATGGCACTGGTAGCCTGAGTAATGCTGTGCCACCCTATACTGGTGAGCTTTGTGGATGAAGAGCGAGATCATGGGCTCTGCCAGAGCTCCTCCAGGGCATGAGTTTATGGTCCTCTCAGGAAGGTCCACGGAGCGCAGCTGGGACCTCAGTGCAGCGCACAGCTCTCTCTCTTGAAAGTTGCCTGCCTTGTTCTTTTGATCTCTGCCAAGAACATCTCTGTTCCTTTTAACAGTTGGCTACATGCTTCTGCTTTACTTCTGCCACCACCCAAGCAGGGTCAGGCATCTGCTGGCAAGTGTGAATTGTGACAACTTGACATATGGGGTAGAAAGTGCTGTTAGCAGAAGAGCCTGAGAGAAGTGGTTTTCAATTGTGGAGCTCTAAACGTCCTTTTCCCACTAGGACTGTGGGACTTATTTTCTGGCTTAGCTTCTCAGCCGTGGACTCTGGCTTTCTGAGCATGTGCAGCAGTTCAGGAATCAAACACGGATGATTTGCCAGCAGCTCGCACGAATCCTGGATGGAGTGGACCTCATGAGGGCCCTGAAATCTGGGCTGTGTGTTGCAGCCATCTTGTAACAGAAGCAGCAAAGGCAGACACAGCACACGACAGGCAGGAAGGGCTGGTGATGTCTCCAAGACCAGGACAGAGGCAGATTGCTTGTCAGGCATTCCTGAACGTAGGGTGGGCAGTGCCACAGCGGTTGCTGGGGCTGCTCCGTCTGGCTCCATGGACTCTGCTCTATGCGTGCGACTGAAGGAGCCCAAGGAGAGGGACCACCATGAGCTGTCACCCCGCGCCTCCGAACCGTGGGAACTGCACACAGCATTTGGGATGCTGAGGGGAAATGAAAGACTCTGCTCTTCGAGTGACATATGGTGTCTCAGGGCAGGATGGGGCCTCGTGTTACTTATGGGCAATACTAACTTCGGCATCTGCTCTGAATTTGTGTTTAAAATTACCAGTTTACCTTTGGGGAACAGAAAGGACAGGGCTGAGTGGTCGGATCACTCCAAGTTTCAAGCCTTAGCTAAGAAGAGAAGCAGAACATCTTGGCTGTGCTCTAAACAGAGGCAGATGGGACAAGCATTTCCATTGCTTATGGATCAAATTATTCAGGGTCAAATGATTGCCAGGGAAGGTCATTATCCTTTCATTATGGCACAGAAGGAAGAAAAAACACTTCATTACGTTAGACCAAAGAATAGCAGGCAGGGTCCTGAAACAAATGCTCTGACTGGGGATAGCAGAAAGACAGGGAATTTTGCCCTAAAAGTGGGAGGGAATGTATGGGACCAAAAAGTTATTTTGACAGAAATTCTGCTATGTCTGCTTGCATGTTTTATAGACAGAGATACTCATTGATTTCATACAAGCCTTTGAGGTAGAGAAGAGGATCCGTCATGTGGATAGGGGACTATAGGAAGGGATGGTGTAAATATTGCCTTGTGCCCTCTCAATCTCCCGTGTGTCAGGGTAAGGCCCCTAGCAGTACTTATGCATGACTTGTGCACTGCTGGAGGACTTGAATCCAGCCTGGATTCTACACTTTCAGTGGAAAGTCTGGCCTTCTTCTCTTGCTCTCTCCTGCTTCAAGTTGAGTTACCTCAGGGAGGTGTGCTGTGAGGGACCTCCACCATCCAGCTGCCCCTGTGGCTGAGTGAGGCCATGGGAGCTTGAGCAGGCAGCTCATTTTGCTGCGGTGCTGTGAAGGTTTGCTTTGAGCCTGCTTGTCAGCAGAGGCTGGATGACTTAGCTGGGCTTTCGTGTACCTCACATTTCTTGTTCTTCTTTTTCTCATGATGTCTACTGGGGTTATAGATGGGTTATCATTAATGGGACTGTCCTTGGTGGTTAGGGGGACCCTGGGGGCTTGTGACTTGTTTTGCCACCCACTTGGGCACCCAGATCAGAAAAAGTGCAAGTCATAATATGCGAAGATGGTATCTGCAGGGGAGTCAGTGTGAGTGTCCTGCACAGAGTACAAAAGCAGATGCATTTTGTGTAGTGGGGCTTCTTGTTTGCCCTGAGTTCTGTCTCTGCTTATGTGCTTACCTGTGCTGGTCAGATAAAAGCCTTCATGGGACTCTGTGCGTGACTGCAACAACTGTATCTTTGATTGCTGTGTGGACATAATGCAGATCATCGCACATGACCTGCGTCAGAGCCTGACATTTCTTCATATAAACTATTCAGCAGTTGTTTATAAATCTATTTGTAATCTCTAGCTGCTAAGATCAGCTAAGAAACAAACAGGAAGAAATGTCAAGTTCTTCGGTGAATTAGTTTGCAATGTGTAATGCATCCAGGTGTGTCTATGAATTGTCCCCTAGCCTGAGAATCCTCAGATATGGTTGCCTTCAGTTTCAAGAAGCTCATACTGTTAATTGATTTGGCATTCCAGAGGAACAAACACTCTTCTTGTTGTGGTTTGCTATGAGAAGGATTTTTCTCAGCCTTAATATCTGCAGGGGGTAGTTACAAAAGCAGTTGGTCTGTCATTAATGGGTGGAGAAGTCCTGTCTGACTGAGCAGCTTGTTCGTTCTCCTCCATTAACTCTCTGCTGAGATCTACAGCTGAGCTGACCAAGTGGTGTCAAAGTGTTTGGTTGTTTCTGTCTTTCTTTTCAGTATATTCTTCTCTCCTCGTTCCTGAAGTCTTATCAGCCTTTGGCTAACAGTGAGGAAGTCAGGGAAAGTAGAAACTGCTTTGTGACATGCCTAGAGCCAATAAAATAGAGACCACCAGGCCTCTCACGGCTGAGCCCCTTTCAGAAATATCCAGGAGAAAGATGGTTCAAATTAAGTTTTATATGAACATTTAAATTCTCTTGTGCACTGCTATGCCAGAGATATCCCCGAGTGAGGCTTAGACCCAACACACTAGGTCTATTATCATGATCAGTTGTGAAAGTTCTTTTCTTACTGTGCTGTGTCTGAGACACAAGGTAAAGAAGTCAAAAGCTGAACTGGGAATTAAAACTGGAAATTAAGCCTGACATAATTTTCCTCTGACTATCACCAACAGTCAGGGCTGCCCAGGGCATCCATTTAAAGAGTAAATTCCATCTTATTCTTTCGTAAAGATCCCTGAAGTCTCTTTTGAGCCCCTTGCCCAGATTATTGATTGTAAGGGAAGGTGATTGATTTGGGAGTACTTTTGTGAGCCCCTGCATGGGCTGCTGCATAGCTCTCTGGTGAGTGAGAAGTCTAGGTTACATGGGAGAAGAAAATACATAATACATCATTTGTGACTGACCGCCTAGGCTGGTTAGAGCCTGTCTATGGCACGACCATCCCTGCTCTGGTATGCTCTGCTGATCCTCTTGTGAGCTGTGATGCACCAAGTGCTGTTGTGCTGTTTCTCTAACTTAGGGAGGTTGTGTCTGGTGCAGAAGGAGGAAAAGCAGATGGGGCACTTGGGTGGGAGACATGAAGGAGCAGAGCAGATTGCAGGGCAAGTTTGCCATTTGCATGTAAGCAGTCTTTCATCTCTATGTGTCGAGGCATCATTTGGCTTGCTCTGAATGAGGCTTGCCAGGGAACTATGGTGGGACTTCATGAGTCTGGAGGTAACTGAGGCCTTGATGAGGGTCCTTCTCAACATGGGTGCATTCCTGGCAGGCATGTGTTGACTTTAGCTTGTCCGGTCCTACCCAGCTCTTCTAAAAAGACATTTCAGTTCCTAACTGCATGGATGGGTCATTCACAGGCCTTGGTGCATGCCTGGGATGTGGGTGTCATAGCACTGGCTGCTTGGAGCTTGGGAAGGCAAAACTGAGGGAGAAGTTGCAGCGAGTTGAAGAGAAACTGAGGATTTAGTGCTGGGAAAGGGCAAAGAGGGTAACTACAGGCTAAGATAGCCCAGGGAAGTTTTAGAAGCTGAGCAAATGAGCCAAAATGAAGGACCAGCTCAACTATCTATTACTAACAAGCCAAAGCTCTCTCAGGGAGTTCCCTTGGTCCTCAGCATGGTTCCAATGCCCTGTCCCCAGGCGGCAGTGGCACGCCATCTGCTACTTGTCCTTGCTGTGCCACCTGGAAGTGTGCTGGGATCTCCAGTCAGATTGTTGTCTTCCAGCCTTGCAGTAGCTCAGAAGGTCCATTCTGGCAGTCTGGTGCTGGGCTCATCCAGGCCTGCTGTAGTTTGTCCTGCTCTGCCACATCAGCCAGATGAAAGCAGGGAACAACGTTTGCGTCCCATTGTGCCAAGGCTCCTTCTGTTCAGAGTGGGAGTGCTCCAAGCTCAGGACCTTGTGCATGCTTGTGGTAGGAAGATGAGTCTGAAGAACAGGCTTTGGTTGGTGTTTAATTGCACAGGCAGATGAGTCTGGCACCAGGCAGAAATCCTGTGATCTCCTCCTTGTGGCCTGGACTGTGTTGCAGAGAGTGTGTACCCGTGGCACAGGGCGACTGCGTGGACCCTGCAGGCAGCTGGCAATAGGACAGCACAGCTCTCCACGCTGTCATGCTGAGGCCCTGGGCAGCACCACGAGTCTGACAGATGAGCAGATTGGATGGAAGAGGTTCCAGAGCAAAGGCACCTTTGCTGAAGGGAGACAGCAGGGGAGTGTGAGCCAGCCTGGAGACAGTGCTAGATCTGCTCCTGACCAGAAAGAAGGGAGCTGTTGAGAAAATGAATACAATATTTGCAAGGACTTCAGGAATTGTTCCCTTGTTAATGGAACTGCAATTTGTGGAAATATGATGGAGGGTGAAGGTCTGCAAATACTTAGAGAAATAATGAGCATTGTAAGCAACAAGCACCACAGGGGAGTATGAGAAATAGATTGTACCAGACAGGCCATTTCTGCATAATTACACAATTAGTGGACTGGGGAAGACAGCGGATAACCCTTCGCAGTGTGTTGTGGTGTGGCGTAGACCTTGCTGGAGACTGGAGCACCAATTAACTGGAATAGCTCACAATATGGGAAGAGGGTTGGTGGAGGGAGGAACGGCCACACTGAGCACTCATCCAGCAAGGGTGAAAGGGGAGATGATGCCCAGGCAAACGGCTTCTGCTTTGCCACATGTCATGCTGATAGCAACGTGGAGGGAATGGGGTGGAAAAGTCCCATGTTGGGATCTCAAAAGAGCATTGCAAATGACTGGGAGAGAAGATGATAAGAGATGAGATGGAGAGTTTTGACAGTGAGCAGAAAAGAATAATCTCAGTTTTAAATCTGCAAGAAACACAGCTATTACCTTTGGGCAAGAACAATTATAGGCAGAAATATGTAATGAGAAGGAGCTGTTTGGGAAGCAGTAATTCTGAGAGAGCCCTGGCTGTGTGAGCAGATTACAAGCTCAGCAGCAGACTGTAATACCAAGCAGTGCTGCTCTCCCTGCTCCCAGGTATCTGCTGGTGGAGGAGGCAGTAGATGGCATCTCCTTGGACCAGCTGTGGCCTTTCCTGTGAGATCATGACCAAGGCAGGGATCAACTGGCTTTGACCTAAGGCAGAGAGAGGTCAGTAGGCTGGTGAAGGCAGGAAGCATCCCTTTGGTCTGAAGGAGCCAAATATCTGGGGTGTCTGTGAGAAGAGAAAGGCAATGAACGCATGGAGATGGCTCCTCTTGTGCTCTGTGCACTTAACACCTGTCCGAGAGGCAGCTTGTTGAGGAGAAAAATAATAATGCGGATTTGCTGCTGCATCTTCCCTGCTGCAAATTCATGAACCATTCCTGAGGCTTTTCTCCTCTGGGTTAGAGATGTTGTGCAAAGAAAATGCTCTCTGCATTGAGCTGATCCTAAGGCAGCCCCAAGCAGGCACAGACTTGGTTTCTCTGTGTCCTCAGTGCTCCCATGAAGTCCTGGTGGGATGGAGGGCTGCCTAAGCCTTACCTGGATGAGCCGTCAGTGTCTTTTTATGCTGAGTACTTACTGGGAAGTACCAGAGATATTCCCTTCCCCCCCCACCTTCTTCCCCACTCAGCCTGGAGGAGTCCCCTCTGAGGCCAGCCTTCTGTGCTGTGCATCACCTGCCTTCTCTGGACCCTGTCCAGGGAAATCACGCCGCTATTCTTGTGGCTGCCTCAGCTTTCTCTCCTTTCCTTTTCTCCCCATGGGCAGAGCCAACAGCAGACACCCCAGATGCCAGTTTCTCTCACTGGAGTATGATGAGCTGAGCTGGCAGCTGTGGCACTGCCCTACTGCTGTCTGCAGGTCACACAAAGCATGGGATGGTGCAGATGGCCATGGTAGTGATGCCAGCAGACCCTGCTCAGGGGAATGCGTTCTCTAGTGTCAGATGAATGTGTAAGCTTTAATTGCTTTATTAAACAATACTTTTTGTCCCACCTTTCTCCTATCCTAGTCCTCTCTGAATAGTAGAGGAAACACATCAGATGTGCCTTTTCTCTCCTTGGTCACTGGCTTTCTCCTGTGGCTTGGACATGCTTTTGCAGAGCATCTCCTGGCTTTGGGCAATGGGTGTGAGGTGGTAGAGCTGAGGAGCTAAGGGATATATGCATAATGGAACAGGATCCACAGATTAGCACATCACATGCCAGCAGAAACTCCTGTAGACTTCCTTCTGTCATGCATGGACCTGGCACAGCATGTGGCAGCAGATCACTTGAATCTGCTCAGATGAGCAGTGGACACCAGTGTGTGTCACTGCAGGGTGCACACATGCAGGGGCTCTGAGTCTGCTTCCATTCCTCCAGTGCGAGACCAACTCAGTGCATAGGTGAAGGGCTGAGGAGTGGAAGCTTCACCTACTGTCCCAATGTAAACATTCCTAAAAGCAACTTTCTGATTTCTTTATAGGAGGCTGTAACCTGCTCAGACCTTCAGCATTCCAGCAGAGTTGCACCCAGAAAAAATGAGAGCATAAGAACTCATGGAATTTTTCCCCAATCCCCCCGGCCTTTTCTGGCCAGACATACTTGAAAGACTTAGAACTGAGCAATGCCTGCAGACGGCCCTGCTCATTGGTTTCGTGTGAAAACTGCTATTGATTGCAGGGGCATCATGGTGAGAAGGAAGATGTAAGTCCTCAGTGCTGCTGCTTACAAGGAGCAGGTGAAGCCCATGTCCAGGCTCAGTGCTTGTGCCTCCAGGGCTGTGATGGGTGCCTGTGGTCATTCCGAGTGTCAGCAGTGTAAGCACAACTGCAGACCGGCTGCTGCTGGGTCAGGGTCATGGTGAAGCACCATACAGAGTTGCTCCCAGTCATCTCCTGCAGAGAAGTGCTCTCTGCCCCACATCAGGCCTTCACACAAAGCTGCAGAACAGAGGTTGGGCTTATCTAAGCTGGCAGTGACTGCTGTCATTAACGTCCTTGAGGCAGGCTTGCTGAGTGCGGTGGGAGCGGAAGAGGCCATCTATGAGACACGAGTCAGCACTGGCTTTGCTTTCATCCTGGCTGCTTACGGAGGCAAATGCAGCCAGGTTTCAATGAGTTGATAACACTTGTTAACTTTTGTGAGCAGAAACGTGCATGGTTATAAAGCATAAGTGCCAGGTGATTGAATCATGTCAGGATGAGGATTTCATTCCTGAAGCATGAAAATGAAAAGAAGATGCCATGTGGAATATCCAGCCCAGGCTGGCTGGGTAAGGTCTCTATCCATCATCTACGAGAGCTGTGCTGTTGCAGTGCTGTTTGCAGTGCAGTGGGGGTAAGGATGGGCTGAGGAATGTCGGTGTGGCAAAATGCCATTTGTGCAACAGAGAGGTATCCGGTGATGTTCAGGTGGGATTTATCTGTGCCTTTAGTGAAGAAATAAATAGCCATTCTTGCTGTGTGGTTTTTCTGTTACCTGAATAGCAACACAAGATATGGCAGCAAGAGCTGCAAGAAGAAAGATGATATTTTTTTCATTTATAAATAGATTCCAGCAGACAAAGCTGTAGCACAGCTTTTGTTGAGCTGATGATGCAGCCAGTGCCAACAGCCTTCCTTCTGGCACCAGAGACTTAAGTGGGGTTTGGTTCTGACCCTGGTGCTGGAGGTGCTGTCTGAGCCTTAATGTCAGGGAAGCTGTGCTGCTTTCCAGTAGGTTTGCTTGCTGTGTGTCTCCAAGCAGCTGCTCCTCCAGTTCGAGGTGGGTCAGGAGCTTGAGCTTTGCTGCTTTCCCGGTGCCATTGTTTTTCTGTCAAGCCTGCAGTGTTTTGTACAAGCAGGGTAATAGAGAAACAGTATCCAGCATATACTGCCCTGATAAGGCAAAGGGATGCTGAGGTACGGTCCTGCAGCTCCTTTCCTTATTCTGCTTCTCTAGAAATAACGTGCAAGAGTTTCTGGCTACTGCCAATTTTGTGTGAACTGCACTGTTAAATGGGAGGTGGCAGTTCCAGGATGGACCGCCGTAGTGTGGCACAGAGGTTCCCCTGAAGATGATGGCCACCTCCTGGTGATAGCAGTGAGAGCAGAGTTAAGTCAACACCAAAAGCTTTTGAGAATGCTCCGATTTAAAATGGGTCATTGTGCTCCCAAGACTGCTGCCATAAATACAGCCCCAGCAGCTCATAGAGCGTGTGCGCCTGCCTTTGCTTCTGAAGTTTGGAGACCGGAGGAGCTGGGGTGGGCTTGCCGGCTGGGTTTCAGCAATATCGAGTCGCACAGATGGGTTAGCTCTTTGTTGCTTTTTTTTCCCCCTAATCTCCATCCGGCAAGGGGCTGTTTGTATTAATAATTTTTTTTTCCAGGCAGACCTTGCTGTTGCAAGCTACTCTGTTTTCCCCTGGAGAGCACACTGCTGTTCTGCATTGGGAGTGGTGCCTTATATCCTCCCGGAAAAGAAGGCAGAATGCAGTGCAGCAGTGTGACTCTTAGCTGCGGACTCCGTTCTCCACTGAGCTGAGCTGGGATTTCTGTTCGAAGAAGTCACTTTACAACCGCTGGCTGCAATGGATGCTGTGTGGGGGAAGAGGTAGGGAGGTTCTCTTTCACCTGGTTCTGCCCTCCTGGGGATCATTACGGAGTCCCGACCTATTAGGTTGGCATATAGGCAACTTGTAATGAAGATAAGGACGTTCTGCCTGGTAAACTCACTGCTGCTCACAGTGTGGCAGTGTGTTGCAAAGTCGGTATGCTGGATTTCATGTGAGAATCGGCTGCGCTTACGGTACGGCTCAGTCTTTTATATAATTACATGTCTTCTTAACCTTGAAGTTGTCCAGGAATTGTAAAGACCAGGAAAAAAATACATGCTGGTAGTGTTTTGGGTTGTAACTCTTCACGAGGCTGTTTAAAGAAAGAAGCACCAAGTGTTATTTTAGAACAGAGTATTAAAGTACAGCCGTTAAGGCACTTGCAGACTGTCAGATGAGGCACTTGGGACAGTAAGACTGAAATACCTTTCTGATTTGTAGGTTTTATTATGTAACTGAAGTTGCTTGCTGGGTTTAGCCCATATGTTTGTGTGTCGGGATTATTCGGGAGAGAGTATATTCCATCCATCTGTGATGCTAAAGCTGGATCTAGAGGGGTGGATCCCTGCCCTGGGAGAGAGGCCAGCCTGCTGGATAAGATAACAAGATATACAGGATGTGCACCTGCCAAGGCAAAAATTGTTATGCATATAATATTCCTTGTCTGTCTGCCACAGGTGAGGCTGTGATCACTGCCAAGGTACAGAAATACCCACACTGGGTGTTGCTGATGGTGTTTCTCCCCATCCTGTGTTCCAGGCTGCTTAGGGCAGCAGTGCCAAGCCAGGCAATTGCGCCTCTGCTTCTTGGACCTTGGACACTTTCATCCTTTGTTGCTGTGCTGTGCATTGCTGTGGGTAGCTTCACCCTATGAGCGCTGTTCAGTGACAGAAAACACTTGATTATTCCTTAATTTGAAAGAGGGGGGGGGGGGGGGGGGGGGGGGAAGAATCTTTGTTGCAGTATTAACCTTAACAAAACTCCCCCAAGCAGAAGCATTTGTAAAGATGATTCCAAGAAAACAAAGACTTTGTGCCTTTAACTGGAACCTGCGGTAAAAGATATTTCGAGATGAAAAATTACAGAAGAAAGGAGGGAGGGAAACGTGCTTATGAGAGTCCTATTACCAGCAGGAAAGTCTTGCAGTCTCTCAAAACTCTGCACTAGGATCTAACGCTGAGTTATCACTAAAGCAAGGGAAGGCTGTTTGGGCCTTATTATGTCTGATGGGTGCTGGCATATTCACTGTGATAACTGAATTTATCACTATATATATATATATATATATATATATAAGATACTCCTGAGCATTCAAAGAAGTGGATTTCCCAATGCTGAGAAAAAAGGAACAAAATAGATTGGGTGTTAAACATTCACAGGAAAATGTTAGTAAGGACTGGGAGCTCTTTGAGTAGCTGCCAAGGCAGTTGAGATTTCTGAGTCAAGGAAGAGGACAAGGTTTGGCTAATAAGCCTTCTAGCTTGGTAGCAATGAAAGCAGCAACTGGAACCAATAAACGTGAGCAAATTTAGAAAAGAGAAGAGGTAGGAATACATGTGCATCTGGAACTATGGATTATGGAAGGCTATAAGCATCAGAAGAGAAATTTCCTGTCGGGCACAGCTCTAGAAATACATTAGTAATGTGGAGTATGGTTATAAGTCAGTTAATGGAAAAATCACAAGAAAATTGGCATTTGAAGTTACTAGGAAGATACCAACAGGTCATCACTATTATCCTGCTTTTGGAAAGAAGCCATATGGTGGGCTACTGTCCTCTGGCTGAAACTCCACGGAGGATGTTAGCCAGTGTATATTAGGTTCAAACTCTGAAGCAGCAGGCTTGGTAGCTTTTATCTAAGAGTTCAAAGCAAGTTTGTGTGGGAACTCTCTCACGTATACCTGTCAGCTTCTCATAACACTGTATAATGCCCTCAGTGTGGTGATCTACATTCCAACTGCAAAATAATGGAAAGTAAATGCTGTAAGTTTCCAAATGTGTCTCAGATGCAGGAAAAGAAGTTCAACTATCATGTACCAGAAAGTCATTTCTGGCGAGCAGAGTCTGGTCTGTGCAGTGTTTCTGGTGAGATCATCGTCCCCTGCAAGATGGAGGAGAATGTGAAGTCACTGATGGTGAAATTAGCAAGGTGACATGGGGATGGATGGTGTTTCGAGCAGCAGTGGGAAGAAAGAAGCGGGATGTGAGTGGCTGGTGCACTGGCTGCTTTTGGGTGGAATGAAGCTTTGCCACACAGCGAGGTGCTGTGAAGGAACGAGAAATTAATTCTGGCTAGAGAGCAGAACTGTGTCCTTTGGAGCTGGGACTTGGTGGGAGCAGCAGTAGAAACATGACAGCCTGAAGGTGTTTAAATGGCTGGGAAGGAGCGGCAGCAGGGATTTGTTTCTGTTTTTGCCTCTGTACACAAGAGGCAATGGAATATGCCTGTTTTCTGTGTTCTTAGCTTAAGTAGGATATTGCAAAATGGGATAGCCACAGATATGATCCCTGAGCTGGAGAAACAGCCGTACAGCAAGCAGTGGAAAAAAAGCTTCATCTGTTTAGCTTATCAAAAATAGGGCTGAGGGATAACTCGATTACAGCATGTAAGTACTTCCATGGGAGAAAATACCAACTGCTGAAGGGGTTTTTAATCTAGAGGAGAAAACAGAGTAAGAGACAATGGTTGGACAGTGAAGCCAGATATTCTACTTCAAAGCAAGCAAACATTTCCAACAATGAGGGCGTTGAACTGCTGGGGAAGATCCCGAGGGGGCTGATAGCTCCTTCATTGCTTGATGCCCGTGTGCCAGGCGGGAGTGCTTCTGATGTGCTTTACTCACACCCGTGGAACTGGATTTGATTCACAGATAACAGGATCGACTCTGTTACCCGGTGTCTTATGGCTTGTGGTGCTTTGGCCCTTTGAAGCTCTTAGCTGCATCTAGGAGTGATTTGGCAGTACTCTGGGGCTTTCCAGCTGGGGATCCCAATGGACTTTTGGGGTGATGTCAGCACGGCCTGCCCTACGGAAGAGGGTTGGGCTGTCACTCATCACATGTTGGATCTGTAGAGAAGGGCTTTGTTCATCCCCAGGCAGATGAGACGTGGGCTTAATCAGCCACCTAGAACTCCCAGAGAGGGAGGACAGATACTAGAAATACAGGTAAGGGTCTCTCCAGCTATTGCTATCTTTTAAAAAGACCTACTGGGACATGCAAGGCCAGGTGAAGTAGCTCTGATTTTGGATGGGACCAGCAATACAAGGAGAAAGGTGTGAACACAATCCCTCTGCTGGGTTGAAGCAGAATGAGCATGGGTTGCAAGCCTCGAGCACTTCCCCTGGAGCCCACAGCTTCTCACTGATCACCAAGGTCTGAACCTCGCAAGCTGCCGCAAACACTCATTTCTGCAATATTCCAGAAGCTGTTCAGTACTTATCTGCAGTCAGAGGCAAAGTCAGCAGTGGCAGAACCCCTCTGGAATTAACGCATCCGTGGCACTCGCAGGAGGGCTGCTCCCATCCTGCAGTGCTGCTCCCCTGGCCCTCCCACTGCAACCCAGTGCATCTTTCCAGATAACTGGGAGCAGTGAGCAAACGGTTAAAGTTCTGCTTCTCCACCCAGTGGTGGGTGTTGTCTGTGTCAGAAACAATATAAGAACAGTCGGAAGTTGCAGCTGGCAAGTAACATTTGGAGTAGCAGTTGTGGGGCATATAGATCTGGTGTGGACTGTCTTTTCCTCAGACTGTAAACACTTGTGCAGAATGTCCGAGAGCAAGAAAAAGGGGAAAGGAAAGAGCAAAAAGAACAAAGAAGGGAAAAAAGGGGAAAGAGAACCTGACCCAGGAAAAGGTACTTCCCATTTTTAACAAATTTTACTTAAAGGAAGAAGAGAGAAGCAAGACAGTCAGCGGGAAAGTACTTGTGTGTTGCATGAATTGGTGCAAATGATAGGGAGCGACTCTCAGGCAAGTGTGCAAATCTCTGCATCTCATTCATTTTACATGCTCTTATAGGTCTACCTTCTTCTTGAGCTTCTCTGCTTTTATAATATTCAAAGCCCCAAGAATTCAGGGCAGTGTGCTCCTTAAATCCAGCTCTTGCCACGGTGCTGTGTAATTGAGGGGTGTTGTGCTCGTTCTCTGGGGGTTATAGTGTGCTGTGCTCTGTTGTTTGGTGGGTTGTTTCCTTGCTTCCTCTTGAGGCAAATATCAGAAGTCTCTATTTTGGAGGATCATAGGGGCTGCTCCTTGAGACGGTCCAACTCTCTTGCAGATCTGATTTAAATTACAGTCTCACTGTTTGAGGTAACTGCATTAAGTTGCAGATAAAGACATGGATGATAAGCCTTCACTCTGCTGATATGCTTATTAGCAAAATGGAGCTGTTCTTTAGAGAAGACCTGAGTGTTCCTTGCTGAATGAACAAGGCAATGCTTAAGATGTTGCTAGGATAAAATGTTTAGATTGCCTTTAACTGATAACGTTTGATTCCTGAGTAAATGGGGAGTGGAAGCCAGGGAAATGTGAGAACCGTCTTGGAGAGATACAGGAGATTTGATGGTAATGCAGCACAGTGGTATTTCATTCTCTGTCTTGGTATCAGGGAGGGATTATCCCTGGCTGTTTCTTATCTGTAGTTTATCTGGCAATGTATTTGAACAGAGCAGCAGCTCTGTCAGGACTTTGTGTTTTATCAGCGTTAAGAGAGGTTACAAGCCGGACCAGGTCCTGGAGCAATCTGTCAGACGGTTCAGCTCTCAGCTTGCCTGGATGCAGCTCTGTGCTTGGTGCTGCTGTCATGACACTGTGCGATTGCTTTGGCTTCACACCGGCATCGCTGCTGGCAGGATGTGCCCCTGCCCTGTTTCATTCCGTTTCTCTGAGCGCAGAGCTCTGTTCAGCTCTGTTGTGCCCTGGGCAGGGGCTTTTCCGAGGCTCTGCCCGGATCTGCCAGGACGGCAGCGGGCACTGATGCTGTGGCAGGCTGACCTGAGGCGAGGTCTCCTGCTTATGACATCAGAACTCCCTGCTTCTGTGGAATCTGGGAGGAGTCTTTTGGGATAGCTCAACAGCACCGTGCAGGGAAAGCAGCTGCTTGACAGTAGTGGGATCTGCCCGGGGGTTGTGCAGTGTGTGGGAGCAGGGGCTGTGTCACAGCCATCGGCAGGATGGTCCTGCCTCTTACATGCATGGATGGAACGGGGACTGCCTGTAACGTGGGTGTTTCTTCTGCTGGGTGCAAGATGGAGAGGCTGGGGGCTGAGCTGGTGTACTCTGTTCCCAGACTGTAGTATTTCCATCCAAATGGAGCGTGCTGAACCCTTTCAAACCAGGAGGCAGATGAGGAGCCTACAAAATGCTTGATCAGGCTCAGGCAACACGGACAGGAGCGTGCATTTCAGACTGCCAGTACAGAGGAGGGTCAGGGAATGATGGGATGGAAGATTTTCTTCCAAGGGCTATCTTTTTAGTCATGAAACTGTAGCCAACGGGGTGGCTTGGCTCCAGGTGTAGCCAGTGGAACAGCCCTTGGAGGCCTCCAGAGGGAGATGGTGTCCACCTATGAAGAAGCACTATCAGGACCTCTTTCAGATGTCTGTGGTTTACATCAAGGACAGGCAGACTGTGTCCCACTGAGCACAGGTGGAAGGCACACCCTGCAGATCTGTAGTGGGCTTTGGAGAGCTGGGCCGACCCAACCAGGGGCAGTACAACAGCCCAGAACGGGAAAGCAAACACTGGAGCTTTATCAGTAGAGCAGGAAGCCAGTGCACCAGCCTTGACAGCAGGGTGAGTGAGCAGCACACTGGAGAGGGAAGGGCTGTGAGGCTGAGCACAGCCTGTGTTTCATCTGTACTTCTCTGCGGTGGCTCGGGGAGAAAAGCCCAGAGAAATGTTAAGCATCTGGTTGGTTAAATTCCCCAGCAATTCCAGGCATTCTCCCTTATTTTGACTTGGTGATGAGGAAAACATTGCGTGTGCGTCGGGTTTTGTTGTTTGTCAGTGCTAATAGGGACAGCAACACAGGAATTGTGCCATTGCCTTGAACCGCCCATGGCAAAATTAGTACTGGAAAACTACTTGGAGAGCAGGTGAAGATTCTCTGCAGAGACTCTTGTGTTTCAGTAGGGACAAGCCTGACCTCAGCTCTCAGAGTCAGGGCTCAGTAGAAATGTGATGTGGGAGGGCGCTGTGATTGAAATTCCTGGGATCTCCTTGAGAAAAGGAACCAGTGAACAGGAGCCAGTGGCTGCACAAGCAGGTGCCTGCCAGCCTGGGGTGCTCCAAAGCGCTTCCATGCTAACACTGCGCTCCGTGAGGGTGGGAGGTCCCTTGCAGATGGCAGGTGCAGGCTTTGTGGTGGAAGTTCATTCTATCAGAGTTACTCCAACCAAAACAATTGCCTTGCACTGGTACCACGATGAGCTCTGTCTGCATTGCAGGATGAACCCACTCTTGATTTGTTCTTGTCTTCTGTTTGTAGGAAAGATTCCAGCTCCAAGGATCTCATAGATTAACCAAAAGGTTTGTTTACGAGAGGAATAGCCCACAGCGGATATCCTACAGTAGCAGTTTTGTTTTCTGTAAACACCCAGCTGTGCAGGGTGCCAGATGTCAGCTGTGCTGCAGGATCTGGCCACATGCATCTTGTCACTACAGCATTTCCACTACAGCTGAGGGGGTGTTGTTGCCATTGCCGTGTGGCTGTGAGTACACATGTGGCCAGTTACCACGGATCTGCAAGCGTGCAGTAACTTGCAGAGCTTTGGGAACAGAGGGGGTCTGACTCACAGGCTCCAGTGATTCATACTGGGGTAAAGGAAGAGGTTATTTCACCCAGCTGCTTTCTGGTCTTTTTTTGGTTGAAGCCAGCCATCCCTGCAGAATGGATTGGTAAATGGAAAAGTAGCTCTGTTCTTCTGCTGCCTGTGTCTCACAGTGCCAGGTGTTAATACAAGGCTATGGGAAAGGCACCCAGTAGGGCTGAGTGACTCTTCTCTCCATTTGTACACTCTACTCTCCAGTCATGCAGACTAGAGGGCTGGGATTACCTGGTGGAGAGGCAGGATAGAGCAGAGTGGTGTGCTAGTGCAAAATCCATCTATGGATCCAAAAGCTTGTGAGTCAGAGCCCTGGGCATACTTTTTTCAGTCCCTGTTTGGAGGTGGATGTAAGTAACCTGGGAAAGGCGCTCTCTGTTGAGAGGGAGAACATCTGGAGAAGGGCTGAGCACAGCCTGGCTGCTGACCTTTGAGGTTATGCCCTCCTCTCATTCTCCTGCCTTTGTTAATGTGACAGGTTCCAGCTGCAAAGCAGCTAGAGGAAAACCATGCTGACTTGATCCTTCCTCCTGCATCGGGACCATCAGTCTCCAATTCAGAGTGTGACCCTCATCTCCCATCTTGGCTCAGCGCTGAGCTTTAATGGGTCTGCAGCTGGCTGCAAAAGGGATGACAGTAGGGCAGTGGACCTGCGTCTCACTTCTGCTGCATAACTCCATAGACAGTGGGTGAAAGGGAAAAGAGCCTCTTCTTCCTCTAACCCCTCCTTATGGATGCTCTCAAGTACCCGAGGGGTGTTCAGCATGGGGACCATTGAACCCTGTGCCTGTTGCAGTGCCTTGGTGCTTTGCTTAGAAAGCTGAGCTTTTGCAGTGAGCAACAAATGAGGAGGATGTGGATCATATCTGACTCTTGCTTGGGTATGCTCGTTTTCTTCTGGAAGTAAAAGTCCATGAAAAATGCAGTGTTTCCTGAAGGAAACCTGGAGTCCAGGAGCAGCTGAACTTGCAGTTCTGACTAGAATGATAAATCCGGGCTGGTTCCTTGGTCTATGAATTCCCAGTAAGGGCTGGCTGTTCACTGTGTGCTGTGCTCCAGGCAGAGGCCAGTGAGTAGCAAGGCAAACTGGTGCTTTCCTTTGGGATGGGCTTCAGCTCATGTCCCTGAGGATGAGGCTGGAGGGGAGTGGGAAGCTGGGGAGGAGCCTCCCAGAAGTTTGCTTGGTGCTGTGTTGAGCGCCTTGTCCAAGCTCCTGCCAGCCTGGGGGCAGGTCAACCTGCTTGGAGGTCACCCAGCAGTAGGAGGGAAAGGATGTGCTGTCAAGTGGAGGTGGTTTTGGAGGATGAAGACCCAGAGTTCAGGCACGTGTCATCTGGTGCCCTGACCTCCCATCTGTGGCAGGATAATGAAACGTGCATGACTGGGAAATGTGGATGAGCCCAGGAGGGAAGCTGTCACGGGACCTACATGGCCATTTCCTTGCCACCTCTTGGGAGCATCCTGAGCAGTGCAGGACATGCGCGGCCTCCTGGCCGTGCCACTGCTCCCAGCACACTCGCTGTTCTCCAGGCAGAGTGCTGTGCTGCGAACCGAGGTGACCTGGGCTTGTCTCCCCTCTGACAACGGCAGTGTCCTGGTGCTGCATTTTTGAGCTGTGCCAAGTTGTAACAACAAATACATGTAATCATGGTAAGAATTAAACATTTAGGTAATTAATAACTCCAGTAATTAGGCTTGGCAGACTCAGCCAGCAGCCCTTACGCAGGATTTTAGTTCAGGCATGTCTGGAAGGTGAGAACTCAATGCGAGGGAGGAGGGATACTTTGCAGACAAGAGCTGTAACCTACACAAGGCTCGTCTCCGTGCAGTAATGGCGATGATTGTATTCCTGAGCAGGCAGTGGCCCTGGAGTTGCTTTACAGCTTGGCTTATCATTACAGTGCCCTTCATTTTTTGACTCCATGTGGAAGTCAATGCCCGGCTTATCTGGCTGGATTCTCCGGTCTGGTGCTGAGTGGGAGAGGACGGGAGCTGCAGTCACCCTCTGAGCCTGGGATGTCTTGGTTGGCAGCTCAGAAAAAGGCAGACAGCCACAAAAGCACGGGTTGGACAGAAAGGTGTTCTTCAGAGCAGCAGGAAAACTTCAAATTGCCTTAAGCCCAGTCTGAAGTTGGGTGTTTTAGTGGGTTTGTTTGTTTGTTTTTTATCTAAAATGACATCCTGTAAGTTCCAAGCAGATTTCCTACATCATTCACTGGCGTTTGGAAGTCCTTCATAGAAACCTGCTTTTGGTGTCAGAATTTTTACATTTGGTTAATTTGAGGGTAGGATCAGGTTAGGATCCACCAGTCAGGTTCCCAACAGATGTTTCTGTGATTCAGGTTCCCTGGTGTGCTCTGCATGTGATATCTACCATCCGAGCATCTGACCCTCCTGCTTTCAACAGCTTTCCAGTTTGAAGGCTGTGACTTTATTTCAACTCTGAAATGGTGTCAGTGTGCCTGTGTACATGTGTTTATGCTCAGGAGAATTCTTCATTCCACTTTGAAGTCCATGGCACTTTGCAGGGGTCCCCTAGTTCCTGATGTGCTCCAGCTCTCCTCGGGCAGGGGAGGGGAAATATGCAGTTTTGGCTAGCAGACTGCTTCAGCAGATCCTGTTCTCCTTGTGTGCCTCTTGCACTCTCCTTCCTCCAGTGAAACCACTGGCAGACCTCCCCAGCTCGGCAGCTCTGTGTCTGCTTCAGAACACGCTGAAAGAGCTGAAGCTGCTCCCCACCACTTGACTTGACTTAAGCACACCTGGAGCAAGGCTCAAGGGACAGGGTCTGTCCTTCTGTTTGCTGGTCTGAACTTCCCTGGGCAAGCTGCTAACAGTTTTTCTGCCCCCAACTCAGAGATCAGGAGGAGGACAGTGATGCTTCCAGCAGCAGCAGTGGCTGCTCTCTGCAGCATGGCTGCAGCATCCCTCTGCCCTTCCTACTCTGATCCCAGCAGGAGGCTGTGTGGGGTTTCAGTGCTCAAGAGATGGCAATGCAAGGCTAGGCTTTGTTGGCCAGCAGACTTCTAGAGCTGATCTTGACTTCTGCTGTGTCTGTTTTGTGACTGATGAGCACTGCAGCTTGTGCAGCTGTGACAGCTTTGTATCACACCGCATCACAGGGCTAGGCAGGCTGACTTGGGAAGTTTGTCTGCCTAAAAGTGACGGAGGTGTTAACGTAATTCCTGTCCAGAGGATCTTGCTAACAGGCCTGGGATCAACGGATCGGGGTGCTTGAGCAGCACAGGCATTCTTCCTGTGCAAGCTGCCTGCTTGCTGCTACCCAAGCAGCAGTTTGTTTCCCTCCCAGAGCCCATGCATGTCTCATCTGTTCATTCAAGCTTCTGCCTGGAGGGCAAGGACAAGGAATGTGATGAACTTCACTTTGGCATGGAAGAGTTATTTTGCTTCACATTTGTCAATAAATGAATGTAGCTTTCTGTGTTTGAGTTTGCGTGAGCAGTACCTTTATCAAATGCTAACATAAACGATATGGCTGGTTGTTGGGTAACAAACAGCTAAAACATGCATCACAAAAAGGGGTCCTGGCATTGCCAAGATGCCCCTTGCGTGGCTGAGAGAAAGTTCAGTCCAAACCAGAAGCTGTCCCTGTTCTTCCATGAAATGATTATTCAATACCAAGAGCAGCGTATGTATAATGATGCTTCAGCTCTCTCAGATGGAACATTTCTTGCAGTCTTGGTTGTTCTCTCTCCCATTCCCTTCAGGGCTGAAGTCTTTGACCTAAATCTGCATCTGAACCCTAAAATGTTCCCCTCAGGGAGATGGGTTGCAGCACAACTATCAATTTCTGTATCTTTCCTAACCTACCCTACTGAGTCCGGGCATCCCCTTTCTGTGTAGAAGAACCAGTGTGACCATTTAGGAGGAAGGGAGTGCTTCCTTTCTTTGCAGTTGTGAACTTTTGGGCATGATGATGAAGAGATTTGTTGGTAACCAAATAAGAGCTGTCAAGTGAAAATGGCCCTCACCCAGCCAGCATAGTGCCTGCCCTATGGTCAGGGAGGAGCACCACGGCGTGGTGACATCCTCAGCAGGCTTCCTGGATGCCAGTGGAGGTACAGCAGCAGTAATGGAGGTTACAGTTTGGGCTGTGTGCATCCCTGCACAGCGCTGACAGTGACTGTGCATGTGCTGCAGGCACTCCCCTGGGCATGCCACCTCTGCTTCCACGGCCCTCCCGGGCTTTAGTGTGCTCAGTAATATTTCTGCTGGCAGACTTCAAGAAGTGAGAATGTCTTTTGGAGTTTGCTGTGAAGCAGCTGCAGTGCTGCTAGTGTTGCATTGGTCCTTCTTAAGCTCCACCTCAGGGAATTATTCTCTGCGGCTGAGCTTGTCCCGTCTCCCTGCTGTTGGGGGTGTGAACAGAAAGCAGGAGATGGCAAAGAAATGGTGTGCAGTGGAAATACGTTGATAACAGCTTTTGAAAGCACCTCTGTCCCCAGTACTTGGTTGTTTCAGTTATTAGTACTTCTGGAGGGGCTTCCTTTCCTACCCTACGTTTAGAAAATGTAGGCAGGCCATGCCGTTTTAAGGACAAGTCTTGTGTTAGCAGGGCCATTGCTCACCTTGTGTGTTGTAACATTTCTCGTTGCTGATGTTTTGAGTCAGCGTTTCAGAGAGATGCTGAACATCGCAGCTCTGCTTTTCTCCCTGGGGTAGGTAGTTGCCTGGTTCATTTTGGGGGCTTAGAAAGAAAGAAAGAAAAAAAAGCAGTAGCAATAGGAAATGCTGCCAACAGTTTTGGTTTTATTGCCAGAACTGTGATAATCTGGTATTTCCCGTAAAGCCCCAGGTGCTGTACTTGCTTTATTTGCTGGGAATCTCCAATTTCTTTTAGCCTTTGTTATCACAGGGTACAAAACAAGACTTATCTGCCCTTTCTGGGGCCTAAACATTCAGAATATCAAAAGGCGATAACGCGCCTCCAACATGTTTCTGGATGGATGGCTCATGATGTTTAACCCAGTATCAAAGTTTTTGAGGAGAGGTGCAATTCGGGATGTCCAGGTCAGCTGGGCTGAGTGCGTGGCACTGCTCCGTGCTTCCTTCCTTCCCCCTGCTGTCCTCTGTGGCCTGTTCTGCAGGTCAGAAGAGACAACGTGTGCCTCTGGTACACATTGCTCACCCTCACGAAGAACCACGTGTTTCAGAGGCTGCTCCTGCTCTTCTGCCACGTGAAGGTTAGCAGCTGCCTTGTTGTAGATCTTGGGAGCCCTGGCCTCGCCATGGCTTGGGTGCTTCCCCCAGCAGGGGTGTTTTTCTGCATTGGAGCCTCAGGGCTTGTCTGCACAGGGAGGCTCTTGCAAAACATGCTGGGCCTAGGGTGTGAATTTAAAGGGAAAGAGCTGTTCTGCACCAGATTCCTGCTTGCAACTCTCTTCTTCTGTAGAGAAACAGACCAGTGTTTTTATTGTGCTTCCAGACAGACTTGGTTAACCAGCTTCACTGACCTGAGGAACCAAAGATGGTCATGGACACTCTGCTCCACACTGGCCCTGAGTTGCTGATGCTGGTGGCGGTGACTCTGTTCATGGATAGATGAGGGGCAGCAGGGAGCAGGCTGGTGCCTGCTCCCCAGAAGTGGGACCAGTTCAGAGCAGAACCTTAACTGGGATTTCTTGGTACCTTCTGGAGAAGCCGCCATGAGCAGAGAGCCTCTGCAGAGCTGCCTCTGTTGGGAATCCCCCTTCCTCAAAGTTTGGGCTTGGATTAGCTGCTCGAGTCCAAACCTGTTAGAACAGCCCTAGACTGAACTTGATGAACTACCCCAAGTCAGCAGCCCTTCCATGCCGTGCTGGTGGTTCACGTGAGCTGGCCGAGCTATGGGTGGTGTGCTGTGGGGTGGTAGGTGTGGTGTTTTGCTCTCTAGACCACAAACACGTTCCTCACCATCAGCTATCAGACTGGCCATCCTAGCTGTCATCTGTGGCCCTCACATGCCAGAGAACGAAGCTTCCTATGAGTGGGGTGAGAGACCCTGCAAACAACTTGCATCCCGCAGGGTTGAAACTTGAGGTCTTTGGAAGGCAAAGGGACATGGGAAGTCACGTAAATGAGGCATAGTGAGACTGGCAGAAAGGTCAAGACTTTTGTATGAAACATGGGCGTGATGTTAGCTGGATTAACTAGGGTAAAAATGCACGGGGGGTTATAAGCCTCTGGGCATCAGGGTAGAAACAACAACTCTGTTGTTGAGAGAATGCAGAAGA
The DNA here is from genome assembly GCF_039878825.1 of Excalfactoria chinensis. Classification (NCBI taxonomy): domain Eukaryota; kingdom Metazoa; phylum Chordata; class Aves; order Galliformes; family Phasianidae; genus Excalfactoria; species Excalfactoria chinensis. Next base: position 15,822,531 of record NC_092837.1, on the reverse strand, counting down.
CTTCCCTACTGGGAAGTTATTCAAGAGAAGTAAGTGATACTTGCTGCTGTGAAGCAGAGGTCCCAGTCTAGCGAGGAGCGTGGTCTCACCCAGCATGGCAGCCTCTTGGCAGCACGGTGGTCTTCCCTGGCTGCATCCTGTGTCTGTCACGAGTCCCCATGCATCACTGAAGGCCTGTCCTGTTCTTCGCTGCTGGAGTTGCCTAGAGCTCTCTCCTAATAAAGCTGGCTGCTGGGGGACTCAACACAGCTGAAATGATTTATTCCTCGGCCATTTATTGCAAATGAACCATTGGAGGTCTTTCAAAAGCCATATTTTCTTGACCTAAGTTCGTCTGAACCTTTTAGCAGCATTGGCTTTACCAGAAAAGTTAGACGTGAAGAGGAATTCTGCGTGAATAATGTTTATGTTGATGAACAGTCCTTACTGATCAATATATCTCTCTCAAAGTCACCTGGTTATTCAGAGGCTTGCTTGTTTACTATGGATGCCTGATAAATTCCCAAAACATCTGTATGAAAGCAGGTAATACCGTGCAGTATTTAGAATGTAGTAGAGCCTTCAGTTACAGAGCACTTCATAAAATCCTATCACCCCAAATTAATTCCAGTTGGTAGGGACAGGAGAGCATCACATGGGCTGTAAACTGGGTGGAGGACCATGAACAATGGATTAGGATAAACAGCAGTGTGTCAAATTGTCAGGGGAGCGAAGGAGAGCACAGTGTTGGGAGCTGGTCTTGCCAACTGCTGCCCTTCATGGTGAGCTGTGCATAGTTAACCTCCTCTGTGTCTCCATGAGGCTCTTACAAGAATTAAAAGAAGTCTATGGGTGCTTTTGTGAAGCTGGTCTGGTTCACCTTTAGGTAACAGGGTTTTAGAACATCCTTCGTATGGCAGAGCTGATGTGGGATCTTTCTGAGGTGTCTGTTGAGCTCCCATTCATGTTCACAAAGACGCTCCCAGTTAATTATCTGGTATTTTGACCAGACATTTATTCACCACCAAATTACAGAGGGAGGGGTGCCTGTTTTAGAAATGTGATGAAAAGCATAATAGGGCAGGCTGCTCTTAACTGTGGTGTTCAGTCTTTCTGGTGCCCTGGCTTCCAGCATGAGACCCAGGTAAATGCTGATGTGGGTCCCTGCTTGCAAGAGCTGCTGTAAAAGCTGATCTGTGGTAGATGCTTAATCCTTTCTTGCTGTGGGAAGGTGTGGGAAATTTCATATTCATCATCTGCGTTAGATTTTGAATGTGCAGAGGAATGTCGTCCAATGGGTCGGATGTTAGCAACTGTGGTAAATTTGGTGAGATTCTTCCTTGGTGATCAGAGAAAAATTGTGCCCACGTGTGTCGTAGCTTTGGCTGGCTGTAGCCATATGGAGGCTATGAGTCTGTTCACAGATGAACACAGCCCAGTAAAACAAATACCTTTTTTGTGCTGTGTGGTGCAGCCCTGATGCTCCTATCCCTCTTGCCTGCTCTTCTTTGCTCTATGGCCCATGAAGAGGCTGTTTTGGAGTAGGATCATGGTTCCCTTCTGGATCTGGCTTTTGTAGGAGAGGCACAGTGGATGGCAGTGTGCTGTTCATCAGCAGCGTACAGGGACATGTGGGCTCTGCGCAAAACAATAAGGGAGCAAACAGCCCTTGGCTGTGCTCATGCCAAGCACAGAGACTAGGCTTGCCCCTCACTGCACGGGTTAATGAGACTGAAGGGACCACCAAAAGAAGAAACAGCAAAGGGAAAAACAGAGCAGCAAGCTCTCACCTTGGTCGCACTGCCCCATCCAGCCTCTCCCTTAGTGCCGTCCACAGCCAGTGCCAGTTCTCCCAGCCACAAAAGCCTTTGTGACCGGCCTTTGTGACTTCACACCGGCCTTTGCTTGCTGCAGGAGACCAATATGATTTTCAGTCAAATCTGGTGCAAGGTCTTAACTTCATGAGGGCAAAGATGCTTGGAGTGCTTCAGGGAGGTGGCCAGTCTTTACAGAAATGAAAGGAGCATGAAGCTGGGCCTTAAGAGGTTTTCAAGCTGGAGGTTTTCAAGGTCGTCGATTTTGCAAAGGAAAGAAAAAAGCAAATCGTGCATCTCACAACCGAGGTGAATTGGGATTGGAAGAGCAAAAATGAATGATTCTGGTTAAACTGCCTGTGATTAGTGGTAGCTGGCACGGACAAGAAGAAGAAAGAAAGAAAGAAGTGTAAAGGACTGCAAGACAAAGAGTTGGACTGCGTCTTTAGGAGTCAGTGAAACATCTATTTTGCATGTGAGGACAGAAATAGCTTCACTGGTCACAATAATGATATCATGGCTGTGTTCTCCACCTGCCAATTAGCACACCCTCGTGCTGACACTTTCTTTCAGGGGCTGTGGGCCTGCTCCCAAAAGGGACCTAGTGTTGCCTTTTGGAGAGGCTGTGAGGATGGGATGGTTGAGGTCAGCCTGGGAGGCTCTGTGAGGTGCAGTGTAGATGAGCAGTGCCAGGCTGTTCATGTGTCTGGATCCTGGTGGGTTGAGCGGATGTTGCAGGGCAGGGATGTGGACTACTCAACTTCTGCAGGTTTCTTCCAGGCTGGTTCTTCCAAACCTGTGATTTGTTGCCCACCTGAACCCTGTCTTTGGGCTTTTGGAGTCTGGTTCTGTGGGTGCTGAGGATGCTAAGGGCCCACCCAGGCCTTTCCAGGACAGCTCCTCAGCAGCACTGCACCTCTTACCTGTTTATCAAAAAGTCGCTTGTGCAGGGCATTTAGATTGACAGTTTCCTACAAAAAATGTTCCCAGCTGAAGATGGTTTGCTCTTCCCGTCAGGTTTTTCTATATCGCTTTTCAGCCCCTGAACATCCCCTTCTGGGGCTTCTAGGTGATGGCTTTCCTCTGCTATTAAAGGTGATATTCAAGGATAGCTTGGGGAGGTGGTGAAAGGGAGAAGCAGTCAGTGCAGAAGGGAAGGAGCAGATCAGTAGGAGTTCTGTTTAAGATGGAGTGTCCGGGCGGAGAGTCTTCTCTGTTGTCCAACTCAGCTGCTTCCTTGATTTTCCCTGTCACTTTTGTATGGAGATGAGAACCATCCATGTTTATAATACATGATGAATTCCACATTGTGCCCTGTCTTTTCTTAGGTCCTCCTTGGATCCTAAACTCCTTCCACTTGTTGTCACTGCTGCTTATAATTGGTGTTTGTGGTGGCATCCAGAGGTCCCAACTGCAGCATTGTTCCCCTTGTGCTATTCACAGCACATAGTCAAAGCAAGAGACAGTCCCTGCCCCAAATGTATTAAGTGGGATCTTTGCAAGAGGAAATGGCAGCACAGAGAAGGGATGTGAATTGTCCTACTTTACGCAATGTTTCTGGGATAAAACCCAGCACTATTAATAACTTTTTGCTCAACAACCATCTTTTGTTCAGAATTCTGGTTTTCACCTTAAGATGTTTGTGTTATGCAGGATCTGTTGGCAAGTTTGGCGAAAGTTCCCTCTTTATGATCTACTAGATGCAAAGCCAGTCCAGTAAATCCCTGTCCACTTTATACTCATAAAGCTTTCTGCCAAGGCCACTGTCCTGTTACCAGTTGTTTTCTGTTTACCTGCGCCTTGCTGCATCATTGCTCCTCGTTTTTCTTTGCTTGTACTCTGCAGTATCTCCTGGAAAATGAATCGTGTCTCGCTCTGCTACTTTTCCCCACGTCCTTCAAAGCCGTAGCTGACAATCAGCAAAAATGTGCTCACATCGGACGCTCCGATTTGTTTTACCTGTTTATCGTCCATTAATATTCCATAAAATTGACCTTCTGCCAGAAATGTTTGTGGAAGCAGAAAAACTGTTGATTAAATTTTAACGAAGAGTCACAGGAAGCAAATTTTAAAATTGCAACTGTATGTTTGCGATAATCAGAGCTCTGTCACTGCTGTCAAGGACTAGAATTGATGGAGGCCGCAAAATCTCTTTATCCAACCAAAATGAGTCAGAGTTGCTTGATTTTTTTTTTTTAAACACAAGCCACAAAGTGCTCATGAGCAATTTACAAGCCAAAAATTAGCCAGCATGGCTTTCCAGAGAATAGTTCTGAAGAATATTGCAAAAAGCAATATTCAAATATAAAAAGAGGGAAAATAAGGATAAAAAAATTAATCAGGAAGAGCTGACATCCTTGAGACTCCTGACAGCTGTAAATCAGCCCGGTTGGGGGACATTTCAGTGGAAGCCACCCATCGCTGTGCTTCAGTGGGGGTCCACAGCTATTCAGAACAATGCTGGGAAGCCACACTCTGGACAAGGCAGGAGACACGCTGTGTTAGTGTCTCCACTGGGCAGTGCCCAGAGTCCCAAACGGAATTTACAACTGCAGCCCACGGAGGAGGGTGGCCCCTCTCCGCAGGGCTCGGTCGCTCCCCAGCCTGACGAGCGTGCGGTGCTGCAGGCACAGAGCAGGACCAGCCTTGCGCTGAGTGTCAGGATCTCTGCTGCACATGGTGCCGCTGGCTGCAACAGAGGTCGATGCGTGGGAAGAGAGCAGAGCTTGGCCTGGCACAGGCTGCTGCTCCAGCAATGGCAGCGACCCACGGCGTCCTGGGCAGTAGGGGAGTTTTTGAGTACAGGCTGGTAATTCCATCCACATTCGGTGGGATTTGGACATGCTGTTATCTGTCTGCCTCGGAAATGCTGTCTCAGGGATGATGTTTATTCCTTCTCCTGCGTCTGGATGAAAAACAGACCTGTGGTTACTGTCTGAGGTTCTCTTGGTACCAATGCTTTAAAGCATTTCTTAAACTAATAGAAAAGCTTTTCATCTTTCTAATATAAGAGTAGGGAGGACAAACAAGACTTTAATACGAGCCCCGGAGTTGTGGGGAAATCCCGATAAAAACACAGCTCTCTGTTTTGGAAATACCCTCTGGTGGATTTGTTAAAACCCTACCAGAGACAGTGGTGAACTTTCAGAGTAAGGGGAGACACTGGAAAAGAAAAAAGTATTTGTAATTCAGACGGCAAGTGTTTGGCTTTTGTCACGGAATGGTGGTCAATATCATTTTATAGGTTCAAGGTTAAAAGTTTCCCCCACCCCTGTGTTGCAGACGACTAATGGGATTTGTCTTGTCCAGTCAATAAGGTACTCGCACCGTTCTCTGGAGGTGCAGCATGCCCACCTGGTCCTGTATGAACCTCTGGGATGTTCCCTGGTCCCAGATGGATTCCTGGGGAGTTTGAAATATCCAGAAATCGTTGTATGCTGGGTGTTCCATCTGACCTTCACCGCTGCCTGACCTGCATCAGCGTCATCACAACTGGTCCCAAGTTTTGGGATCTGCTCCCATGCACATGTTAAACATGTTGGAAAGTGCTTGTTGTAATGGACTGTGTGCTGCGCAGGAGGCAGGGTCTGTGCTGGGGCAGGGCTGGCGAGGAGGGATTCGAACAGATCCCCTGCAGTGAGGTGCTGCAGATGGTGCTGTGCGCTCCTCATGACCTCAGTTCATGTCTCTGTGATTTCACACTTCTGGGACCCTCATTCTCTATTAGTGTAAGATACTGAGAAGGGATGATAGAGGTGTCTAGATGTACTGTGCTGCCTGAAGCTAATAGTGCATCCTTGGTCTTTCACTTATATATCAAAAATGTGATGGGCACAAGACTGGATTACAAAGTAAGTGCAGAAGTGGATGCTGAAAACATTGTTGGCAAACTTTCTGCCTGGCTTGGAAATTCATCGGCATTTATGTGCCTGTAGTGGCCCTTCTTGCTGGTGTAACTGAAAGAATTGGTGGTGGCATCTGGGGGTGTTCTGTACTCTTGCAAGTTGAGCTGCATCGGCTCCCACAAGTCCACAACGGTGTGAACTCTGTCCTCTTGTCACTGGTAGAGACCAGGTGGTGCAGACAGTCTGTTAATAGAGTTTCACTTTGCTAAAGGCAGATGGGTTTTTTTGGTCTTTCCCATGCTTTGAAGAAGAACTTTTGTGGCTGTCAGCACTGTGAAACACCAAATAGTGTTGTTCTTTTTTATCCTCTTCCAATACTGATGACATTCCACTAATGGCCATTTTAGATCAGCAGATCCTTCCTTGTGACCCGAAACATGGTCCTCAGCTCCGCTGTTACTCTAAGGGAGATGCATATGGTTTCAGGTACAGATTTCATGATAGCCATTTAATTAAATGGCTGGGATTTTTAGACTGTTTTGTCTCCTGGGATGAGTGTTGCACTTTCCTTTGGTGACTGAAAGGTGATGGACACCACCCAGGTCCTTTCCAGGGTACCGAGGCAAAGAGTTTATGCTTATTATTCAATGGCAGAATCAAAGAGTTAACGTATTTTAAAGTTCTAGATGCTTTGGACAATTTGTTTGCAGGGTCTTGACCAGAGGTCCATAGAGTACGGGTGGGCTGTTTTTCAAGCTGATCTACAAGATAGAGATAAAGCTATATTTTATGAATTGCAGTTTCTAAGGTCATCTGGAAATTGAGCAGTTCATAAAATATATCTTTGTTTAACGATATATTTGATTGTATAAAATATGATCCCAGAATCAATTGGGTACAAACAAGATGTTGCCTTTAGGGTTGAAAACACATTGTTAGAGGCATGAAGAGCTGAAATTGTCGCTGCTGTCTTTGTGTGGCTATTGTTTTTGGTTTTAATAGGAACAGAATGAATGACATTTTTCCATCAGACCACTTATGCTCAACTATACCTCCAGGACAACTTCCTGGCCAAAAATATTCAAAACAAACACACACAATAGCAATTCTACTCCAATTACATTGTTTGCAAACCAGCTAGTGTTCGTAGAGTACTAGGTTTGGCAAATCCAAGCACTCAGCCCTGGATTTTAATACTGGATGTTTGAACATGCATTCCTTGTCACTGCTGCACTATTCAGGTAAGCGTTCGAGTGGGTGTGTGCATGTGCACCTCCATCACTTCTGACCACTGTGTGGTTAAAGCACACCCTCGTTGCCCGTGCAAGTTGGGTGAGCAGCCTGGCTATTGGGAATACACCCTTGCCCAGTGGCCAGATGCTCATTAATTTCAATGAAGCTGAGATTTCAGTTGAAGATTCTGGGCCAATTCATACACCAATTTCAAAACTTTCACTTGGAAGAAGAATGGCTCAATATAAAGTGTGAGAAAAGATGGAGGAAGGGGAATTTATCATTCGCTCATATATGTAAGCAGAACCAGAGTTTGTAAGAAGAAAGTGAACTTGCTGGCTTTGTGGCACGCTCCTCTGTGGTCTGAGCTGACAGGGGGATTCTATAGGGAATGAACCTAAGCCAGCAAGCCCTCTTGTAACTTTCTAGTCAGTGTTCCTTGGCTAATAAGAATGGTCATAACTCACAATTTGAAATGTATGTGGTGCTGCAGATTGGCATTATAGCCAGTTTTCCTTGACACAAAGAGCACTAGAGGAACCTGGTTAAGGGAAAGAACTTGTATGCTAGGGCTGCTGTGGGGCATGCAGGGAGGAATAATGCAGCTGTTCTGGCTCCAGCAAGGTTTCCAAGCTTCATCCCCACACCGGCTCTGCAGAGTTCGGTCATTTCAGCATGTTCCCACTTTCAGTCATTTGGGTTCTCTCCCCATCATTCAGCTGGCTGGATGTCCTCAGCAGAGCTGAACTGTGCGTGTGTTACTTTGTCTAGCATCTCCAGTGGTCAGTGGGACGGTTCCCCTGAACACAGCGGTACTTCCCTGACTTCTGCTGCCGTACCTCCATGGGAATGGCACAGCAGCGTGGTGAGTGGCAGGAGCCATGTCCTTGGAGAGCTTCGGTTTATCAGCCCTGTCTGGACCCTGTGTCTTTGCACTTACAGCTCTGATTGACCCACGGACAGCAAAGGCGAGGTGTAAGTGCCCAGAGTGAGCCATGCCAGATTGTGTCGGGTGCCGCACTGGAGTCCCAGCTGTCACACACCTGGTGCAAGAGAAGGTTGACTGTGTGTTAATTAAAAACACTAATAGTGACTACAGCATAATGTCGCTCCTCAGAAATTTAAGCTGTTGTTGATGTGGTACGTACCCCTGCACAGGGCTGCAGAGATCCCAGTAAGCTGCTGCAGTGTGCGAAGGCAGTTGCATTAACAGCTGTGAGAAGTTCTGACCATCCTTCTTGCATAAACTGGAAATATAAATTGCCTGGAGCTAAAGGCGTATTACAGACACTGCTATGTTTTATATTCCTGATGCGAAGCCTGTAATTACCCACTGGCAGGTAGCAGCAGAGGATGGAAGGAGGCGATGTGTCAGTGGCACGTGGGGGTTCCCTTGTACAAGCTCTGGACTGTGAGCTGACTGTCAAATGAAGGTTAAATTAGAGACGGGCCAAAGGAACATCACCTTTGGTAAAGGCAGCAGACACAGCAAACATGCCAGAATCAGCTGGGCTATGTTAGTCAGGAAGATGTATTAGCCCAGTGTATTCACCCAGCGTAGGGTGTGCTGTCCCACCAAACGCTGTCCTGGTGTTCAGACGTGCATGGTGAGCCATGTGCCAGGAACACACCTTGTAGTAATAACAGAAAGGGAAAGTTTCTGTTTGGTAAGGAATGCCATCTTTGCAACAGTTTCTGTAATTCAGTTGGGAGTGATTTGAAGGTGCAAATAATTTCCTATGGGAGGATGAATTCTGACATTTTCCATCTGGGAGAACACTGACACTCTCCCATGTGAGGTGCCCTACTGAAGGGCCTGTACTCCTGAGACCAGGACTCTGAACCACAAAGTGGTGGCTCTCCAGAGGGACCCCAGGGAACAGCAACCTCTGAGGCAGGGCTTGGGCTGGCATCATGCTTCCAGATCTTATCTCTCAATGGCAATGAACCTGGAAGCCTTGACTGTGCCTTTAGCATCCTTTAGGATTTCCCTGTTGAGAACTGAGAGTGCAGACCCTTGGAGAAATCGCTAGAGCTGCAGCTTCTCCACCTCAGCACGGTAACCAAGAAGGTGGAAGCCCTGACACCTGCATGGAAGAGCAGTCCTGGGGCCCACTTCTTGTGAAGCCTCCAGTGGTTGGCACTTCACCCTCTGGAGGAGGACAGGGAGACAAGTCACATCTGCTCATGATGTCTATGACCTGGAGATCCCAGATGTGTCTGTAGATTGGCTCCCACAGTGAGCACGATGCATCTCCTGAAGCAGTGGTTGTGGCTAGCGTTGCTGGCTCTGAAAGAATTCCCTGAGCACCTTTCCTGGGACTAATTGCTTCTGCTTCATGCTGCCGAAGGGTTGTTTATATAGGATGCTTTGTGGGTGGGATGTGGTTTGTTACTGTTCCATTGTTGGAGTCTTTTCAGGCACTCTGCCCATTTATGATTAATTATGTTTTGAGTTCAAGCTCTGAAGGTGCTTTCAGGCATACGCCAGGTACCAGGAGTGAAAGAGGTGTTGTTATCATCAAGGTACTTCAGTGTAGTACCACATGTAATCAAAAATGAATTAGTTAAGGCAGTGTGCAGATATAAGCCCTTGTAAGGTGAGCGTTCAGGCAACTCGTGTGATGCAATTTAGGATTCAAGCTTTAGGCTTTTGTAACCCTCTCCTCTCCTGGAGCAGCAGGCTCCAGGACTGCTGTAGGCAGACAAACCTCTCCTGGAAGGGCCTCTTAACGGAACATTTCTGTTGAAATAGGTTGAGGAATGGTGTGCATTTGTTGATGTGGGTCCTTGCACCTTTTAGGGTTAATTTAGTTCCCATGACTTACAGGATAGCATAGGCTGGGATTTAATGCTTATTTGGGTTTCATCTGACTTTGGAGTGAGCAAAACCCATCGAAAATCTGTTGTTTGTGGCCCTACCATGATTAAACCTTCCTTTCTGCAGCACACTGTGCCCTTGGCAATAGGTACCTTTCTCCACAGAGAAGACACTTGAATTTGGGTAGAGGAGGGCTTGACTGGATTGCAGGGTGACCAGAGATATGGATCCTAAACGTTCACCTAAAACTATCTGTAACTACAGTTACAGCCACAAACCCCCTCCTCGTTTTCATGAACCCAGAGGCAGTGGTGACTGCGCGGTGTGTGCTGCTAACCTGGTTGTGGAGGAGATCAGGAAGTGGCAGAGCAGAACTGTGCGGAGATGATGAGGCGTTAATGGGGGTGGACCCGAGTCAGTGTTCTGAGTCTGACAGAATTGGTGGCAGCGCTGGAGCAGCAGTAACTCGTGCAGAGAGGTGTGGGCAGCAGGCAGCTGCGGGGAAATGTGGGGTAAGTGGCCTTGGACTCCCCTTGGAGTATGGCTGAGGCTGCCAGGCATAGTGTGTTGTCTTGAATCGCTTTTTTCCAATGTGTTTGCAAGGGCAAACTGACCCAGAATGCTCAGAGCACTAAGAAAAGGGGCACTTTTAATCCTCACATTGGCTTGAACAGAGATCACAACTTTGGGATCTTCAGCTTTGTGGTTTGAATGGGGCAGAGAGAGGAAATGGTTGGATGCTAAAGCTGGAAGCGAACCAAAATGTAAAACATTCTGTGACATACTCCAGTGTCACTTGCTGCCTTAGTCTCTCAAGCTGCTTTAGTTTACTGGTGGAGAAGGTTCAAAGGTGATTCATTCATAGTTTATACGTACCTAAAAAGGGAAGAGGTTTCTGGTTGCGAGATGGGATTCAACTTTACCAGAGAAAGATCCATGGCAGTAAGCCAACGTTGGAGCAGTTCAGGTTAGGAGGAAGGGCTGCAGTTTAAACAGTGAGAACAAAAAGCAGGGGAGGCTCTTGGGCTGGCGCTCAGCAGGCTCCTCATCAGCTAATGGCTGTAAGTGAGGGGTTCTGTTTCTCTGCGGGTCTGCCTGCTGGGGAATGTAATGTCGTGCGAGGTATTGCTGGTGGCCGAGAGCAGAAGGGGCAAGAGAGCCCTGCAACAGTTTGGATGAGATGTATTGCACACAGGAGCTGAGCAATAGAGATCTTGGAAGGTTTCTTGCTCTTTCTTAGCCTCATCCTTCAGTGGTCTCTGGGTTTTGGGGCTCTGCGATACTCTTGCCAGTGTTTTATCTGGGGAGGGTCCGGGTTGGCCCATCTCTCCCAGAACATGCTGCCTGCTGCATAATGCTGCAGACCTCCAGCCTGGAACTAATGTGAAGCAGATGCACCAGTGCCAAGGTCGGGACCTTACCAGTATTTAAAGCACGTGTATGGAGCTGGCATGGAACACGGTGACCTCAGTGTGCAATAGCAGCCAACCGACACACACATTCAGACAGAATAAATATTTGACAGCCTATTTCTCTATTCCCCAAAATGACCTCTATAAAAGCAAGGTCCTGTTTACCTTCCTTATTCTCTGTGCATAGCATTCTGAGAAGAGATGAGCTCTCTTCTCCATTCATTGCCTTCCTGTTCTTTTGGGTGACCTGTTTCCAGGCAGGACTGGGGATATTGGCTCCTCCACAGTTCTGAAAAACTGAAGTGTGTTGAGCTGAGATTTGTTTTATTCAGGATTCTCTTTCTCTGTGAGCGATGCAGGACCGGCGCTCAGCCTAAAGCAAATGCCTGGAGCTGATCGTGGCATTTTTCTTCTGCTGTTTCTGCCCCATTAACACATGTAGCCGTCCTCGTCCTTCATCCTCTGGCACAGATTTCTAGGGAGACTGCAGCAGGTTTGGGTGTGAAGAAATAACAGGAGAGAAAACGATGTGGTGTGGCTCGTCCATTTTCCCTTTCTGTGCTAAACACGCCTCCTTTACACCTCTGGTATAGTGAGAGGAGACACAGAGATTACAAAGGAGTGATCTGTCTAATGAAGCCCATCAGATTCCTCCTCCTTTTGTTGTCCCATATCACAAAATCAGAATGCAGTAGGTAGCTAAAAGAAAAGTCATGGACATAAGTCAGGGGAAACAATCTCTGATACATTTGGGCAAGAGGAAACCATTCTTGGCAATATTCTTAAGGCAAAACCAGGAATTTGCTGTTTGCTTTTTAAGGGTTAGATCGAAAAAGGAGAAAGAAAAATTGCAAGCCTTCTAATCCACGCATGTCAGGTAGAATATAAAGCCTGGCAGTGATTGATAAGGAGCATCTCTCTCTTTCTCTCTGAGTCTCTCTCCTGCCTGATGTTCCAGGTACATGGTAAAATCCCCTTTCTTAAAGGAAAGCTCACATGCAGAGTCCACCTTCAGTCCAACCAACCGGACACTACGAACGGTTTTATTCTTTCACCTTTCTATCTGTGACCCAGGGAAATGTTGTCCCTCCCTCCTTGTCCTTTGCACGTGTAGGTTTTCATGCCGCCCTTCCTGGTGGCTGTTGCTTTTGCTGGTGATGCTGCCATGCTGAATGGCTGTCCGTCTTGGCAGCTTTCCCTGGGGATGATTCAGTAAGATGGGCAGCATGTGTTGCAGTGGCAGTGATCACAGAGGTGTTGGTAATTGTTGTCAGCAAGGGCAGGATGCAGGGAAAAACAGTCTCCAAAGAGCTTGAGCTTTTGCATCCTGCGTCTGCACAGTCTGGGGGGCAGAGCAAGGAAGCGTGTGGGGCTGCCTGTGTGTGGGCAGCTGCAGTGCCATCAAGTCTGGAACTGAGCTGTGTACTGGGCACCTCATGCCAACCAGCATTTGTGACCCCCAGTGAAAGCTGGGGGCAGTGAAACTGTCGTGCAGCAGTGGGGACAGCACATACGTTCTGGGTTCTGGGTGGGCTGGCATCACGCGTGTGCCTCTGACAGAGATGAGTTTCACACCGTCTGGTTTCTCTTTTTGCAGCTGTCCCTCCCAAACTGAAGAAACTGAAAAGCCCAAACGTTCACGTCGGTGAAAAGATCTCACTGAAATGTGAGGCGACTGCTGGCAACCCTCAGCCATCCTACAAATGGTTTAAGGATGGCAAAGAGCTGAAGAAGAGCAAAGACATCCGGATCAAGTATGGGAATGGGAAGTAAGTATGCTCTGGGGCTGCCCAGCCTCTAACTAACACTGAACTTGGGTCTTGGGGAGCAGCCCCACAAACTTCCCAGCTTGCTCTGAGTGGTGCTGAGCTCCCAAGCAAATGCAAAACGGGCAGGGGAGCTGGATCAGATGGGCAGGCATGGCAGGGCTGGGCGGCTTGATGGATCATTGGGACCAAAAGTGGCAGAGAAAGATGGTTGTATTGGGAACCCAGTACCTATTCAGTCAGCTCTGTGGCTAGGTCCCGCTGCAGGTTGTAACGGAGGTGACCATTTACCTTATATGCCAAGCCAAGGATCTGAATGTGTTATTTTTCTTGGTAGTTTCTTCTGGGGTAATGCTGCAAAATCCAGCAGGTAACCAAGGGGGGGAAACAGCTGCATGGACAGGAACTATGGTGGGGATGGGCTGGGGTTGGCCTAGATGACCTCAGACTCTGCTTTTTCCAATCTTAATGATTCTGTGGTTCTGTGAACCAGGGAAAAGGGGCTTCCACTGCATTTTCATTTAAATCAATCCGTGTTGTTATTTTTTTCAAGGCCAAATATTTACATATGATCCATCCTAAAGTTATTCTGTAATTGTGGTTGTGCTTACATTCATATATCCTGACTTAGCTAGCAACAAAGTCGGCTTGCAACTGCCTGATCCCTCGGAAATGTTAAAACTAATTTTATGCCAACATATGTTATGCCTCAGTGTGTGAAAAATAGCTCATCTATTCTCATCACGCAGTTGACAGAGTATTTGCTTTTATAATTAGGAATTCTTCAAATGCTCAAGTGGGTCATTGTCAATTGCTCTCATTTCACTGAAATCCTGTTAGCTCTGATTTTAAAGGCACGTCCCAAATGTCCGGTGTAGAGCAGTGGCAGGATGGCATCCCACCCACAGCAGCACCCACGCAGTCCCTGGATCAGGGACACCGATGGGGAAGAACAACCTTTCCTCAAAACACAGCTGTCAAGTCATAACTTGGCATTTCCTAGTTTCCATAGCAGCACGTTGGCTTGCAGCCTGCCGGTGACAGGCCAAAGCCATGTGCGTGTTAGAAGTGCTTCCTGCTGGCATAATAAGCCCGAGGATAAACATCTTAAAGAAAACTGAGCACCTGGCTCTGCCAGCACCTCGGTCTCCCTGGGCAGCAAAGTTTGAGCCCTGAGGTGTCCCTGCTCATCTGCTTCCCATCCCAACCAGGAGCTGGACAGCACAGAGACCAGATCACAGCAGCCACTGGGACTGAGACTTCTCTGATGTGGTGCTCCTTGTCCCTCGTGCAGCAGACAGCAGTGATTTTGCTAGCTCTCAGTGCCTGAAAATAGAGAGCAGGGTGGTGATGGTGGTGTTGGACCTTCCTCCTTCTGGACTTGGGTGCATGCAGAAGAGCACGTTAAAAATTGCTCTGTGCTGATGCAGTTTGAGGATCAAAGGAGTCCTTGGGAATCTGTGTTTCTTCATTAAGTAGTAAGAGGTGTTGTCTGTAGCATGTCCCTTGGCCACGTGAGTCCTGTGCAGAAGTGGGCACAGCTTTGGATATGATTCTTTACCTGCAGCTCTCTGGTCCTTAGACAACATGTGGTGGATTAGGGTGGGAGACAGGAACATAACAGCTTGAAATGGCTCATGCCTTTACCACTCCTTGCCTCACTTTCCTTCCTGCAGAATGGAGCTTCTCTGTGTGCATAAAAAGCCTCAGCATCTCTAGCTAGAAAGACAAACTGAAGCCCTCCTAGATGTGATCAAGTTTTTATCCGATCTCACCGCCCTCCCTAGAGTTGAAGAATAAGGAAAATACACGTTATAAGGAGGAGAGGGGCAGTTAACTGCATGTCTCTCTTCAGCTTTTCCATCAATCCTCTTTCCTCTTGCTTTTCAAACTTAGCGGCAAACTTCCTGCTGCCATCTAGCAAGGCAGGCTTTTATTTTGTTTTGTTTTGGTTTTTTCCCCCAATGGGTATTTGATGAAGGGAGGGGAACGATTCTGATCCCTCCTTTCTGAACTGTGTGTTCCATCTGTAATTAGTAACAGGCTGGGGCAAGCCTGGCTTGCACGGAGAGGAAACTTCTCGTTAAGGTGGAAGCAATTATTGGCTGGAGTTTTATCTCCTGCTCAGTTTAAATAAAGCACAGTTGATAGGGGCCTTGAGAAATTACCCAGAAAGAAGTGTGCTCCGTAGTGAAAGTAAAGCATAGTGACTGGCCCTCCCCTTCTGAGCTGCCAAAGAGAGAGCATTTCCTGTGAGTGCACCTGAGATGGATCGAGGCCGCTGGGTGCCAAGAAGTTAAGGTTGAGTTTTGACTTCCAAACCGTCCTGGCAAATGCTCAGATGACATCTGAGGAGAGACCCGTGGCACTTTCTGTTTGCTGAGGTGCGGGGACGCTGCCCAGCTTCAGGGTGTACCCAGGGCTCTGCCCCGAAACATGCAGATTGTGCACTGCAATCAGAGGGA
Organism: Excalfactoria chinensis; assembly: GCF_039878825.1. NCBI lineage: Eukaryota > Metazoa > Chordata > Aves > Galliformes > Phasianidae > Excalfactoria > Excalfactoria chinensis. The sequence continues at coordinate 15,807,196 of NC_092837.1, read as the reverse complement.
TGTGGTCCGAGAGCCTGGTAGGCTTCTTGCTGTCCTTACAGGCAGTTCTCTTTGTGTGCTCTCTTACCAAGAGAGACTGCTGGGTGATACAGTAGGCGTATCATTAGATTGGAGAGGGCTGGCAGTTCAGTTTGGGACAGGCTGACCATATGACATCCCTTGGGAGTAGTGTCCTACTTTCAGTATCACCAGGAATCCCTATTGTTAGCCTGTAAGTGGAGCCAAGGGATACCCTCCTCTCCTGTTTCTGTACAGTAGTCCCCGAGGCGGTGCTAGCTGGGGCAGATTCATTGCTGGGGTCTTCCTTGTAGAGCTCCCTGCTGTAGATTACTCCCCACCCACAATGAATGGGGCTGTGGTCTTCCCCCAGCAGCTCACTGCTCTGGAATGAAGGCAAAAAATAATAATAATGCCAAAGCAGCAGGGGAAACAGAGTGCCAATAAAGATAAATGATTTCCTAATTAAGCCTGGAGACAAGGAGGGGCAAAGAGAACTGTTGAAGCCTTGTGGGAGCCAGAGTGAACCCAAGCAGGCTATACCACCACTCTGGCAGGGGTCTTCAGCCTGACATTTTTAAACAAAGGAAACAGCTCACTTGGCAATGGATCTTGCAAGAGCAATTCCAGATGCCTTAAAGCTAAGACTCTTCTCGAGCACCGGTGTTGTTATAATCACCAGGGGAGCTTCTCTCTTGCTAACTCTCACGATGTCATTATAAGTCCCCAATACTTGGGATTTGGTTTAGCTGCTAATGGCACTTTATTGGAGGGGGTGTGAAAGAGAGTATCTCCTTTGTTTGCCTGTTTGTTGTTTTAAAGGAGATGATGGACATCATTTTGGCTAACGCACCTGGGACTCAACCAGGGAACTTGAGAACTGAAAGGAGAAGCAGTTGGGTCTTGAGCTAGAACAATACACAAAGCCTGCAAGTTGGGGCTCATGAGGGATTCAGGGAATGGGCATTTGATCAAGCACGAGTGAGTTATAGTGACTAACAAGTTATGGCCAGATGTTGAGCAGCTTCAACTGACGGTGAACACAAACATAGCTGTGGAAGGAGGTTTATGTGCCTGAAATGTTGTCTCTTCTTTTCCAGTGATGTTGGCTGGTTATAAAAAATAATCCTCTCCCTAACTAATATTAGTCTATCTGATATTATCAGCTGCACAGTGTCACGACTTTGGCTGGAACACTTTCAGTGAAACATCAATTGAAATCCCATTCATCCAGCTTAATGCTTTACCTGGCATCTGGGGAAGAAGGGCTGAGGCCACAGGCAGTTCATCTGGGGTAGCACATTGTATACCCACAGTCATGAATTTCTTTGGTTCTCCTTATGTGTCATGGATCAGGCACTGGCAAGGATCCGTGGCACACGCTAGCTGCAGAAAAAAAGAGACTTAAGAAGAAGTGAACGATGTCCCAAATGCTCCAGACTCAGAAAGGAGTCTCAAAACTGTAACTGAATCTCTTGTACAACCCTGCATAATATAATAATGATATGTTTCACAGAGGTTTTGAAGGAGTCTGCCCATGCAGAGGTGCTGTTCCATGCTGCTTTTCCATGATCTTATGTCTGTTCCTGGGAGGCATGCTCTTCTCTGATCTAAATGCTTCCAGCCTGGCTTTGCTTGTCTCCATTGCTGTGCTCAGTGAAGGGCTTCCACCAAAGACTGCTGCTTTTAAAATGTCACCTCTCTTCCTACCTCCCCTGGCTTAAAACAATCTGGTTTTTGCTTTAAAGGCTTTGTCTGGCCTTCCTCCCATATCTGGCAATCCCTGATGTGTTTTAGTCCTACCTCTGAGTTGCCGATCCTATCAGCTTCCATCTGATATGTGATATCCTTCCAAATTAGGCCCTCCGTGCCTTCCCCCCCAGCAGCACCAACTCTTTCTTCTGTTCCCAGCTACGGAAATAGCTGTAGTTCTGCTGCTGATGTAGTGAGGCTTCTGCATACTGTCCTAACTGCGTCCCTACATGAGGTTTCCTGTCTCCCTATTTAGATACTCGCTTTTTGAACAGGGAGGTGTCTGTTCTGTGTTTGGTACTATGAGGTCCCTGGCTCCTGGGAGGCTGCTACCATGTGTGTGAGACATCATAGCAAAGAGGGAAAGAGCCTGTTCTGAGCTGCTCCATGCTCTTCATCCTCCCAGATGGTATCCAAACCTTGGCAATGGGGTTTGAGGAAAATTCTTCAAAGCATCCACGGGATCAATTGCCATGAATTCCAGGACAAGAAATCCAAGGGAATCCGCTGTGACATGGGAGGGTTCATCAGCCTTAACAAAAAATCTGTTTTTAGATAGGTTTTGCTTTTACGCTCTGCAGCTGCCACTGACATGGCAGCACAAGGGTAGTGGCACACAGAGGTTTGTCTCTCAGCTGAGTGGCCAAAAATCCACTCTGGGCGTGTGGTTGGATTTCACTGCCCCAGATGCCCTGCACCTCTTCTCGGTGCCTGGACAGCCATGGCAGTACAGAGATGCAGCCCAGTGCTGAATGGGAGGATGGAGGGAGTTGCACAAGTGACCCTGCTCTTTGGATTGTATTTATTGATCTCCTCCCCTTTTGCTGACGCTGTGTGACCCAGAAGGGACTCCAGCTCTCAGACCAGTGTCAGTGTCAGCTCTGCAGAGCAAGGACTGGTCGAATCTTCCTTTTAAAATCAGCCTGCCCCAAGCCTGGGCACAGAGAGAGCAACACTGCTGAGCAGAGAAGGGGCAAATCTGCTTTTCAGGTTAGAACAGCACTTTAATGTTGGGGAGCAGGGGTAGGAGAGATCAAGCAAAGGGGATCTGGGGGTAGTTGGTCCTGCCCTGGGCCCCCACGAGGACATTTGCTATCCCCCACTTCTCTCACAGTCCCAGCAGTCAATCCCCAAGCAGGGCAGGTAATGGTGTGAGGGAAGGAAGAAGGAGGACTTTGCCCACTACAGAAGGGGCGGCAGCTGAGAAGTCTGAACCTCCATTTTCTTACCTATCTTATTTGATTGCTTTGCTTGAGGGTTGCTTTTTTTTTTTCACCCTTTCTCATTCACTGTTTCTAAAGCTAATCCTGAACTAGCCAGATCATGCCCTGGAGTTCATAGCAGCCAGCACAGCCATGTGTTGTTCTCAGGCACCACAAGCACAGCCAGCTTGCCCAGCTCTGTATCCAAGGGCAGGGGAGAGCTTGGGGCTGTTTCCATCTGACTGTGTGGGCGAGAGGATGGTCCTGGCTGCCACTTCTGCCCTGTCTGGCAGGGCTGCTTTGCCATGGTCATCCTCGGTTTGCTTCACATTGCAATGAACTCTTCTACCTGATTTTCTTGCACTGCTTGCTGGGGAAGATGAATGTGTTCCCTGGGGTGAGGGCACTGAGAGCCCCTTCTCCAGCCAGCAGAGCTGCTGATGGATGGTGGGCTGTTACCAGATGGTGCTTCGGGACTGTAAGCTGGATGGTCTGAATCTTCTTGCCAGCCATAAAACCACTTTTTCAGGGCAAATTCAACACTGCGCAGAGTGCCAGGACAGCACATAGGCACCAACTGAATCGTTGGAGGGTGTGCAAGCAGTGCACGTGGCACAGTGCCGGCCCCTGTGCTCTCTGCAGCCCTGCTGTGCTGCCTGCCCTGGCTGGCTGTTCAGAGAGGAAAGGAGTTAATAGGTAACCACAGCAGTCTATTAAATGCCCTTTGCGAGAGTCACATCTGAGAATTTCCTTTTCCTAGGATCTCACGTGTTTTTACTATGGACAGTTTTCATTGACAGTGCAGAGGCCAAATAAGGCATAGTCTTGCAGTTCTCTTCACCAGCTAATTCCTTGACTTTTTTATTACTTCTGTGTTAGCTCCTCTATTTTTAGAAAACTCATAAAATACTACAATAGTAGTAATCCGAGAGCTATTTTTGTCCTGCACGATGCAGAAGCAGTTGAACTCATGCAGGGCTCACCGAGTCCTCACGGAAACACAGACCGGTGTCCGCCGGCTGTGCAGGCGCCGAGCTGCGCGGCTCTGAGGGGAGGTGGGCTGGGAAGAAGGTCCGGTTTCCACTTGGCAGTGGGGAGGAGGAGGAAAATGATTCAGGCTAACCGAAGTGCTGGTGGGAACATGAGTCCTGTCACGAAAAGTCCCTCCCTGGGCAGGATGAAGCGCCTGTTTCTTTTCCTCTCGTTGTACAGGAGGCCCCAGGGCCCGAGCTCATATTTCGGTGTCTAACTCTGAGATGTCTAAATTACAGCAAATGAGGCCACCCTTCCTGGCCAGGATTTGCTAGGATCTCTGCGTAGGTCTCGGCCACGGGCTGATCTCCCCGCTTCCCATTGTAGTCTGGAGATTGGCACTCCAAACTGCCCTCTGGGGGCCTTGTTCTCTTGGCTGGAAAGGTATTTTGGGGATCCTGTTCTGGCCGGGCTGAAAGGCTCCTTGTGGATTCCATCCCCCAGAGCTTGCGGACAACCTATTCTCCGTGGCTCACTCCTCCATCGGCACTACGGGGATAATTAGTGCGTGGCTAAGTCATATGTGCTGAGGGTCAGAAAATACAATGAGGCAGATTTTCCCCCGGAGTACAGAAATGTCAACAGTGTCACACTGCGCTGAAATGATGGCATCTGTCAGTGACCCCAGCCCTTTCACTGAGCAAACAGCCCGCGGCTGTGCCTTCCTCCAGAAGAATGGCTTCGTCTGGCAGCCAGGCACCTCGGGAGGAGCGTGGCGGGGCTGTCCCAGGGGCCAGCATCCCCAGGGAGCACAGCCCAGAAGGGCAGCAGGGGACAGGGAGCTGTGGGAGGTTCCTCCTAGTGCTGTTACTTGGCGCTTCTTTACAAACACACCTCAGCCACCAAAGAAACAAAATGCCTGCCCTGCAGGCAGCAGGAGGAAGAATGCAAACTTGCAGAACCAATTTCCTAAGCAGCTTTGAGGTATTTCAGAAGCATGTGAAAATAGTAACGTGGAACGGAGATGGACTGGTCATCTTTCTCTCTGCCACACGCAGGTCACGTAAGGCCTAATCGCTCTCACATCTTCAGTGGAGTTCATCTTGTGGAGAGTCATTATTCATGGTTTCAAACTAAAGGAGCCGAGATTTAGATTAGAAATAAGGAAACAGTTTTTTACACTAAGGGCGGTGAGGCACCGGCATGGGGTGCACAGAGAGGTGGCAGTGCCCCATCCCCACAGACAGCCAAGGTCTGTCTGGATGGGCCTGAGCACTGATGGAGCTGTGGGTGTCCCTGTGCGCTGCAGGGGGCTGGGCTGGATGGCCTGTGGGAGTCCCTTCCAACTCAAGCAATTCTATGACTCTATGATTTGTGTGCTTTAAAAGGTTCAGACTGGTGCTCTGAAACAAGGTAGCTCTCTGATGTTTCAGGGCTCACTCATCCTCTTCTGTACCTTCCATCTCTCTCCCCTAGGTCTGCTGCCTGACATTATACATTTTATGGTTGAGGTTATTGGTCCCCAAAAAAAGCTCTTGATTTCTTTAAGGGTGTCTTTCAATTTGGGAGAGATTCAACAAGCTGCTTTAGAAAATAATCTCCTTTGACAGTTCAACAGTCTTGTGCATTAAGACAAAACGATCCTCTTTGTTTTCACCTTGATGCCGAGGTTCTATAAATACCAGCAGTGCTTTATATTCTGCTCACATTCTTCTCCAGTTCCAGGTAAAAGACCACATGTCTCTCATCCTGTTAGTGGAGATGAATCTGTCAAGTATGACCCCTTTCATTAGCCTTCTGTGTCACTAAATTACTTGCTAATTTGTATATTTGGAATTTAAAAACCTTTCTCTGCAAATGATCACGGACATGGGTGATACGAAGTGGATTTTTCCAGTTACTGCACGCGGCAAAACGTGCCGTGCATATGAGATCACAGTGCAGCCAATAATCATTAGAATAACTGCTCTCTGGCAGCTGCAGGTAGCGTGCTCACTAATGCTTTCAGCTTTCGGGACCTGGCCTTGACCCTTCGCTGACTGTTCCTACACCCATCTCTGTGAAGGGAGAGGGGAATGGGATCCTGAACTCGTTTCTACAGCCCGATAGGGCCAAAGTCTTGACCACATCCTGCAGAACCGGGCATTGCCTGTATCCTGGGAGCTGTATCAAGTCATCTCAAGTGCTTTTTATTTGCTAACACAGTGAGTGAGATGTTCACGCCGTGTCCTTGTGCCATGGCTCCCAGTAGAGCAGCATGTCAGGGTGCTGAAGAGATGTCAGTGCACTTCTGTGAAGGACTTTCTATGGAAAATCATTTGCACAGCCCAAAGTCCTTCCTAGACTACGTATGCAATGTTGCAAATAGTTCCAAAGATAATGGTTTTCCACATTAGAGGAATTTTGCCTTCAGCAACGTAGACCAGTGGGACCTCTTTTTAAATCTGCCAGTGCTTCCAAGCTTCTCTGTCGAGTGACTGTATGACACAGACCTGAGACAAGAGCTTGGGGTAGGAAGCAGAGGGAGATGTTCTCACCAGAAGAGAGCATAGACTGTTTCTTGATAAGCTGTCTAAACCAGAAGGAAATGTAAAACAGGGGGTCTGCTGAGCTATTTCCCTTGTGGTCTCACGAGTGGTCTTTGGTGTGTGTTGAAGGCTGGTTGATCCCTGTCAAGCTAGTTAACAAACGGTTTTGCCTTGTTGTCAGAGAGACATCCTGGAGAACGATACATGAGCCAGGTGGAGGGGAAGGTGATGTCCTTTTCCTGTACCACCACAGAGCTCTGCCCTGTGCAGCTCCCATTCCCACAAAGCACACAGCATGGGTTGTTAGGCCATGTGAGCAGTCATCACCTGCATCATCTCCCGATCTTCCTGGGTGCTTCTGGCCAATAAGATGATCACGGGGATGTCAGCCCAATGTGTTTGTAGTGCACAACGCAGTGTGTGTATCCGGGGGAGACAAAGTGCTTGCACTGTTGGCCCAGAGAAAGCTACAAGGCAGTTGTTTAGGTTAAACCTCGGGGCTTTGCTTTTCAGGCCGGAATGCATGGGGATTTGAGTGTGCAGCACAGCTGGACATGGTCAGGGAGCTGAGCTGCTCACCCTCCTTGGTAAGGTGCAGAATATGCTGCTCCTCTCCTTCCTGCAGTGATATCTCGGTGTTCTTCAGCAAAACGGCCTTTCTCTGGTACAGGTCTGCGTGCTGGGGAGGTGGGGTCTTGGGTTCAGCCCCTCACAAGATTTCTTGACTTTCCATATGTGGCCTTCCTGAGAATGGGAGCAGGTGTCAGAGCAAACCATGGCATCAGGCTAAGAGCGATGGGTTCAAAGGGAGATGTTCAGTTAGGAAATCACGATGGCTGTGATTCCTGGGAAGGGTCTCTTTTCAATCCTGATCGGCTGGTGAGATCAGGCAGATCATCTCCTGCAGAAGGGGTAACTTACCAGGCAGCGTAGCAGGGCCAGGAATGGTTATCAATTCATGAGGATGGTTAGCAATTGAGTAAGAAATGTCTGCTATACTTTTCAACAGAAAGATTTCCAGACTGCAGTTCAACAAGGTGAAGCTGGAAGATGCTGGGGAGTACAGCTGCGAAGCGGAGAACGTTTTAGGGAAAGACACCGCAAAAGGCAGCCTGAATGTGAGAAGTGGTAAGTGAAGAAGTCAGCGAATGTCTTGAGCCATCTGTCATTCAAGCAGAAAGCGGGAGGTTCTGCAGGTGATCTGTCTTGTATTTTGTGTCATGCTTTCAGGATACCAAGTAAAACAATCTCGGGAGATAAGAAAAATGAAGCTTAGCATAAATGTTTATCCTTGTTATCTGTCACTGGCAATGTGGTTCATTTACATTTTAAACAAACTTACAGTCTATGTATTTTTAAAAAAGGGCAAGGAAGGAAGCAAGCTGATGGGCTCGATGTTTGATTCTTTAAAAAGAATTTCTGAGAAGCAAAACCCACCAGAAGACAAGTAATTAAACCATAGCTTTGTGATGAGTGAAGTTGCTTCTGGTTTTCATCCTAGAATGTGTGCTCCATCTCTTAGAGCTCAGCGGATGGAGTCTGAGGTTAGGCGGTTTTATTATTATCTTGGTCATCATAATTATATTGCTTAACGTGATGGTTTGGATGCACCCTCCGGCCCTGAAAGTCCCCGCAGTGGTTGCCAGAAGCCAGGAGGGTGTGAGCAGGGGAGGGATGGCTGCTGTGAGCTCTGTTGCCTCAGCTTTTCCTCCTGCCATTCAATGGCTGCTGCGGAAACCCCAGCTCTGCCATGTGGCCCTTTGGCACAGTCCAGTTTCACTGCTGCTGTGCTCTCAATAGCACTGATCACATGTGATGGAAGGTACCTTTTTCCCACTGCTTTCTGACATTGTTTTCTCTATTAACCTCTGCCTCAGCAGCATCTGCAGTCCTGGATATTTTGTGAGGCTGGAATACTACAAACCCCCCCCTCAGTTACACTGCCTGTACAAAGCCAGTGCTTGCAGTGCCTAGGGAAGGCAGCCCACACTCAGACCTGGAAAGTTAGCCTTGCTTTCTTTCTGATCATGAAACCTTTGTCCAGAGCAAGCCAACAGAGGCAGTGCCGCTCCTTTTCTCTGACTCATGCTCTGGCTGTCCCATCACGGTGCAGACAGCTCTGCTGGGCTTGGAGCTGTGTGTACAACCCGCTGTGTGCAGCACAGCCAATGCCTGGCACCACAGCCCTGCACACCTCTTCCACTCCTCCAGCCCTTGCAAAAGAGGAAGACCGATGGAGCAGTGCTGTCGCTTCATTGTGCACGCTGCTCACAGAACTGGGGCAATGCACATCACGCCGCAACAGCTCCCAGGTGTAACTCTTCTTGTCTGGCCAGTGCAGGAGCAGGTGGCTCTCACTGGTGTTGCAGGGTGTGTGAGGACATGCTTGAGTTGCCCAGTAATGATTTGAGAGTACGAAAGCAATCGAAGAGACACAAAAATCACCTTTACCTGGTGGGAGGTGCAGGCTGCAAGGGGCTGCAGATTCAGTAAATAAAAGCCTGGTGTGCCCTGCTTGTGGTGGGCTCTTGATGAATCTGTTTTCAAAGCAGCCTTAAAAATCTACCTTTGGCTTTAGAGCGGAGTGGCATGCACACCTCGCTGCTGCTGTTTGCAGGTCACCTGGCAGGAGAGCAGGTATTTGCGATTGAATGTTAGATGTGGTCCCTTAGAAAGGTAAACAAGATGTTGCTGATCACTGTAGGATTTTGTCACTCTGCTGTTCTCTCGTGCCCTTCTTTTGCTTCTCCCCAGCGCTCCTCAGGGCAGAGCACCATTCATCTGTGCCTGTGCACTTGCTCACAGAGTCTTCCTCTTTTCTTCCACAATGCCAGTACTGCTGGGCCTTCCTGGGGCATGGGAAGCTTTTCTCACCTCCCTTCTGCACATTCCCTTCTTCTGTGATTCTTTTCAATAGGAAGCTTCCCAAGGCATCCATCTGCTTGTCTCTGAACTCACGTATGCTCTTCTCTTCCTGCCCGCATTACTCTTTGCGCTTTTTCTGACTACATCTCAGCTCTGCTCTGTACAACCGTACGAGCTGACAGCAATTAATCAGAGGTGCACAGTATCTCCTTGAAGCCTCCCTCTTTCCCTGAAGCTCACTACAGCTACTGCTGCTCCTGTTTATTCTGCTTCTCCATTCTACTTTGTCACTGCTGCCCTGTCTGTGAGGACAGAGTCCTCTGAGCGATGGAGGCTCCTGAGCCCCCCAGGTCCTGGCTGGTGCTCACACACGAGGCCTTTGTGTCTGTGGGTGGGGATGTCTCTGCTGGCAAGCGTTTCTCAGCCTGGTGAGGCAGAGTTGCTGTTGCAAAGTACTCTTTGCTGTATTCTGTTCCACTACAACTTTTCAGCCTTTATCACTTGCACGAAGAAGCACTTTAGTCCCATTTCTCTGTCTCAAATCACTGAAAATGCCACACTGAAAAGAGATTTTCATTAGAATGAGAGCGGTTGCAGTGCCGTGGCCCCTTGTCTCTTAGAAAACGCCCACTGGCCAATCGCAGCAGCTTGTACCTCCTCTGCAAGTCCGGAATTTCCACAAAATACCCAGCTTGGGGGTAGAAGCTTTACCATTGAAAAGCTTTGGGAGGCTGTTGATTTCTGAGGAAAAGCTTCTGGGTTTCATCAAAACATGTTGTGCTTTGGTGCTCTGTTCAGATTTTTATTCCTTTGAGGTAAATCAGGTGCTTTCTTAGAAGAATGTCCCATTTCCTGGTCCTCCTTATTGGTAGCGTAACATTGTAACATTGGCACTGCAAGTGGGAATGGCAGCATAGCTGAGATGTGACAGTTTCAGGCTTGTTTTCCTCAGAAGTTTTTTAGGCAGCTCCTTGACTAATGCCCCACTGGCCCTTTGCTAAGAACTCCAGGAAAACTTAAAGTTTTCCAACAGACTTTTTTTGCTTCCCTTATGTTTCCCTTTTCCTGGTGGCCTCATCACCGTGTCTCCATACAGCATTGCCTCCTGGTGCTTTCTGCTCCCTACCTCTGGCAGTCAGGAGGGGCTTTGATCCCGAAGGGGCTGTTGCTGACAGCTGCCTTAGCAGCTGTGGGCAGTGGGCTTTCCCAGCCTCCTTCACTGTAAGGAGGGAATCAGTACATGTGCTGGGCTCCCACACTGCCTTTGGCCTTCATTCCTTTCCAACTCCTCCATCCCTTGTAAGAGCATGACTTTGTGTCACAGAGCTGCAGATACTCACAGGGTGCAGGCTTACCATCATGAGCCCATCTCACCTTTTCTTAAGCTCCACGTTTTTCTCCCTGTGATCTTTGCACTCTCACAACCATCAGGGCTGTGCAAACCTGTGTCGGTTTTGCTCATCATACACCCAGTGAACCCTGAGCCCTTTCTGCCTTTTTTATCATGATAGAGGCCCAGGTGGCATAAGTCCCTTTGCAAAGAGGGGACACGCTGTGCCATCCCCCTGCAGGATACGTGTTTGTCTGCCTCTCCCCCAGGTATCCATCTGAGCATCCCCTCGCAGTACTAACATGTCAGCAGCCTTCCCAGCCCGTTCCTCCCAGCAGCACCTGCTCTCATGCTCCTCCCTGCATAGCTAAGCCAAATCTTCTCTGTTCAAATTAGATATTTTGTTCACTACTTTCTTACCTTAATTTCCCCAGGAACAACGAAAGCACCACAAGTTTTACCAGCCTCAGAAACTAAAATAGTTGTTATGGAAGAAGAGTGTAAGTACCTCTCCCCCCAACTCCCATACAGCTTCTTTCCCCTTATTTGTTTTGGTTTTATGAGACAAATTCCACAAATGCTTGGTTGCCTCCTGGAATCTTCTTTAATCATTTGCTTCTTTTTGATTCCTCCCAAAGCCCCGATCTTCCACCAAATCTTTCAAAATATGATTTGTGTTGCTGTGTCCATCTTGGAAAGGGAGAGGTTCATAACTACTGTAACGGCAGGTTGAAGAACACGCTACTTAAAATTGGTGGTGGATTTTAAGTGTCTGCAGCTCTTCCAGTGCATGGATTTATTGATACTTCTGAGATGTGCTTGTTGCAAACTTTGGTCTGGGGCTTTAATTTATTTTGGCTTTTTGGGTCCAGGTGAAAAAAAAAACAACCACAACAAATCAGGCTACAGGAAATACAAGGAAGGAGACATAAGGCTCCTAAGAGTAAGTCAAAAGAAAGAGGCAAAAAATGCAGCTGCTCCCTGCTGTCACATTATTGCTTGAGTCTCCAGAAAACAAGAAAAGATTTCCCAAAATGTTATTCAATCTGATTTGATTTGGTTTGGTTTGACTTGATTTGATGTGATTTGGTGGAGCTGCTCTTTAGCATTCCCTTGGATTTAGTTGTCATGAGTGCAGTAGAAAACAGGCACACACAAAAATCAAAATGTACACAAGTGTAAATCCGGGAGCCAGGCTGCTGGCTCGTCTCCTTCTCATGGGATGTGTTATTTCTGAGATGGAGAGCCTCTCCCTGCTCAGGGACACTGCAGCTCGCAGAGAGCATCAGCACGCTGGACAGCCCACCCGGAGCCTGTCCAAGGGCGAGCCGAGGTCCAAGCAGGCATTTCCACATCTGGGCTGTATCTCCTTTCCAGCTGCTGAGCTGACAGTGCAGCTGGCCGCACCTCTGTGTTGACAGTTCCACTTTCCAGATTTTATAGGGATGTTTTCTGTTTGGAAAGCTCCGTTCTTATGATATTAAAGGAAGTCTGATTCTAAAAGCTTCTCTTCTTAGAAGACTATGCTTAACATTTGCCCAGCGGGTCGAGGGAGGTGATTCTGCCCCTCTTCTCCTCTCTCATGTGACCCCACCTGGAGTTCTGCATCCAGTTCTGCTCCTCAACACAGGAAAGACATGGAGCTGCTGGAGCAGGTCCAGGGGAGGATGGCAAAACAATCAGAGGGCTGCAGCACCTCCTTCATGAGGACAGGCTGAGAGAGCTGGGACTACTTAATCTGGAGAAGGCTCTGGGAGGCCTCATAGTGTCCTTCCAGTATCTGAAGGGGACCTACAGGAAAGGGCAAATCTGCCTTGCATCCTAGTCCAGCTCATGTGGGGGGCAACAGTATAGTTGGGGAGAGTACTATACCCACTATGGGGTACATACATGGGGCACCACTCCTGCAGTGCAGTAACACCTTCAGGTGAGATGTTCAGAGCCATTTAGCAGGTGTAACAAGCTGTGCCATGGAGTATGATGTGAGCTGGCCTGGTCATAGTGTCAGTCTTAAGTGACTTTAGTCTATATAGTCAAGGCAGACTCTGTCGGCCAGATTCCAAAGGGAAATCTCTGATGTCTGAGAAATTGCTTCTGTGCTGTTACGTATTTTGCCATGATACAGCTGTCTTTCCCCTTCTTTGAATATATACTTGTATCTCAGTGTTGCTGAACTAGAGCAGCCACAGAGATGGTTGCTTAAAAAAGCAGTGGGGCTTAGGAGAGAAGATGGATCTGCTTCTCTTATCAAGGAATCTTCCTGATGATCCCGTGAGCATAAGATAGTTGGAGGAGCCTTCTCCATTGTGAAAAAGTGTTAAATAAGACATATTGCCTAGTGCTTGTCACAGACTAAGGTTGCACACTGGGTGGCTACAATGGCTCAGCTCACAAGCAGGAACTTGCAGGGATGGGGTAACTTGATTGTGTGCCATGATGAAAAGAGAAACGTCCTTTATACTCATTCCAGCATCCAGAGTACTCAGAATGGTAATGTGATCCTGTCAGTGTGCAGCGCTGAGCAGCCAGACGGGGTTCTGTGGCTGCAGACCTGCTTGGTAAACAGAATAGGAATCATTATCAAAGTTCAGAAACGTTCTAACAGAGACAGAAATGGAATGGAGCTCAGAGCAATCTGTAAAGCGTTCTGAGATGTAAGGTCTGTGCAGGATGAAGATACTAAAACTTTACCAACACTTTGTTTTCAGAAAGTGAGGTAATGTTTGAAACCTCTGAGAAGGGCAGGTAACCCCTTTTGCTTATTTTCTGCTACTGAGCTCTCGCCTAATTCCTTTCCTTGATTTGGACGAACAGGTGAACTCTTAAGGGTAAAAGGAGAGCACGGGATGGGTGCAGGAAGTGCAGTTTGGATACTTGCAGACCATGTTGGGCAGGTGCTCTAAAGCAACATGTGGATCGTGCTGCTCACCTGCGCTCTCTTCATGCCCTTTGTCTGGGACACTATCCAGTTAATCTGCCATAACACCTTCCCTTTGCTAACCTATGTGGGCTGGGCAGTGCTTGCTGGGCCATTTAATTTCACCCCACTGGTGCTCTGCAGCACAGGGACATTTGGGAGCAGATGACGGAAAGACAGACAAAGCAAGAGAGGCAGTGCTGAGTTGTACTGGTGGCTAATGTGCTGCACTTGGGTGAAAGCTGCGCCCTCTGGATTGAACTGCAGAGCTTTTAATTCAACCACTGGGGATCATAAGGACTCCCTTAAGTCCCTTTAAAGATCATCATGGAAAGGTAGGTACCATTCTTTCTCCAGTTAAGTCCACCTCTCTGTGCATCTTGGTGATGCTGGACTTAGTTTGGACTCATTCAGCCTCTCCCTCTCCTGTTTACTGCCTTCTCCAATGCTTAGCTTCAGTCCGGTCTAAAGGCACTGTACTCTCCTAAAGTTATTGGTACAGACACAGGCATGGTGCTGTTGGTTTGGGGTGGAAGAGTGTCCAGCCAGCTCAGGGCACAGCTGGGGCAGATAAAAGCTGGTCTGCCAAGAGTCATGTGGACAGACCAGTTTTCAGATTAGACTAAAATAAATCCTGGTGTGGCCTTTGCTCAGAGAATTTGAAAGCCTAAATTTAGAGTCCAGAGCTGGAGGTGTGGTTGGTAATTGAATGAAGCCTGCACGTATGCAGGCATGATTACCTTGAGGAGGTTGTGCTGGAGATTTCACTGTCAGTCTTCAGAGGAGCTGTGCTGTGTCTGTCGTGTTAGATCACATTCATTGCTTGTTTTGCACAGTGTGTTTCTGAAGTATCCCGCCTTCTACTCAAGGTGTGATGTTAAGATGGGCCATTATGACTCTAAAGTCACAGATGGGGAGTCCATCTGTGAAAAGCAAAGTGTGGGTTGGAAGCTGACATCCCCTTGAAGAAGTGAGGCATCATGGCCAGCCCTTGGAGCAGGAAGCTGCGTACCAGGGATCTGCCTGTTGGTCTGACTCCATCGTGTGGTCCTGTCACATTGCTTCTCTTCCTGGGCTTAAGCTGTCCTGCCTGTAAAGCATTCATGCTGGCACTAGTCCTGCTTTTTAAGTTGTTGAGCAGATCTTCTCACTGAAGTATCATGTTGCTGCTATTACAGCTGATGATGGAGATTGGAAAAATAAAATGATGCGGTCCTAAAATATAGAGACAAACATAGAGAAAAGCCTAGAAAAGCTAATTAATAAAACTGGAGAGATCAGTTTGGAGAAGCAGCTGATGGGGTTTTGATCATGCAGGACTTCATCCTTGTGAGACCTCTTCCACAGTCCCTCGGTGCTTCTGAGTCCGTAAACTTGTTATGCAGTGAAACACGTGGACAGTCCTTACAGATCGCGTGGGGAATGTGACCGTGTGCTTTTGATCAGCCATATCTGCTGCTCTCAGATGAGTGTCCTGAAGGCTGACATTTGTATTTTTGGGTGAACTTCTAGTCTGGCTTTTGATCCTCATGATCCCCGCGGGAGAAGGGAAGGTAATTCCAGCAGGATCTATTTCAGTAAAATGCAGGAGTCAATGCTGGGACATTTCCAAATGAATAAACACACAGGAACACAAAGGAGCAGAATTTTTATGAGCTCTGGAGTCACTGATCCATTGCCAGGCAAGCCCCAGTCTGCGCAAGCCCTTCTGATTTGATGTACCGATAGCAGCAGTGAGCATCCAGCCTCCGTTCACTTTCAGTGAGAAGAGAGTGCTGAACCAAATGTACAGAATCTGCCACCGAGGGGCTGGTTAGGATCAGCAGTCTGTCCGTGTAGTTATCAGCGTAAATCATGGACTCGGTGCGGCTCGCTGCAGAATTACACTGGAATAGGTTGGCCAGACACCTTGTCAGCCATGTTCCCCTGACAAGGAGTTGGATGAACTATGTTGAGAGGAACCTCAGCAATCCTGTGTTTTATCAGTAAGTACATGAGGCATATACAGAGCAGGCAATTTGTATACACTCTCGGACCAGCTGAGTTCATCTGTCTAACTGAATGTCTAAATATTGAGAGAATGAAGTGTCTGTGCTCTATGAACTCACTAGTCAACATTATTAAAAAAAAAAAAGTAGTTAAACTATCCCTGTTTCCCTGCTTTCCTCGACAGTAGCTGGAGATTGTGAAAAATTAACTGCAATTTATAGTCCGAGCTGCAGTAATTAACCCTTTGGAGACTGCAGGTGGAATATTTCACTTGATTCCTGAGAACAGACTGACGGCTGCCTGCAAAGCCTGAACAACATGCTTGATATGAGTTGCTTAAGATTCCTGGCCTCAGCAACATCCCAGAGCAGCCTTTGGGGGCTCTGCACTCACTGTTCCCACAGAGGAATGAGATTTCAGGGTTATTATCAATAAGGGTCTGCATTCAGTAGGTCTAATCTCAAAATGAACATCGTGAATTATTGTGAACCCTGCGTGCATTCCTGGGCCACACTTTACCTGCAGTTCTGGTCTCATCATCTGCAACAGGGAAAGTAGAAACAAAGACGGTACAAAAAGGATTACAACAAAGTAACCTGTGTGTAGGAGGCTACTAAATCATTGTGCTCTAGATGGCAAAGAAGATGCTGCCTGTGCCTGCAGGTAGCACAGGGGAAATGTGTGAAAACACACACTCTTTTCTTCTGGTGCAAGAGCTAGAAAGGGTCAGGTTTCAAAGAAGTAAACTGAGATGCGTCTTTTCACACTGTGTACATAACACTGGAGTTCTTGTCACAAATAAGGTGGATTATTAGTTTAAGAACAGATTAGATCTGTTCAAGCAGCAGCTAGACACATTCATGGAAGAGAAGTCCATCACAGGTGCTGCAGCTGACTTGAGGTTCTCTGAGCTACCCATCCTAGATGGCCAGAAGGAAACTGTCATTGCATGCTGATCTGCCCTTCCTTAAGCACTGCCTACTTGTCAGACTCCTGCTGGGGCTTTTGTTTGGCCAGCTCAGCTTTTGTTCTGACAGCAGCTTGCATTTCAGGACACTCTTCTCAACCAGAACCTGAGCTGACTACCTCTTTTTCTTAGCATTTGGAACATCTGGATTGTGAGAATATGATTTTGTGACTCAGTCTTAGAGTACCTCGTGCTTTGCTGGAAAAAAAAGACACAGCACTTGCAGAAAATGGGATTTAAGGAATAATGACTTTAACGAGATGCTCCTCAGAGAATTGACCAACCACCTCTTTTCCTGTCAGACACGGCTCTTGCTGGGACACGTGCGCTTCCCAAGCCTTATTTGTGTCAGTCTCCTGTTTAATTCTGCTTAAAAGAAGAAAATAGTTTATAACTGGATGAAGATCCCGTTATAATCCCAATCAGATGAATCTCCAGCTGGTCAGGACTGTAAATCACTCTGGTGTTAAACATCACACAGCACTGGTGTAAAGTACTCAGCTGAAGGAGTGGCCTTGCGGAGTCCCTAGGTGCTATCCTGTGGAGCTCCTCAGTCCTCAACAAACAGTTCTGCACTGCTCATGGAAATAATGTGCTGCTATAAAAATCGTACAGGCTCATTACAAAGCCATTCTGATGGTTTTGGTTTCTAGTTCCCATTAAGCTGAATTGGAAGAGATCCCACTAAGGTTAATGGGAAGGAAGAAGTGAATTTCCCTACAGAAGTTTGGGAGTTTTCATATTTCAGGGGTGTCTGTGGGGAATTCTTTGGAGTGTTGGTGGAATCTTCTGTCCTCAGTCTCCATTCTGTTTGTACCTTACACGGCAGGAAGGCCGTGAATGCTTTTGGAAAAGCATCTGTACCCAGGGAAACTTGAGTCATGCTTGTTTCTTCCTCCTTAGCACAGACCAGGGCTGGCTGCCTTATGGTGCTGGATTTCTGCTCGGTCTCTAGAAGCAGAACCAGAGGCACTACAGAGACATGCTCAGAAATAGGGGAGGAAGAGATGGAGTTGTTTCTATTTGCACTGGACCTGCTCTGGTGACAGTGAGCGCATTTGCTTCATGAGCTGAAAAATCATTTCCTCTGGGAGCTGTGGAGCTGTGCAAGCATCCTCCTGTCATTGAAATGTCCTCTGCAGAATCTCTGGGTCTCGGTCCAGCATTGTGATGCAAATCAGGCCTCAGCAGCCTGCCACCTGGCTCCCTGATTCTGAGAATGTGCTCTGGGCTGCTGGTGCAGGATTGCGTGCATGTGGAAAAGGAGGAAGAGGAGAGCTGGGAAAGGGCACTTCTCCACACAGCTCACCAAGAGGATGGTCTTGTCCTGACATGCCAGGAACCTGGAGGAGGGCAAGTCCTCAGCTCCTCACTCACTTTGTCACCTCTGCTGGGAAGAGAGAGGTCAAGTTGCAGGCCCAGCACCTGGAAAGGTGAACACAGGTCTAAAGGCACGGGCTGAGGTTTGTAGCTCCAGGGTTTTTACTTCAGCAAGTGAACTAATTGAAAATCATCTAAGAAAACAGAGTTGCCCAACAAAGGAAATAACATTATATCCTTTTTGTGTTTGTGTGTGTGTTTTTTTCCCCTGCAGTAACCACAACTCTCTCCTCCTGGTCTGGGCATGCTAGAAAATGCAACGAAACAGCCAAGTCCTATTGTGTCAATGGAGGAGTATGCTACTACATCGAAGGGATTAATCAGCTGTCTTGCAAGTAAGTGAGTGTAGTTCTTGTGTCAACATGCAAATTACTTGGCTGTGGGAGAGGAGACTTCTGTGCAACTGCAGGAGAGGTAGTCTGGAATTCTGGCAATTGCAGTTTGAGCTGTGCAGGTTCAGAACGGGAATGTAGGAGGGCGAGGGAAGGGGAAGAAGGTTCCTGTTTTCTTTTTGTGTGAGTGCCGCTGCTGTTCCTGTTGTTTCCTTTTTTTCCTTAGATGAATCCACTTGTCCTGGCTCTTCCCTTTCTCTTTCTCCCCTTTCTCCTCTGCAGCTTCAGGGAAGGTCGGGTCCCTGAGCAGTCCTTGAGCTGTGTCAGAGCTCCTTGCCCCCAGCTGACACCTCCTGTCCTCTGAGCAGAAGGACGCGGCCACCTGAGGGGTGCCTGGCAGAGAGCTGCCTCTTAGCCCCCCCATCTGCTTCTCATGGGCCCAGAAACAGATTTAGCACACAGCTCTTCACTACTGTGTGCTTACCTATGAGACGGGCTGCGGGGTTGTTTATTGTTAACTTTCCAATACTAAAATCCAAAAGAAAAGAAAAATAGCAAGGAGAAGCATTATTTGTCCTTAAAATGAAATTTCTTGGTGGGATTAAAGTGGAGCTGCATAGTCTGAGGACGTGGAATAGAATGTGAGAGCTTTTCACCTCTGGTTCAAACTTATCTCAGTTAAAAAGCCCAGCAGCATCTTGGCTCACCCTCCAAACCTGATGTGGATGAGAGTGCAGTTTGATTAGGTGGTGGAGATGTATCCATTCCAATGCACACCTCTGCCTGCCCCTGGGATCCTGTAGAATAAGCCTGATTTGGTGCCCTGGGAGTGGGACTGATGGCTTGTGCCCAGCTACTGAGTGAGGGAGTGAGGTGAGGCCGTGCCCAGCCTGGCTGATGAGCCCAGGAGTTTTGAAGTCAGCATCAGAGCACAACAGGCACCACTGTGCCCAGCTTGGAAAAGCCCAGAGCTGATGGTATTTTTCCAGACACCTCTGAGTGGAGGTGTCAAAGGTATTTATGTCTGTGAATCTGAACCTAGTCCCACTGCCACTGCACTGTGTGATGCTTGCCAGACAACTTGCCTCCTCAGGCCTTGAAGGATGAATCTGAACAGAGCCATCACCTCTCCTGGAAGGGCTGTGAGCTGGACTACGCTTAGCACAACTCCCCTGCACTCTGGGAGCTCCACTGTTTTGGCAGGAGTAGGAAAAGCCATATGGAAATGCATTTCGCTGAGCTCCTGTGTTCTCACTTTCCAGTTCAGAATCAGGTGTGGTGGGAAGGACATGGTATCAACAGCATCTCCCAGTCCTCCTGGGCTTATCTCTTCTGACACAAAAGAAGCTGCATAGGACAGCAAAGACCTGTCTTTTAGGATAGTTGTCACTGCCTTTGATGTCTCTGTGGCACCACGAGTTCATTCTGACAGAATCCCCCACTGAAACATGGGGGAAGACACAGCCACTATTCTGGTGTAGGTGCAGCCCCACGGGGTCCCAATAATTCCAGTGTTCCCACGCTTGGGAGGGCTCAGTCCTTTGAGCCTAGAGGAGTGTATGGTTCAACATCTGTCTCTGAGCAAAGTGCTGGTGCCAGATCTCGGGGCTATTTCTTTTGGAAAAAACTTGAATCCAGATAAGACTCTCAGATCAGATAAATTACTAATTATAGCAAGAGTTACCTGAGGCCCTGCTGTATGCAGATACTATCTTTAGGCTCTATTATCCCTCGTGAAGGATAGACATGGTAATTATGAAGCGTCTTCAGCAGAAGGACTGATTTAACCAAAGTAACTCCTGCCCCATGAAGAAGCAGTCTGCCTTCAAAAGAGGCTGCTATGACAGCTGATGAGCAGAGGGGAAGCTCAGTGACAAATTCTCTCAAGGTTTTATGTGCCATGCAAAGCAGATGTAATTATCTCATGTAATTCGAAAGCCATAATTTCCTACTTTCAAATGGTAAAGAGATTTGTTTCTGATGGGTCCAGAGATACCAGTTGCTAAAACCAGAAGGGAACTGAACTGGTGAATGTGGAAGGGCAGCAAATGCTAACCGAAAGGTGTTTGAAGATCTGCACTGTCACTATTCATCTGCCTGAAAAGACAGTTCTGCGTTAACAGGAGCCCAGGGGACCCAAATGCCTTCCGTGCAGAGCAGTCGTTTCTGATCCCACTTCGTGAGGAAATGTCTGGATGTTCATTCTCCTTTGGTGCTTCTGTCATCGAATCATAGACTGAAGACATAAGCCCTGGATTTTGAACTGATACAACTTAGAGTTTCTGGGACTCCAGAAATGTACAGTTATAGAGGAAGTTTTATATATATATACAGTTACGTTCCTTGTTGCACCAAGGCAAGAGATCAGCTGCTGTGTGTGAAAGATGCAGCGATTTGGATTCAGAGAGGAAATGAGAGAAGGAGGAAAAGATGCAGACTTTGACCTGAGATGTGGGCATGGAGGATATCATTAGGTCCTTCTGCATACAGCTGCCTCAGGTGTCTTAATGCAGAGAACAAACAAGAGCCACGTGAGCCTCTTGAGCCGGCAGTGACATATCTGCCCATTCACTGTTCCCACTGTGCTGTTCTGGTTAGAGTCATCAGAGCCTTGGGGGGTCTTCTGGCACTGTATGCTGGCTTGCAGTCTTCCTTCACCGAGTGCTGTGGAGATTCCAGCATGCCTGGCCTTAGTGTGGTACTACTGGTTTTTCACTGCGTTCAGAAGACAGATTCTTAACGAGTTCTTGTTCACTACCTGTCATCATTCTGTAATCACAAGCAGAGTTCATTGAAGATCCTTGCTGTGGATGTTATGCCTGGCACTCTGGAGCAAAGAAAGAGCAGCTGGATTCTCAACTGATTTCTTCTGAAGTGGCTCATGCGTATTTTGTTACAGATATTGCCTAAATTGGCAGCTTCCCCCTTAGTATTATTTTTTAGCAGGCTTCCCAGAAATACATTCCTCCCGGTCTTTTAAATTCTGGGGAACAAACAGCAGCTCATCTTTTGCCTGCAAACTCACCTCCTCTCTCCCTTTCCAATACGCTTCATCTGGACTTTGGAGAATGCAGTTTCTTGTCCAGGGAAAAGCCCAGAACGGCGCTGGAGCTGTGCCAGACAGTGTGTCTGTTTTGGATTGTGTGCTTGCATAAATCAGTCCTTAATTTGAAGTAAATTCTACACGTGCTAGTGTTAAAGGATACCCAGATATGATACAATCTGGGTTTGTGCGTACTCTGCAAACAGACCACCTGGAAGTTAACTGGGGAAGTCTGATCTGCCTCAGATATTCTACAAATCTGTGGCACAAACCCAGAGATCTGCCGAGCCTCTCACATGCAGGATTGGTTCAACGGCCTCAGAAGATTAAAGAGCCCGGGCTCTTGTTGTCATAAAAATTTCTTGACCTTTCTCCAGACCATTTTGCTCAGAGAGGCCTTAGAAGGTGGACGGTCTGGTTTCCCACCGTAACAGCAGGGAAGCTGCGAGTTTGAGTAGAGCAAATTGGAGTGCTGCAGAACGGATGCACACAAGCAATTTTCAAGGGCTGGGACACGAACAGAGATGTTGCGTCCAACCGAACTCAGAGCTTGGGAAGGTTTGCAGCCTTTGACTGTGGGCCTGCCTCCATCCTGGAGCCTGTTGGGTTCCTGGTGCAACTTGGAGCAGTTTGAGGCTGCTTTCATCTGTTATCACTGAGTGCCAGGTCTTACAGGGTTGGGCTAGTGTATATATTACAGCAGAGATATTCTTCTTCCCATTTAGGTCTTGGCACACATCACCTTCAGTTGGGGTCTTCTGAGCCAAGCAAAGAAACAAAGTCAACTCTGCTGCACAGCCCTCCTCTGCCACGTGATTCTTCAGTGTGTTTAATGCAGTTCAAGTGGCTGGTACTCTGGGGCAGGACCTTAGTAAACTGTGTAGGATTAGAAGACTTAAAGAGCTGTAAGAGCAACCTCCACCCCCACGATCAGGCTGTACAGGTTGTGTTCGCAGGAGTCAGGTTGAAGGATTCCCAGATGCTGACTTTCTGGGTTTGGGCTGTCTACATTTAACAAAATTACACGTTCACTGAAGAGCTCACAGTGCTGAGCTAGGGGTGAAAATGACCATGTACTATTCCAGGTCTCATGAACCAGGACTAGTTCATTATGTTTTGCATTCTGTTTATCTTGGGTAATGAGATCAGGTACCTTTCTGTGTTCAAGTGGTCTTTCTATGCATCCAGTTCAGTGTATTCCCTTTAATGAGCATGTAACTATAGCAGACCCTTGAGAACATTCAGAGTGTGGAAGCTGATCCTTCAACAGCAAGACTCAGTGAAGACAACAGTGTTGATCCCACTGAACTCCCGCAGCTCGGTTGGAGCTGCACTGTTGTCATCACGGAGACTATGAGTGGGTGTCCCTGTGGTTTGGACTCCACTATACAGCAAACATGCCTTGGTTAGCTGCTCTGGATAAGGCCTCTGCATTTAATCTGGTCGCTTTCTTTTCTACCCATTAGTGGTTCTGTGGAGTCCAGTGTTTTGTGGCTCTCCAAGAGCCTGATATCTGGGACTGGTCAGGGGACAATGACAGAACTGTCTTCTTTTTCAGCCCTTTGCACAGATAAGCAACATGCTTGAGACATTTCTCTGTTTCCTTTTATCAGTGCATTGTGTCCTTCTGCTACAGCTTCTCCTTATCTTGTTATTTTGATGCACCTGCTTGTTTACATTCTTCTGTGGCATGGATTGCATTATGAGAGCTACCGCATTTGGCATAATTGAGGGTGCAAAGGAAATAGACGAACACTTGCAAGATTTAGGTCAGCAGCGGTGCAGAAAGTGTTTTGCTCCCAGCGGGAATATTATGTTAAGTATTTGTTTGGTTAATAATGAAATAATAACCAACAATAGTCATTGCTCTGCCCTGTTTTAAGGTAAAGCGACAAAATCATTTCAACCATTTTGGCTTGGAATTTTTGAGGTTCTTTCTTTGGCTGTTGATTGCATATTTTTACCACGTAAATTAACTGAAATTCTTCCTGAGCTCAAAATCAAACCTCTGCATTTTTTGACATGTGGGAAAAGAAAAAAAACAGCCTAAAAAATCTCAGCAATTCAAGGATCTGGTCAAAACTGACTGAACTTATTGAACATCTTCCAGCAACAACAGAAGTTAAGTAGAAAAATTCCGGACCAGTCTTGTGGATAGCTATGCAAGTAGGAAAGTTTCATATGTAGCAAGTGGAAAATTGTTTTCAATTTGCATTTAACTCGTTAGACACAGAGGGATGCTGTCCAGCAAGGCAGTCTTGGGTGCTCTCCACACAAGCTAGGACGGGGGCAAGGTGCTGCTTTTGAAACATCGCTGCAACCTTAAAACCTTGCAAGACTGTTCCTGCAGACACAACTTTACCCACTTCTCAAAAGGAGAGGCATGCCCGGCCTGTGCGAGGCTGGTGAGTGGACCAGGGAATCCAGAGATACTATTTGATAGAACAGTTCACCATTCATTCTGCTGGGATAACCAGCCAAAATCGCTTGGCTAGAGTCAGACATGCAGGAAGAAGGATGCCATGATAAAAGACCATTGCATGACTTTTGGTCTTAGGAAGCCTTACATTTCAGGTGTGTCACTCAGATCATCAGCTTAGCTCCTGAAGAAGAGCTGCCCACAGACCTGTAATGTAGAAGACAGCAGATTTTACATGCAGAAAGAGTCCCTTCCATTTGCTTTGCTTGTCTAGAATAGGAGACTCATGTGCTGTGCACGCTGGAAATTTCTCTCCTAGATGTCACAGCTGGAGAAGTGGTAATAAATAATAAATGTTCACCAGCCCAGGAGTATCAGACAAGCAGGGGACCATGCGCAGCACATGCTTTCAATGTTATCCTGGTGACTGATGCTGCCAGCAAGCTTACTTCTGGGAAAGCAGGACCCAGAGGAGGCAGAACTGCATTTGTGGCATCTGAGCAGTCTCACAGTGCACTCCTTCTGCATGGGATTGCTTGGGAAGCACATCATTTTGACAGGCTGGGAGGTGACAAAAGGCGTTCATGTTTATGAGAGCTACTTTTCTGTCACTTGTCCCTGTGCTGATTCACTAACAACTAAAGATAAAAAGCCTGATCTGCCCTAGACAGGGAGATGACTGTTATCTATTGCCTTCTATCTAGAAAGTTCTTTTCCTCTCCCACGCTAAGCTGATGGCTGAGATCTAAGGATGGGCTACATGGAGCTGTCATGGCATCAAAGCTTGTTTGACACCTTTCTGTTCTGCTTTTTCGCTTCTCACCAATTTATTTTTCTGGGTTTCATTTTCTTCCCCAGTTTCCAGTTGATTTTCAGTCTTCCCTCAGCAGCATACAACTTCAGTCACATTCAGGTTCTAGCATGGCTGATATCTTGTGAATGTGCATTGAGGCAGTTTTAGCTCCCTTCAGACAGTGTCCATTTCCTTAGCTGGGTAAGACATCTGCTTCGTTCATGAGCACCTTTAACTCCCTTCAGGGTGCCCACAGCACACACATGAACTGAATCTCAGATCACAGCCAGCCAGCCAGCACATTCTAAGCTAAACTGGATGTCCTTGAAGACTACTCAGTGACTTCAGGAGTGTCAGTGATGATGAATAAACTTAAGAAAGGATTGGGAAGACGACATCTGTTTTGGCTGCTTTGTTCAAACTTCAGTGCAGTCTTCCAAAGCTTCTCTAAAGTCATGCTTCACCAGGGCTGTCCTTGTGAGTCTTCATCACCAAAATGCCTCTTTGATTGCCAACAGGGCATCTTCACTCTACTCCCAGTACCAGCTTCCTCTGCTTCAGCACAAGGAATGTCACCAGGCCTTTTGAAGGCAACCCCTTGGAGCTGGCACCCTGACTGGAAATGACATTACCACTGTGCTTACCTTTCATGGACTCCAGGATGAACAGCCTAGAATCACATTTAAACAAACAAACAAACAAACAAAAACCATTTTTTTTCAAAGGTGTTGCCTGCCCAAGGAATCCAGTCTCCAGTTTCAGAAGCAACATGGACACTGAGGAACCTGTGTACGTCTAGGGAGCACCCTGACCTCTTGTAGGTGCTTTCCTAACCTTGTGATTCCATGATTCCGTGGTTCTATGGCGCTTCATGCAGTGCCATGCCTTTAATCCCCCTCCAGCAGGTTGGAGCATGCAAATATCCCAGCACACTCTTATGTGGAGATGTTAAGCAGGGCCCAAACACAATGTTGCACAGAAAATAAAATGGGTTTTGAGCAGCAAGGATACTGTATAACTTTTCTCAATGCAACTGCAACAAAAAACATTATGAAATCAAGTGTAAAAGCCACTTCAGTCATGCAGACCCTTAGAGCTTCCTTCTGTGAGAGGGACAGTAGTGAAACAGCCCCTGGATGTGGGGCACCTCACCTTTGAGAACTGGGAAATTCATTCCTTAGAGGAAAGACAGACGTGTGGAGCTGTGGACACAAAATGGAGAAGGACAACATATGGGATGGAGAAACCATGTAGCCTTTTATTAGCTGTATCTTGTGCACCTTGGATCACAGTTCCTCTGTCTTCTTGGCTTCTTTTATTGCCACTGAAGTTGCATATCCATTACATGCCGTCTAAGTGTAAATCTGGCGAGAAGAACAAATGCTACTGTAGCCCTTGAGCAGCAGCACAGAACTGATCTGCCAACACGCTTTTGAACTGCAAAGCTTTGATCATAATAAACATCGCAGAGTTTGAACCCATCGCTTCCTCCACTCTTTGCTGTGCCACAGACTGTGAGCAGACCTTCGTGTCCCGTGGCAGACAGGACTGGGTCACAGCTGCAGGGCTGCGACTCACACCAGGACCTGGCCCTGTGTCGCTCCACCTCGCTGGGTGTGCAGTTGCCTGGCACTGTGCTGAGGCTGCTCTGGCTGTCTGCTGTCGCTCACACTGGATAAGCAAGGACTTAATCCGGTCCTCTCTTCTGAAGTGCATTCTGGGCTCTTCGTTGACCAGCTGGGACCTGAGGCGTAAGTGAGGGATGGGCACAGCGCAGTCGAGGTTGAGGAAAGCCTGACAAGATGCAAAGCCTGCAGAACCGCTTGCTCCAGGAAGCTGGAAAACAAGTTAGAATACTGGGTATCATGAAGAAACCCTGTGAAGCGCAGAAGAAGGAGAGCTTGGGGGGGGTAGGCAGGTAGAGGTGGGACATGGAGGAAGGTAGGGATAAACTTGGAGGGACTGTCTGAGAAGTCATGCTGAAAGGTGTGAAGTAAGGGAGGGAGATCAGCTCCAGGGAAAGAGGTGTTTGGCCGCCCAGTGCTGAGCCCCCATCACTTCCCAGCACCTCATGAGCTGGCACATCCCAGCCCATGTCCTCATGGTGACTGGGATAGCCTGCAAGAGCCTTGCAGCCAGGCAGTGCATGAGGCCTGTTCTGGCCCAGCTTTCTTCTCTGTCCCTTTCTCTCTGTTAACGCAGAGATCCTGCACACGCTTTCTCTCTAACCACAGCACAGCCTTTCTCCCTGGAACGCTGTGAGTTCTTCAGGGCAGTGGCATGAAGGACGCTTGCCCTACACGATGCTTGCTGTCGCCTGAGCAGCTGCTCACCGCTCTGTGGTGCTCCTTGCCAGTCTTGTCTAGATAGTGGCTCCATGTCGCATCCAGCCCATCTCCATCTTCCTATCCTGGTGCTTCTAGCAGGTGAGAAGGAAGGAGGCAGGCAGAGGAGGAGAGGAGGGGTTTTGCTGGTGGCTTGAAGATCCAGGCCTAGAATAAAGCTGCAGTGCTGATGTTACAGGTGCCTGGTTAAAGCAAAGCAGAGAGTAAATATGCGCATGAAGCATTTATTTTTTTCCATTCATCACAATGCACTTTTTATTTTTGACCTTAGCCTCACGAATGGTGCCAGACATGTTCTGTGATTTCTCCCCTTTTCCCCTCCAGATGTCCAAATGGATTCTTCGGACAGAGATGTTTGGAGAAACTGCCTTTGCGATTGTACATGCCAGATCCTAAGCAAAGTATGTTTGAAGACAAAAAATGCACCACACTACTTAAAACCTCCTGGGCACAGCGGTGGATGTAGAGTGGTCTAGTCAGGGATGGCTCTTGGTGTCAGCTTTGGGCTAGGGCTTAGGGCTGCAGGTAAGGGCACAGGCTGAAAGCAGACAGATAGGAGCTGTGAAAGGGATTGGAAAGGGGCCTCAGTTTGCTCTGCCTGGGTGTCATTTTGCTATCTTGTTTCTTTCTTTCTGGTTTTCTTTCTTTCGGTAGGTGTCCGATCGAATTCACAGGAGACCGGTGTCAGCATTTCGCAATGGTCAGCTTCTCCAGTATGTCTCTTTCTACTTCTCTCTCTCCCTGGTTATTGTAGCTCTGTGTCATGTCCTTAAAGCAGGTTCTTCTGTTTTACAAGAGCCCTCTTCCAGTCTTGTGCACTCCCAGCTCTGCTTCACCCTTAAGGGGAGCTGTGATCGTTGCCAAGAGGAGAACCAGGGCTCTTGCTATCTCCCCATTTGTTAAAATGGGTTCTGCTTTCATTTCTGATTGAATTTAATGTTGCTTGCTCTTTTCGTGCAGAACACAAATAAGGCACAAGGTTATTGTGGTGTGCTGTGTGAGAACCGTCTTGTGTGATAAAGTGTATCTGCTGGCATTGCTGTCTCAACACAGATTATGTTGTGCAGTGCAAGAGGTCTGTATTTTTCCTATGGCTCTTGCAGTTTGGGTGTGTGAGTCTCTCTGTACCAACTGCAGAAAACACGAGGGCAGTACTGAAATTTCCCCTGTGCTGATGATGTGTTTTTGTTTCCAGAAGTTAAACTGAGCATTAATTGCTCTTCAGATGAGATTGTAAAGGATGGCCCCAGGTAGGGCAGAGCACGAAAGGCCGTGTTGGATACTGGCATGGTCTCAGGGCTTCCTCCCCACAGTGCCATGGAGCATACGGACAAAATCTGCTGATTAGGCATCTCCAAGCATATCCATCCTGGACACAGAGATGTTCCCATCTCTCCTCGTGGACTGGGCAGCCTTGCATGTGGGGCGGTGTCTAACTGTAGTGACTAATCCTTTAACTTCGTATGCCATGAATGTAAGTACCCTACAAGCCTTCATAGAGTTTAGTTCTCGGTTCTTATGTTCTCTGGGTCTCCAGAGGTGCCTCATCTGCTCCTTTAGTTCAGTGCAGATAATTTTTGACAGGTCGATGTTCAGACTGTGTCCCAGCACCACTGGGATCCTTGTGCGGGTGAGGTCTGGCCTGAAATGTGATGCAGCGCTGAGCCTGTAGTTACAGCAGCGTGACCTCTGTGTACACCCTGTCTCTGTGCTAGCCATTGGGACCACAACAAATGGTGGTTTTAAAGAGAGGCTTTTTGAAAAGAGCCACAGAAGAGGCTTTAATTAGTGGGATCCAGAGGAGAAAGGCCTCTCCATGATATCTCCTCGATTGTCAGCATTGCCTCTCTTGCCTCTCCTTAAGAAATCCTGCAGTCCTTGTCCTGAGCTGGCAGTAGCAGGAGTCTCATTAGCACATACTAATAGCTGGCTAGGGCTTGCATTAAGCTCTTCTACAGACTATGCAGTCAAGACATTAATGGGCTTTGAAGCCCTTGGGACAGCTTGATTTTTTACATTGCCTTTTGTTCCAAATTGGCTTCCAAAGCTGAAACCTCCATTATTATTTTCAGACTGAAACATCGAAGGGTTTTCGTTGGGTTGTGGGGTTTTATTTTGAGATGACTCACCAAAATTTCTGTTTCGATATCTAAGCTAACACAAAAGGGTTTCTTTTCCACTACGGGCCCCGTAGTGTCAGGGACCCCTGCTGCAGACAGCATCGGGATGCTCACCTGCTGGATCTGATTTGTGGAGTGGCTCATGAGGTGGTGTCCAGCACCCTCAGGCGTTATTGCTACCGTGCTGCAAGGACAAAGCAGGTGAACATGAGTTTAATGTCAGAAAAGTGCTTTTTCAGAACATGAATGGCAATAGGAAGCAGCACGCATTTTTACCCCAACCTGGAGAATCCAGCTTTTTATGGGAATGAGGTTTGTTTCAATCTTATTTATATGTTAGAGGAACAGTGCCAGCTTTAGAACTGACACATGTACATTTCCTTATCTCAGTTCTGTTTTAACCACAGGACAGTAAGTTAAAAACAGCTTAACAATTCGGCTTGCCTGTCTGAACTTGGATAAAAATCATCTAAGATGATTCATATGCATTTATAGCTGTTTTCACTTTCAGGTCACAGTTGGGTAATATACGTAGCAGCTGTATTGCAGCAAAGAATGCACCGAACTTGCCATTTTCCAATTAGGAAAGGCATTTTACTTGAGTCTGGATTGTGTGACTGCTTACTTTCTACTTCAAACAATAATTAGGGCACAGTAGAAGTTGCTGTTGCTCTATAATTCCCTCTGTTCTTCATCCCATATGGGCTCTGACAGGTCAAAAGCTGAAATGCTTTGAATGAAGTTCAGTCATTTCCATTGGAAATAAAAGAGCTCCAACCTGATTCTTGTTTTGAGAACGCTGCCAGCCCTCGACAGATATTTAAATAGTAAATAGTGACACCTGCTCTGGTGTTGTATTCAATACATTTGGAGTGTTTTAGGTTTTCAGGCCTAGATGGAAGGCTGCTGCCTCTTTTACATAAACATTAAATAATACATATTCAGTAGGTATATCCCAAATCTGTGACAGAGCCTCTGCAAAGTGAACTATGTTTAGTACACGGTTATGAAACAATGTGGCAGATACTTAGCTGAATTTGGGCTGGAGGAGGAGATGGATGGCTTCTTAGCAGCATCATGCTGATGCTGTGCATCTTCCTTTGGGTGCAGCTTCCTGCCTCTCTGGTTTGAACCCCAATTCAGAACTGGAGCAGGAGAAAGAAACATGTCCAGCAGTTCTCATTGTCTGCTTGGAAGTTTGCTTTGGAGGTTTCTTTTCCTCTGATTATCAGAAATTCATGCTAAATTACTGTAATTACAAAGATGAAAGATGTATTTAGTTTGGTGTTCTTGCATGTGACAGTTCTCTGTGCTGCTACTGAAATCTCGAGACCAAGCGCCCACTGCCGGACACACTCTGTGCATGTACCCCACTGCTGGAACATGTTGAAGATGGTCTTTTTTCCTGTGTTGTGCTCACACTATTGCTATTTTCTAGCAGATTGGTACAGAGGAACTCAGCTCGAATTGTATTATTGGGCTAATTATTGCAGACATTATTGCAGACATCCCGCTCTGTCCTGGCTCAGCCCTCATTTGGTTGAATAGCATTTGCCTTTGGTAGGAATTTGCAACAGCTGAAGTCAAACGATAATCTCAGTGGTTGGTTCCTGTCTGCTTGTAAGGAGTGTGCATTTCATTTTGCTTGCATTGCCATGCAAATATACTGGGAAATGTGTGGAGATGCTACAGGAAAGAAAAAAAGAGAACAAAGAAGTATGAGAGAGCAGCTACTTACTGCAAAAATGGATGCACTGTGCAAACAGACAGCATCGTCCTGGCCTAGCAAGGAGGCGTTTCCGGGCAGAGCTGTGGTACCCAACTGTGCCAGCTCTCGCAGCCTGCCTTTATACTAAGCCTGTGTTGTTTCTGTCTCCCTGATGATCTGCTCCAGCAAGACTCATACCTGGAGTTCTAAGCAGACGCATTTATTTTGTGCAGCAGTGGCTTAAGCACACATAGACAGCTGGTTACCAGCAACCGGTGGATGGGCAGTGACCTGCTAAGTTGCACCAGCACAGATGTGGGTGTTTGAGACGCTGACACTTAGTATCACACATCTAGTAAGTGCGGGCAAAACATCTAGTAAGTGTGGGCAAAGACTTAGAGGGAAACTCAAAAGGCTTGCCTTGTTTGTGGTAGGTCAGCTCTATTGCAGCATGACAGATGGCTTTGTCACATTGATAAAAACAGAAAACCCAGCAGAAGATACAAGGGAAAAGGAACATCAAAGAAAATAGTTGCACATTCACTGAGGTTCAGAAAGGTGAAAGGTACAAACCTGGGAAGAAAATTGCCCTGACGCTGAAGTCTGCTTAGATCCCTTACGCTTCTATGAAACCCCACTGATCTCAGCGGGTCTCCTCCAGCCACATATAAGGAACTGACAGATCAGGGTTGGAAAATCATGTTTAGGCTTTAAGTAGCCTGTAGGAAGAAAGCCTTACAGAGGCTTTAAAATATAACTGAGGGGCATTAAAGAAACATTTAAAGCAATTTTAATTTAGACTGAAGAGGAATTAATGGCTGTGAACAGAACAGAACAGACAGTGGCTGTCTGCGATGGCTCCACAAGAGAGGAGTGCCTGGTAAATGAGAACACAGAGATTTCCATGGATTTTGAGTCATTACATCATCTTACTAAGATATTTTTCACATCAAATTTGGCGTATTTCTGTCTCCGCACAGTTATAGTTACAGATACAATTAACACAGTGCATTGTACATATGGTGTACGCATACCTGTGTTCTAGAATGTCGTATCACAGGCTGGTTTCAAGAGTTAGAACTTGCACTTCTGGTGTATCTCTGGTGAAACTCTAGGGCTGAGAGCCTGTAACTCCACAATGTGTCCTAAGCCAGAAATCCTCCCTGACCCTGGCCACTGAGATTGCAGTGTGCAGGGGAAGAGGAACCAGCTGTACCAGTAGCCTGAGTTCACATCATGAACTCTTCTTTTGACCCCTTTTTCTTTTTCTTCACCACCCCCCCCCGTTTGCATTATTGAGCTTTCAGACATCTTTGTTAGAGGTTTTAATCTAAATCTGTGCTCTGGACTCTGGGCTACCTTTCATGTGTACCTTTATATACCTGCTGGCACTCAAGCGTGTGGATACAGCTAATTTAGCAGCAGTGCTGGCATTGGGATGAGAGTCTCATCATTCAGAGGAGCTGAGAGTGGTGAGCACAGTCTCATAGGTCAGAGGTCTTTCCCAGAGCCTTGAGTGCAGGATGAGCTGCATAAGGGATCACACGTATCTTTGTGTGGCAAAAACGAAATTTCACATCATGCTGTTGAACCACAGCCTGAGTGAATCCATCTCAATAGTAACCAGGGACTGTTTTGCAACTTCAGGGGTTGCAAAATCTACTCTGAGATTAACAGCTCTGAGCTTGGGACCAGAATTCTGCTTTCAGATGTGACTGTCCAGCATCTGCTGACACCAGAGCGGTGCCTGAAGCCTGTGAGCTCTCCGTGCAGGGGGATCCTTCCCTTGGGCAGTAGCTGGGTTTGCATGGATCTGTGATTTCCCTGTACTGGGACACCCATAAAAATTGGTCCTCTCTGGCCTCACTTTTATTTTAGAGGATTGTGGGACAGTATGAAAATAACTGCTGTTGGTCCCTGTTCCATGTTTAAGCAACCAGGTACGCATCCTTTCCCATTTCTTTCTTGTTGGTGTTCTTCAGCTTCCCTGAAAGAAAAAATGAGCAGTGTTGGAGAGTTCTCGCACTTGCAGCACACTTGCTTAGTGAAACCTTTTGACCTGCTTAGAATCCCTTCTTTTTCACTTCTCTTACTTTGCAGTCTCACCTCCTGGAGGACCTCCTGGGCTTGTGGTCTTTGCCTTTGCAGTCAGATCTTCATCTCTGCTCGCCCACGTGGGTGAAAAGTTCAGTAACGCCACAAAAAAGGTCAGGAAGTCTTTCTAATGTGAGACTTTCTAGTGCATTCTGGAGACTCACCCAACTGACCGCGCTCTCCTGGGCCCAGCTTCATGGGCACAACTGTGTCCTGCAGCAATTTCCAGAAGATAGTAGCTTGTCTGGAGCCCTTTCATTTAAGAAATGTGCTTTGTTTTTAAAGTGGTGCTGACAACAGACTTTCACAGCTGCCTGTTGTACGTCAGACCAAGAGCTGGTTTAGCTTTGTCTCCTACTAGAAGCTTTTCAGCTTTATGAAACCCTGCTGATGTTTACTAGTGAATTACCAGGCCTTGGGCTGGCTGGTTGTAAAGGTCTTGTAAAACACGTTGGCAGCTGTTTTATATCTAAAGGAGCAGAGATACTGACAGTTAAACACTGTTAGCTCCAGCGCTTCTCCCAAGTCTTCACATTTGGAGTTTTTCCACCTGAGATTTATGGAAAAACCTAAAACTTTGGGATGTAGTTTAATATCTGTGTCCATCTCTTGTCTGTAGAAAATGAAATCAGATCTTAATGTTGCTATTTATTCATTTCCCAAAGTCTTCTCCCCATTGTCTACTTTGTAAGTTTCTCAGCTCCAAGCAGGTTCCCTGACTGGAAGCACAGTCTTGTGTTGATACAACAGCACACAAACCAGCTCCAAAGGTGCCAAGTAGACAGGTGTTGGAACAGAGCAGTATAGGTTTATAGGGTGAGAGACTTCTTACTTTCCTTAGGTACGGTCCCATTCACTCTGAAGTCACCAGGGTACAGCTGCAAGCGTGTTGGTGGTCACCTGACTTGCAAAAATGATCCTTTTTTGTTTGCTTTCTCCTCACATCGCCACCTCACACAGATGTGAAGTGTCTGATGGGCTGGATGGCTGAACATCCCGCTCTGCACTCTTCTGGGACTAATGGAAGGTCTGGACCTGAGTTTCAGCTTCTCTCTTTGTTCAGCAGCAGTTTTGTACCTGCTGATTGCAGAATGGGAATGATAATCAGGAGAACACTTTCTTCTTTTTTTAACCTACCTTTCTGTTTCCTACTCAACCTCTCTCACTTATCTGAACCCTAAAACAATATGAAGCAATATTTCTAATTCCACAAACGTTCTGCAGCTTCCCTTTAATAACATGATAGCTTCTGACCACTTAATTACAGTGTAATTACTACGCTGTGGTGTGGCTGGCTAACAACAGGGTGTTTGTGGTTTATCATAACAGGATTATTCCTCTCCCCTGGACTGCAGTACAGGTTACCCTTGGGGATCTCCTAAATTTAATTACTAGCTAATCCACAGAAGCTTGTCAGTACGCTGCTGTTACATATCTGGACTCCTGAGGCCGAGTCATTTTTATTCATACAGTACTAAACTAAATGGCTGTGCTGTTTATGGAAGGTTCATAGAGTACTCAGATTGCTCATGCAGTGCCCAGCCCTTCAGTCATGTGCAGTGTCCTTGGTTCCCAGCATCGTGGGACTGCTCCCATACGTACCCTGGAGGAAGCCTAGGCCAGGGTGCAGCAAACAGTGGGCAAGGTGGAGGTGGTTTGATGGTGGGACTTGATGACATTAGAAGTCATTTCCAACCGTAATGATTCCTTGATTCAATGATTCTCTTGTCAGTACGGTCCTCAGAAGTTACTCCACATTGTTCCATGCCTTCTCATGTCACAGAGCACTCTGTGACTCAGAGAGCTCAGAGAGCTTGGGTTTGGGGGCTTGGGATGGAATGACATCTATCATAGCTAGAGATCTTAACCCAATTCTTAAGCAACCAGAAGTCCATGTAGACACTGGTCTAATTTTCACAGCCATTTGCTAAATCTGTAATTCAGTGACACCCATCTTGTCTTGAGTTCTTACTCATATAAAGATATTTTAAAAGTTTTTGTCTGTTGATCTTTTGAAGGAGATGAAATGCTCAAGAACAAAACATAATCAGAAAGTCTCCACGCATCAAGTAGGTCTTCTGACCAACAGGAAAAAATCAGTAGGTCCATAAAGTGCTTGTCCTACTTAGAGCCCCGAAATCCAACTGGATTTTTGCTTTCTGTCCAGTTCAGATGAGTTTTATTCCCTGGAGGAATCCAGTACGAGATCCGTGCATCACCTGGATGTTCATTAAGCTCTGCATAGAACAGCTGAGTGGTACCAGTCTGGGATGGGATCCAACCTTAATCCCACACAGATGTGCTGAAGCTGAAATGAAAAGCATGAAAGTGAAATATTTTTGTCATCTTTCATGTATTTTCCCTTTATCCCATCCTCAGCTCTCCCCTGCTTGCTGCTTTTCTCTGGTGGATGGCCTTCTCTCATCTTTACAGCAGTCTGGTGCTAGTTCTGTTTGCACAGATATTCCCAAGTTAACAAAACAAAACAAAAAAAAAAGTGAGAATGTTCTACATTGCATCCATTTGTAGCTGTAGACATTAGAGCAAGTCTAACAGGAAGGAACAAAGGTTTAGGTAGTCTATATACTGCCGCAGAGTACAGCAACCATAGAGATATTGGGATGAAGTTCAGTGTGTCTCTATATGCAGTTGTCACAGTGTCAGGTAAAACAGGCTGCATGAAGGTAGCATGCCCTAGAAAGGTGTCAAGGTTGGAGGTGATACCCGGAAGGTGTAGGACAGGTGTGTCCAGTTCTCTGCTGCCCACCACACTGTGTCTGTGCTGCTGGAACCGCGGGACGTGGCTGTGAAATGCATGGCAGAGTTTTCCATTCGTCCTGCACGAATGTGAGATGTGAAGCAGAGATCAGCCTGGGTTTGTGGCCCTTGAATTAGACCAAATTTCATGAAAGAATCAATATCCCCTCAAAAAAAACAATGAAAAAACCAACTGCCCGACCGAAACGTATCCGCACTGATTTGTAGAGAAGAACCTGCTTTACCAAACAGTGTTTACATGTTCTGTGATGATTGGTGCTAATTTCCCTCCCGCACACTCAAGTTTAGAGCAGCACTTAAATAGAAAACCAGTCTTAATGTGCAGCAAACAGCAATTCGTGTGGGAAATGGAACAAATCAATCTGGACATCTCCGAGCTGAGAATGGTCTTATCCATGTGGTGGTTTGGAACAGAAGAGCTCACTTTTATATGCAATGATAGGTATGGAGAGCCGTAATATTTCTGGGGAAAGCAGCTTTTCAGCTGCCTTTAGCTGAGGCCAATGCTGGGAAAATCAATCAAATCCCAGAATGAAGTTTTTTTTCCAGCAAAAAAAAAAACAAACAAAAAAACCAAAAGAAAACTGTCTGCTCTGCACAGTGGTGGTCATTGGGCAAACCCTGCTGTGCGTAGCAACGTCCCTGCAAGGTGAACTGCAATCCCAATTGCGATGAATTTGAATCTGAAAGCAGATGCTCCAGTTTGTGCCTTCTCTTTCTCTTTTTTGTTTTGCATGCTTGTTGTTTCTGAAAATGCAGAACCACAGCAGAAGGGAGACTGGGGAGATCGCAGACCTGAGGGAAACTTGTAGTGCAATTTGCACTCCTAGATCTGCAAGGGATTCATTACCTTTGCCCAGGCAACTGATCGCTTGCAGTATCAGTGGTACAGCTGCAAGTCCGTGCTGATGAGGACGGTACTTGCAGGACGTACATGCCGGCAGGAGGTCAGCAGGCCGTGCTGCCAGATGACATTGTGCATCCGAGAGCAGACCTGAGGTCACGGGCAGGAGAGCTGTGCTTGCAGGCCCCGTGCAAGTGCCTGCACGTGTCTGCTGAGCACGCTGCTGTGCGCGCAGCCCCAGGCAGAGGGGCACATGCTGCGTGTAGAAAGCGAATGAATGGTTTGTGAGGTTGACACGGTGGCGATGTGTTTTGGCCTGTCTGGAGTCAGTTGTTGTTTCAGAACAAGTGTACCTTTTCTTTTTTTTTCCCCCTTCCTAACCTGTAAATTCCACATCGGGTACTAACAAACATGGCTCATCTCAAAAGAATTCATAATTAACTAAAAGAATTCACAATTAACTCCAACTGCAATTTGTTTGGGTCTTCCTTTACATAAGATATGAGCTCTGGTGGGAATTTAAAATGCTCTGAAGCATACACTGTGTTCTGTGTGACTGCTGCCGAGCCTACAGAGACGCTAACCTGCTGTAACTGCACGGTGTGTGTTTGTATGAGAGATCTCTGACAGACCTGTTTTTCTTTTTCTCTTTCTCTTCCTTGTCTTCTTTCTGCATTGGCAGAGCATCTTGGATTTGAATTAAAGGGTATGGAACAACCATTCATTTATTAATCAGAAGCCATTAAGAGCT
The DNA here is from genome assembly GCF_039878825.1 of Excalfactoria chinensis. NCBI lineage: Eukaryota > Metazoa > Chordata > Aves > Galliformes > Phasianidae > Excalfactoria > Excalfactoria chinensis. The sequence continues at coordinate 15,770,070 of NC_092837.1, read as the reverse complement.
GCCCGCATTATATTTATGGCTTTAATGGGATGATTAAAAAATCAGCTGTTCTGTTCTTTTCCCTGGCACCGAGACAGAAGTTTGGATTAAAAACCAAAACAAAGCAAAAACGCAAAGCCGAAATGTGGAACGATAAGAACACAGGTGTATTTTTAGCAGCACTTTTTTCTTTGTTCCGAGCAGCAGCCGGGTGTGTGTGGTGTGACTGGGGCGTTCCAATTGCCATAGTCTCCTCATTGAACACGCTTTGTGTGTTTAACCAAAAGGCAAGAGTTTGTGTCAGTCCTAAGGGCTGCCAGCAGGCACCACCTGGGGATGGACGGCGGAAGGGGAGTTTTAGGAGGTTTTAGGGCTTTTACAGCACTGCCATTCTCAGTGTGCTGACATTCACTGGGTCCTATGAAGGTGCCGGGAGGGGTTTTGCTATTCCTCCTCCCGAAGGCTGTCTGCTGCTATCTGTTCTTGATAGGAAGAGATTGACCCATGGAATGTGACGTGAGCTGAGCTGCTCTGGAAGACACTGAGCCCAGGGAAGTCAGTGTGATGTTGAGCTGGGGGCAAGCTAAGGTGTGGAAAAACACTGACTTACAGCCTCTTGGAAACAGGCGGCTGCCTGCTCCTGCCCAATTGCTCACAGTCGTAGTATTTTTCCTCCTTTCTCCTCATTCTGTTCTCAGACGTATCAAATCTCTCTGGAGTAAGCACCTGGGAAATAGATCCCTGGGTCAAGTTTCCCTGAGTGCTCAGACCGAGTGCAGGAGGGGATGCTCACCGAGAGCAGAGAGGTTTGTCTTTATCACTTAGCTTAAAAATAAATGGCCCAACAATGTCATCTGGAGCAAATCTTCCCCCGAAGATACTTCAATTCAATTTGCTAGAGACATGGGGACACCGATATTTCACTTTTGGATGCTAAATTGTCTTCCTGGGGCCCTGAGGCAGAGGGCCAAGCACCAGCTGAAGCTGGAGAAGTTGGTCTCTGCTGGTTTTTGCATGCCTTTCCCTCAGGGCTCGTGTGTATCCCCAGCAGCTTGTTCCTGCTGCAGAGAATGAATGCATTTTTGGTCAGGTGCTGCAGAGAAAGTGGTGCTGCTAATACTAATACACCGAAACAAACGTTAAAATGAAGGATTTTTGACATCCCTTTTTTGTTGACTTTTGTCCTTCTCCTCATCCATTCTCAATGTCATCACAGAACCGCACTCATCCCGTTCCCAGTCTGCAGTCGTCTCTTCTCTGCCATTCGTCTTCCACTTTCATGCGTTGCTGTGACACCCATGGCTGGACTGTGACTCTGTCGACATTATGTGACACAACATGGTTTGTTTGTAGTGTTTGCTGCTGTAGAGTGACAGTGCTGCTGCTGAGGATGTGGCATGTTAGAGCACACAGACACAAACGGACAAGTCCTGCTCCAGGATCTTACCTTCTCAAACAGAACTGCAGAATGCATTCTCCTATTTATTTTCTTTGATTTTATGCAGCAGGAAGATACTGTTTTGCCAAGCATCAGCTGTAATGAGATGCTAGGAGTCGAACTAGATTACTGACAGCAGGTCGTTTAACTTCTGTGGTAGTGATGCACAGCCTCCGACTTCACTGCTGCACACAGCAGAGCTGTCAGCTCAGAGAGCGCCTGAGTCTGCATTTCTGACGGACTGAATTGTTCCCCCCACAGTGCAGGTGGGAGTTCAGGAGAGCCAGACATGCGGGGTCCTGTACCCATGTGACTGCCTGAACAGAGGCCAGCGTCTGAGCCATGGGTGAAAAATGTTGTGTTCCTAACGGGCTAAAACACTTGATGGCTTTGCTGGCTTTGCTCTCTCTGTCCCTCGCCCTTCCCTAATTTGAACAGAAGGATTTAAACTTGTAAAAAAAAAAAGGGCTTTGTAGCAAGAAAGGTAGATGGTAAAAAAGCTTTGAGAACAATTGGCTCCGTGGATTGATCTGTGGTGAAAAATGTCCTTCTTCCCACTCTGTTTGTGGTAATTGGTGAAGAAATACGGCCGGGTAGCAGCTAAATTCTTGCCCAGTGCCATCTGTACCCAGGACACGACCCTGTCTGGGTCTGATGCTGATAAAATCGCTGAGATTCCTGTCTGAAGGAAATGGCTGAACAGCTGTAAACCAGGTCCCAGAGCTGTGCAAGAGCAAGAAACTTGTCTGCCACGGTTGCTGATGCCTGGAATAGGATGACTGTATCCATAGCTGTAATTGGTTACTGTATAATAATTACTCCCTTTTCTTTGTCTAATGTGCTATCACTTCTCCATCTTCGTTCTGCTTTTTGACTGCTCTAGGATGTCCCTTCCAGCACCTGCATGCTTTGGGACCTGTTGCTCGGTGGTTCCAGTGCACTGCCGAACTCCAGGGCATGCAGCGGCTGCAAGGAAAAGGCATTCAGAGTCAGAGCAGAGAGCTGTGAGGAGCATCACAGGGCTGCTTGGTACGTGGTGGCTGGGGGTGCTTGAGGGCTTCCTTCTTAGGCTACCAAGTTACCAAGAAAGGGGGATCTGCAGAGAAGGGAAAGGAAACTCATGGGGCTCTCTGAGATTAGTCACTGAGTTACACTGTGGGAGGAGAAAGCCAGAAGTGTGTTTGAGTGCAGCGAGCAAGGGTTGAGTTTCAGAGAGACAAAAGGATAGAGGAGCTCTTGAGAGGTGAGCAAGGCTGGGCCAGCTGGCCTCAGATTTGGGCAGCAGGTTGGTAGCAGGTGTGGCTGAGCCCTGCTCTCCATCTCACCCTCATGCAGTGCTGGTTCCTGTGCAGCCAGGTGCGCTGTGATGCTGGAGCCTGATTGCAACTGATTTCTTTCTCTCCATTTGCAGAGGCAGAGGAGCTCTACCAGAAAAGAGTTTTAACCATCACAGGAATCTGTGTTGCCTTGCTCGTGGTGGGCATCGTCTGTGTGGTAGCTTACTGTAAAACCAAGTGAGTATGTATGGTTAACAAACAGTAATCGGTGAGAAGTTACTGAGTGGCAGAGATTGTGAATCATTCTTTCATGGCGTTCACCCAGTTGCTGCTTTAAGGAGATGCTGTGCTGTGGTATTCCCAGCAAGATGCTGTGCTGTGGTATTCCCAGCAAGGTCTCTGAAGAGGGCAGATGAAGCCATCAACCACCCTGTCTGAGCAGGAAGTTTCCCATTTCTTTACCCCCTGGATCAATGTGATGTATCCAAGCCAGGTGATAGTGTGTGGCTGGGAGAAGCTGTTCCCTGAATCAACAGCTTGTTGACAGCAGAAGCACATTGTGCTAATGGCCAGGAGCTATGGGTGCAATTGTTTACAGTTCTGGAAGTTCCAAAGCAATAATGATTGAGCAAGAGGCTTGGGGACCTCTTTCATGGCCAGTGTCCCCTGACTGGACAGCAGCTTTCTCCCCGTGTGCACCTCACCTGCGTTTGGAATGTCCATCTATTACCCAGGACGCAGAAAGCCTTGTGAAGTTGATGTCCTCCTGGGGACACAGGGAGGCTTTCCTGTATTGTGCTTAATGCAGGGTAAGCCAGGACTGGTTCCCTTTTCTCTTCTCCCCACTTCTCCACGCCCAGCCCTATTCTTTCCTTGCCTCCACTGTGTTGTCCTTGGCCTTGTCTTGCAAAAGAAGACCACGGACCCAACTGCGTGAACTGCCTATAGCAGAAAACATTCATATTTCTTTGGAAAAGCAGCATAATGTTGAATGTGTCGCTTCCTCCTGCTCAGAGCTTTCCACAAACACCATTGAAACATGAAATGTGTCTGAGAGATGAATGAAAACCCGGTTGTTCTTCCTTTATCACCTGCTTCCTCCAGAGACACTTGGGCCCCATGAAAGAAATCCTCCTAATATACTTTTTTCCTTTCCTTTTTAAAGGAAGCAAAGAAAACAGATGCATAATCATTTACGACAGAATATGTGTCATGCGCATCAGAACAGGAGCCTTGCGAATGGGCCAAGCCATCCACGTTTGGATCCGGAGGAAATCCAAATGGCTGATGTAAGATCTTTCATAAGACCCTGTATTTTATTGAGTGCTCATTGTCTGTCAGGGATTTGATGTGGATTTGCATGCTTGCACCTGCCTGTGCATGAGGAACAACCTGAACAAAGGGATGAGATTCTGCGTAGAAGGAGCTCCCGAAACAAAATCTAGAGGGAATTGTGAATTTACTTTGACACACTGAGCATGAGGTGAGGGCACTCAGGACAGGTTTGTTTAGATAAGTGTGATCCTGGTATCCTCCCTAGAAGACATTCCCAATGTTTCCTGCTTATTAAGCTGTCCTGTTGAGCTTCATTTCATGGCATGACAAATAGGGTGAGCACAGCAGGGGTTCAGCCACCACCATCACTGTCATCCATTGTGGTGACCCAATCAGCTCCACGTCTGTCCACCTGCCGGGCCCAGCTGCTCCTGTGCAAGGTGGGACAAGCCAGGGGAGTGGCAGTGTCACACTATTAGAGCCATCTAAGTCTGCTGGCTGACCCGCGTGCTTCTCTGTATCTTACAGTATATTTCTAAGAATGTTTCTGCCACCGAACACGTGATCCGCAGGGAAACGGAGACAACCTTTTCAGGAAGTCACTCCTGCTCCCCGTCACATCACTGCTCCACAGCCACTCCGACATCCAGCCAGAGGTGATGTATGCCATGCACACTGAACTTGCCTTAGGATGCTGAGAGTTAGTGAGCGGTGTGGAAAGGTGGGAAGTCCTGCCCTTGGTGAGCAGGTGGTGTCTTTTCCAGGCTTTTTTTGTGTTTTTACACTTCAACCCAAGCCTTGTTAGATGTGTGCAGGCTTGAGCAAGGTGTACAGGGGCTCCTCTTCCTGCAGAGCTGCACTTTGATGGCATTCCAGTCTGACTTCAAACTCCTCGGACCCCAGGGCCATCTCTGGGCACATCTGAAGGTGCGAAGTGGTGTCTGAAGGACAGTGTTAATACATGGCAGGTGTGGGAAGCACCTACCTTGTGTAGCCTCTGGTCCTGGCTATCTGCCATATCATTTTCCTGAGTCAAGTGCAGCAAGCAGGTGTTTCTTGAAGTCCTGCCAGAGGCAAACTGCTGGCAGAATCAGGTTCCATTTTACTCGATCAGCACCTCTAATGAGGATGCGTTTTGAAGTTATAAATTAATGTCATGGTTGCAACCGAGCATGTGCCCAAAGCCATCAATAATTAACACGTTCTTGGGAAGTTTTAGTGAGGCCTCCGTAAACCCCCACGCCAAACCCTCTGCCAGCACAGCCCCGTCTGGTGCCATCTGGGAGTTCAGAGCTGCTGCTCCATGTGTTGGGTGTTTGTGCCACAGGAGAGCAGTCGTCCTGGTGGTGGTGGTGTGGGTGCAGGACTCCGTGCTCTCCCCTTGTGTGTGTTTGGGATGTCATCTCTGCACCCAGCCAAGGGCAGGGATACCTCCAAGTGCTGCCCAACAGTACCCGGCACAGTGTAGCTTTTGTCTAGCTCCTCGAGCATGTGTTACTGCCCATGCCTTTTATAAATGAATGGCAATGCTTTTCTGTGTCGGTCACAATGTAATTCTGAGCCTTTTCTTCTGACTGATCTGGTAGCACTTAGAGGGGGCTGTTTCTTGGCAGTGTGTGCAGTGGCACTTCTGAAGGTTCTCTGCAGACTTGTTTTGGCCTGGCCAGTGCATTGCTATGCACCAAAATAAAGCAGAATTGCCCAGGCCGCCCTGCAGAGGTTGTGCCACCCTGTCCCCAGCTGTCAGGAGGTGGTGCACTAAATACCCCTTGTGTGCTGGGCTGCCTTTATCCTCCAATCATACCTCTGAGAAACAGCAAGGAAAGGCATATCGAAATTGAGCCTCCCTTGTCCAATGCATTCCAGTGAGAGAAAGGAAGGAGGCATCAGTTCAGGGTGCGACCTGTGGCTGCGTGCGGCTTTCCAGAGGAGGCGTTGGCAGGGACTCCTTGCTCACTGCCCCTGTGGGCTTTGATCCACAGACATGAAAGCCACACCTGGAGCCTGGAGCGGACAGAGAGCCTGACTTCCGATTCCCAGTCCGGGATCATGCTGTCCTCGGTGGGAACCAGCAAATGCAACAGCCCTGCGTGCGTGGAGGCGCGGGCCCGCCGCGGGGCTGCCTTCTGCATTGAGGACTCGCGGCGGCCGACGGCGCAGTACCGCGACTCGGTGGACTCACTGCGGGACTCACCGCACAGCGAGAGGTCAGACCCCCCGCAGCACAAACCTCCCCCCAAGCCTGGCACATCGCTGCCGTGGTGGTGCAGGAGAAGCCATGGCTCTGCTCCTGGAAGAAGCCACGGCCACAGGAGCCGCTTTAGTAGGGGCTGGGAGATAGCTGGGTCACAGCTCAAGTGTCAGTCCATTCAGATAGCCTGCACGGGCAACTCAAACTTCATGAGACATGAGGAGGGATAGGCAAACCCCGACAGGGCATGGGAGCAGACTGGAATGAGTGGAGACAACACACTGGCTCTAATGAGTGAAAAACAAAATTCCTGCTTAGAAGGGGGTGATGCCAAAGGAAAGCCTGTGCTGAGAGGGGCCAGACCACTGAGCCAGCACGGCTGATGTCAGTAGAGTAGGTGAAGGCTTGTGCAGGCATTTTGGTATGGGAGATTTCTTTGCAACGTGAGATGAAGCGGTACCCAGACCGGAGCATGCAATGACATCTGGGGGCCCTTCTCTGGGCAAGCCTGACAGCTGCGGAGGGAGGCACGAGGCAGCTGGGGGGCAACCGTATGGGGTGGGAATTGTGACGTCCCGGGTAAGGCTCGGTCCTGACGGCCTTGCTGGGCTGTCCCCGAGCCCCCTCTGGGCTGCGGGCTGCTCAGTGTCCAAACGGAGCTGTTCCTTTCCCAGGTACGTGTCGGCCCTGACCACACCAGCACGCCTGTCGCCTGTCGACTTCCACTACTCGATGGCAGCACAGGTGCCCACCTTCGAGATCACCTCCCCCAACTCCGCGCACGCCGTCTCCCTGCCGCCAGCAGCCCCCATCAGCTTCCGCGTGGAGGAGCAGCAGCCCCTGCTGCGGCGGTACCAGCTGCCCTTCCAGGACACGCAGCGCTACGACAGCTACTACCAAAGGAAGACCTACCTGAACGACAGCATGGGGAGCCTGCCCTCCAGCCCCTTCCGCATCACGGAGGATGACGAGTACGAGACGACGCAGGAGTACGTCACAGCGCTAGAGCAGCCAAAGAAAACAGCCAGCAGCAACAGGCGGTGGAAAAAGTCCAAACTGAACGGGCACGTCCCCCACAGAGCCAGAGCTGTCCGGGACTCCTTCTCCTTCAGCAGCGCCTCTTACAGCGAGTCTGACGAGGAGCTGGTGGCCGAGAGCACGCCCTTCCTAAGCACTCAGAACAATGAGGCGACAAACACAGAGTCGCCGCCGCTCCACCGGCCGGGCGACAGCCGGACTCAGCACCCCTACAGCCGGCACAGCGCACACGGGGGCAGCGGGCGCAGCAGCCTGGCGCACACGACGCCCAAACGGGAGCCCGACCCCCTGTAGGCGCCCGGCAGACGGGCAGGGGGAGGCGGCGGAGGGAGGCGGAAAACAGGAGACAAAAATAAATATTTTTATTTTATATAAAAGAGAAAAAAAAAATATAACAAATAAAATGTTTTATTTTCATTTTAGCAAAGTTGTCTTATAATAGCTAACGGCAATGACTTTTTTATAGGGAATCTCTATTTATATGTAATGTCTTGATTTACAGCTTCCGAGAAAAAAAAAGAAAAAAAAGTAAAAAAAAAAATAAAAAAAATAGAAGAAACAAAAACGAACAATAAAGTTAAAAAAAAAAAAAAACAACAAAAAAACCAAAAAGGTGGGCCAATTTTTGACTACTTAACAATAGAAACTGAAACTATCGTGGTGCCTTTTGCTGTACGCCAGTGCTGGGATTCATGCCGAGGATTCTGTTCCGGTAGCATTTTTAAGATCATAGATTTTTGTTTGGGAGACGGCCTGTCACAAAGGTGCTCTTCCGTCAGAAGAAAACAGCCTTGCCACTCTGCCCCCTGCCCTGCTATTAACGATCTGGTTCTTTAAGGTATTGGTTAACACACACCGGGGACGCGAGTGGGAGCTCTTCCGTTATCGTGTCTGATGGGGATCCGTCTTGCCCTTTGAAATACTTGTATTTCTGCTTAAATCAGGAGAAAAAGAAATCCAACAGCACCATCCCGAAATGCAGAAACGATGTTTCTTTTGCCGCACAGGTAGGAAGAGAGAAAGAAGTCGTGCAGCAGCAGCAGCCCTTAACACAGAGCTCTCAACCTTTGGCCATTTCCTGCGGGTCCGAAGTTGGGTTGGCACTGTTTGCAATGTGTGAGACGTCTGTGCGAAATGCGGCCCCGTTCATACGGCTCAGTCTGGCTCTTGCAGCCTGCCCTGGTGGATGGGTGGCAGCGCACGGCAGTCCCAGTGCTCCCAGGACCCAGCTCCATGCTGGCTGCAGTGTCCGCATGGCCTCGGTGCAGTGGTGGCTGTGGTGCTGTGCGGGCTGCAGTTGCTCCATGCGCCACTCTTGGAGCCATGCCTGGCAGCTGCTGGCCGTGCTGCCCTGGTGCCCGGCTCTGGGCCTGCTTGCAGACCCTCAGAAGGGCAGCGGGCCCCCAGGGGGGTCAGCACAGCAAGTGGGTTCCTCTGTACCGCCGTGCCGCGTGTTGTAAAGGCGGTTGTTACCGTAACATCTTGACGTCACTGACAGACGTCGCGTTTCTGGACCCGGAGCAGCTCTGTCCGTTGGCTCCGTGGCACAAAGAGACAGTCCCGTGTGTCCGGGCGGCAGAGCATCCCCGTGGAAGTGCCCCTCTCTCCTCAGTTCTCTGCAGCAAACCTGTTTACATTGTAGCCTGACTTTTTTCTTTTTATATTTTTACTTCTGCATGTCCTTTGCATTTCAGATACTGTAGATTGGATGCATGGTGAAGCTGTGACTGAGAAGATAATACAACAACTGACAGTGTATTTCATTTAACTTTTAGCAATAAAGTAACTAAACCCTCTATTCCTCACCCATGATGGGGTCAGATAGAAAACTCTGCTAATTTGTCATAAGATGATTGTCAAAAGTTTGCTCTGGATTGTCTGAATGTCAGAACTCTCGACTGTTTAACACTTGAACATTTTTTTATATTATAAATAAAATGAGAAATAACCGTCTGTGGGCAGCATTGATCTGAGGCGATCTGGGGGCAGCGGGGGGCTGCAGCAAGGACCATGCACAAATCCCCAGCTGCCGGAGGCGTCCCCAGCTGCACACGGGGGCATTCGTGCTGTGCTCCCACCCACAACCACAGTTCTTTAGCTCTTGCAAGGCAAGGCTGGCTGGCTGGTTCCCACACAGGGCAGCCACAGAGGACACAGTATGTTCAAAGGAAGCCCAGTTTCTTAGGTGTATCAGCCCGGCAGGAGTGGGCAGAGAGCACCTGACCCCTCCCAGACATGGGGATGCCCCAGGGGGAAGATCCCAGTGGAAAGCAGCCACAAGGAAGGGGTCCTTCTGGGTAGGTGTGTTACTGCCCCGTGGTTTGCAGGGCTCTGTGATGCTCAGCACCTACTGAGCTAACAGTAGCTCTGAGCCATGGCAGACTCATGACTTCTTGCAGTGATTTCTTGCTCACTGCGCTCCTTGCTTCCATAATTGTGTTCTATATTTGGAGACAGTTACGCTACCTCAATTTTCTCTCCCATTGCCTCTGAAGGAAGCCTGCATCTCTCTCCTTTTTCCCTTGCTGCTCTATTATTAGAGCCCTCATCTCCAGCCATGTGTATTGCTAGGGTTTAGCCATCAATATTTTAGAGTGATTTTCACAGGTGGGGGGAGCCACTGCCACCTCCTGCCAGCACTGCTCCATATGCACGACGCTGCCTCACCCAGAGGGGTGCAACTGCTTTGCGGATGCAGATGGGGTGACGTAGGCAGCAGAGGAATGTGGGGCCTTGGCTTTGAGATTGCAAAGCCTCTGGGCAAAGCCACTGGCAGCGTGCACTCTGGTAGGTAAGATGCTCAGCACAACTGAGGCACCTGGACCTACTCTTGTGTATCAGGACAGTCACCAAGCACAGGTATACATCTTGGATCGAGGGCTCTTCACCCCAAGGTGTCCACTGGGTCAGGACCTCATATCTCTGAGGCCCTTTCCTGCTGCCCAAAGGAGGCTTTGCCAGACTCTGCTTTTCTCTGCAACTTACTTCTGCCCAAGGATGGCAAAGTGGCACCTCCAGCGTGGGGACTGTGTGGATCTTAGTGGCTTCCTCAGGCACACCAGAGATGGCACTGCCTTCTGGAGGAGATGGCCAGAAAGGACAGGGTGAGGTACCAGATATTACCTGGGATTATGCAGAGCAGGAGTTGGGCTTGATGTTCCCCATGGCTCTCACTGAGTCAGAGGCATCTCCAGCACCAGCAGCATCTTGGAGGTCTCCAGTGGAAGAGATGCCAGCGCTTTCCTAACACAGTAAAGAGCACAATGAGTTGGAGAAACAGCTCGGTGTTGGCAAGGGCCCCTCTGAGGACAGTACCCAAAGCACCTCCAACCACTGGTGCAGATGTTGGCATCTTTCTCCTCCCATAAACCTCCAGGCTGCGTGGGGACAGACGGACCTGGGATGAGCCAAATACAGGGAAGAGTTACCTGAACATATTGCTAGAGCAGCCTCTCTGCCTCACCAGCTCCACTGCTGAGCCATCCACCCACAGCACGAGCATCCAAAGCACAGATGTGCAACACCTCATTGCTGATTTCTGGTGCTGTCCATAGGAGCTTGCCTTCCTCTGCAGAAGCTGATGGAGACCTGCGTGCTCATGGCCATCTAGGACTGCGAAGCCTGGGACCAATCCAGCACACACTGGAGCCGCATTTCAAACCAATTCTCTTTACCAACAGATTCAGCTTTATTGTTATTTTTTTTTAACATGATTCTTAGTGCATCATTTCAAATAACTACCAAACTGTACAAAGAAACGGAGAGATAAAAGAAGAGGTGATAAAATTGTGTGGAGGTTTTTAGTAGTACGAGCCATCATGGAAAACAGCAGTTCATAGGCTCTCAATTGTTGAAGATCCAAGTAAATCTTGTTTTCTTTGTTTAAATAGTGCTGCAAAATATTATCAATAAACAACTGTAGTTAGCAGCTACCAGATCCTTCAAAACTGGAGCGTGGTTACCGTGAACGCACCTAGGGGAAAGAAAAGCCATCTGAGATAAAGGACCAAACCAAACAGCAGAATAAATAAACAAGGTGTGGGAGGGCAGTCGTGGCATTGAAATGCAGCAGAATCATTTCCAGTACGACAGTATATCATTGAACCACAGGCAGCAGAAAGGAATGGAAACAAGCCCCCTGAAAAGAGCATAGCATATGAATGGCAGGATGAAGGAAGTACGACACCGATGGGCAATCAGAACTGCTCCTGCACACAAAAGGTTCAGCTGGACCTGAAGCACGGCTCCCATCGCCTCAAACCCAGAGCTGTGGATGGTCAACAGCCACTTGGCCAACCTGCCTGAACGAGCAGGAACAGGAGAGCGCTGCCAGATGGGATTTCCATCTGAGTTAAATAAAAGGGGGGGAAAGGAAACCAAAAGCAAAAGTAAGTACTGCATTTTTGCAGATGTCCAGGTGGGCTGTTCAGGCTCTCCATGGTCCCCAGTGTCTTCTCCAGGCAGCTTAACTTCTCTTGCACACTGAGGTTAAAAACCCACATTAAAGTCTCCTTATATATATATATATTTATTTATATATATATTCGTATGTATATATATTTATATATATATAAAAAGGATAAGGTGACAGAGGGCACTTCAGGTCTCTCCTGCCGTGGGCAGGTGCCTCCCCCAGGCGCTGTGCTGGAGATGCCTCTGGCTTGGTCGGCGACAACCGCACGGAACGGCCCCGCTGTGCTGCGTCCTGCCGGGGACGGAGCTCCTCTCGTGGCAGCGACGCGCTCCTGCCGCTCTGAGCCCTGCTCCCACAGAGCTGCCGGTGCCATCCCGGAGCCCGACGTGTCAGCCGAGTTTCCTGCACTGCTGGGAACTGCGGACCTGAACCGGTGGGAACTCCAGGGAGAGAAGGAGGAGGAAGGAGAGGGGGGGCTGGTGGGAGAGAGCAACCGGGCCCTGGAGAATGAGCGTATCCCTCTATTGTGCAGGCTGCGGGAGGAGGGAAAGGAAAGCCACTGGTGCTGTTGGGGACAAAGAAGAGATGGAGTATCTGTGATGCTGAAATGCCAGAGCGTTGCCAAGGAGTGTCAACTAAAGCTTCTTTGACTTCTTTCACTAGAGCAGTCACCGTGTCATACACTTCTATGGTTTTGTTCATATTACTTCCTAGGTAAAATTGTGCTCATTGATCTGGTCCAGGAGCGCAAAGCACCGCCGGTTCATTCCCCCTGCGTGCACGTTCCTCGTTAAGTGTTCTGCTCTATGATGTCCTTTCCCACCTTACAGCTAACAGACATATGCCCTTGGCTCAGAGAAGGGCTGGAATGTGTCTTCCGCAAAGCAAGGTCATCAGCTTCCACCTTGAAGAAGCTGGTTTCAATTCTCTCCAGGTCATCTGTCCCGACTTTGATCTTCATACACAGCAGGTTGATGTATGTCTCGTAGCGGCTCTTCTGCAGGGGGAGAGGGAACAGACAGAAAGCCTGTGAACAGGGACAGCCTCCTGCTGCTCTGACACATCTTGAGTGCAGCTCTGATTGATTCAGGTGTGCGCTGGAGGCAGATGCAGACAACAGATCTGCTCCTTCCTGCCTCAGGACACCCAGAGTCCCCTCGCTCCTCCCTGCCCATCTGGGAGCCCCGTGTGTCCGCACTGAGCGCACAGACAGCTTCTCTGGGTCGCTGTGAATCCTTCTGCTCGCGTTGTTTCCATCCAGAAACTGACCTTCACTGCTAAGTCATACCCTCATTGCTCTCTGCTGTTGCAGGCATCCCTGCTCTGCCTGGCACTGTTATTCCAACACTAGATGGGACCTCTTTTTACAGCCTTACGTAACACCCCGCTCCTTTCTTCTAATATCTCACAGGAAGCCTACACTCGCTTCTGTGTCATCACAGAGAAACAAGCATTTCTAGAGCACATCTCATGAAACAGATGAGATGAATCACGCTCTGGAAATGCCAGCTTCTTGCAGACTGAAAAGCTCAGATGGAGGCTTCCCCTTTGCAGGCACTGAAAACAAGATGTCTGCAAAACTGGGCGGCTGCAGGCAGCTATCTGAAGGGCTGGCACAAGCACAGCAGCCACACACTGTGGCACTGCTGATTCAGGCTGGAGATGACAAGATGATCTTTCTTCAAGTGGGTGGTGGAGCCCCGGGATGTGGGCAACAGATTTCCACAAGATGGCCAGAAAATGCCCTTCAGCCCAGGCTACTGCAGGGAATAGCCTAAACTCCTGCTAAAGCAGGGCTGGAGCCTCCAGCAGTCCCTTCCCCAGTGCCTCTGTGTCAGGATTCCTATCTTGTGCTCACCTCTGTCTGGGACCAAAGATCCCACTTCTCCCAATAAATGCTTTGCAGAGCGCTTAGACTGAGCTCCATGCACCCTCAAAAAGCCTGCAATCACCTGTAATGCTGCTTTTGCCTTTATTTACAGAAACAGCTGCAGCAAAACAAGGCTCATTTCCCATGGCTTTTTTATTAGCATTGCTGAAAACGGCTGAGGAACACTGAGGAGTGAAGCAGCCCCTTATCTCGGACCTGAGGAAATTTCAAGTTAGAAATGGCAGGAGGGGGCAATGCCTGTTCATTCTTTGTTTGGATTTAAAGGAAAGCAGCGAGGCTTATCGCTGTCACACAGCACTCATCCAGCTCCAGAGCCCTCTCCTCTCACTCCCCCCAGCTCACAGCACCCACTCCAGAGTTCTCAGTTCTCCTCAATCAGCCAAGATATCATTTATCACAGAAAAGATGAAAGTTCCTTTACCTCAAAAATTAGGTAATGTTCTTTGAGCCTGTACTCTTCAGCCTCTTTTGACTTGAGGCTCTTCTCTACGGGATGTGATTTATGCTCTGCTAATTCATCTGCAATCTGCTTCATTTTATTTTCATGAGACCTCAGCTGTTCCTCCTGCCGAGAGAAGCGTGTCAGGTATTAAAACGTAGGAGTGCGCAGCCTGCCTGTTGGTGTGGGACCTGTGTCTGCAAGGAGGTACGCCCTGCAAGGATGCAGCCCAGGGCAAGCAGCGCATTCATCTGGTAACGACCGGCTGAAGCACAGGTATGTGAGCAAGATCAAAATCCATGTGCCAGCATCTGAGCTTCACAAACACGAAATCTCCGCATCCTACAATACGCAGACAGAACCAGTCGTGCCTCCAGAGCCTGTGCATCTGTGCTCTCTGCAGATAAGGCACCTTCCCAGCCTGGGCTCTGACACCTGCTCAGAAGGCAAAGCTGCATCCCTGCTCAGATCCTTTCAGGATGGCCTCTCCCTTCTCCTCTGCTGAGGGGCAGCATGTCCCCACTGCTTGGAATGTTCGGTGCTCCCCAGGCACCGCAAACAAGAGCTGCTCTTCACATGGCAGCTGCCCACTGCACTTGGCTAACAGAGCTGTGCTCTGCTGCGCTGTGCCTCACATCCAGCGAACCTTCCCCCTGAGCAGAACTCAAGCTCTGTGGTTTTCCAGCTTGAGAAACAAGAGGCTGCCAGCTCTGGGCACCATGTTATAAAAGGACCAGGCCTGCTGGGTTCAGCAACGCCTGCTGATCAATGCTGCTCAAGAGAAAGCTGCTGGGATGTGCTGGACAGTGAGCAATGAACAAGACCAACAACCATATGGGTGAGTGTGTGTACCTAGGGATCATTCATATTCACTGCAAGGGAAGCGTCATCCAGACACCAAAATTCACCACGGTCTGTCCAAATCAGCCACTCTACTTGCCTGCTCCTGCCTTGCAGACAGTGCATCCTGCTTTGAGCACCTGCGTGTGTCCGCCAGGCAGACCTGGAGGGGCTGCAGATGTGCTCAGCCTGAGCTGTGTGCTTATGCCTGAGCACCAGGCACTCCACTGCGGCTCCTCTCACACTTTACCTGACACAGCTTGGTCATGGACGAAGGCAGAAGAGGGCGGCAGAACTTCTTCATGGAGCAGATTGCAGCTGGGAAGGCTGGGGCAGAGAAAATGGCAGCAACAAGGTTGATTCGCAGGATCCAGGAGAGCATTTCTTCCTTACTTCTGTTACAAAGGAGGTGAGAAGAGAGGGCTGTCTCTAAGTGTTCCTGATCAGGACTGGCTCAGGACAGCCCCGGAGCCACCTGTTCTCATAGACCCCTTGCTTTGCAGCCATTCCTGAGCTGTCACCTTGTGAAGGGGAAAACAGTGGTTAACTGGCTGCTCTGCATCACCCTCATGACTGCAGGGCTGTCCGTGGGAGTCCTGCCTTCCTTGGCAGCTCCAGGAGCTCCCTGAGGAGCTGGACAGGGGCTAGTGACAAAGGCCAAGGATATCCCACTCTTTGGAGAGTGGGAACCACACAGCAGAGGTCCCCTGGAACAGGGTGAACCCCTTGGATGCTGATGGGACCCAGCCCAGGACGTCTCATCAGAGCAGTTTAGCACTGCTCCCACCAGGCTTCACGTGGGCTTTCACTGCAGAAATCCAGATGCCATATCTGATGCTAATGTCCCACCCCAGCTTCAAGCCAAGCTCCCTGATGGCAGCAGGCTGCAACAAGAGCAAAAAGCAGGAGATGGCTCAACCACACCTGACACTTTATAAAAGAGCAACTTTCCTCTTCAACAGGTGAAAGAAAGAAGAAATGGCTTGGCTGAGTAGCTTTAATGAGCGTTAGCCACTTTCTCTGCCAAAAGGCTGATGAGAACTGTCAGCTCCTCGGTTCATTGTGCCATACGGATTTTCTCCTTCCTGCAGGCTGACAGCACACAGCAGCAGGGGGAGAACTGCGGTGAGGGCACGGCCACGCTGGGGACAGTAGGGCAGTGTCTGGAAGCCCAGCAGTGGTTTGGAGCTGGCTGGCAGCTGCAGTCCCAGCTGCTTGAAGTTTGGCAAGGTCGGGTCTGTGAGGGCAGCCCCCAGAGGCAGCCAGCACTGCCGTGTGACTTTTGGGCCGTATTTAAAGCACATTTTGGAGCAGGAGAGGAAGCCATGTCCCTCCTTAGCCCTCACCTCCCATCGTACCCTGCCCCTCACGCCTGAGCTGACAGGGCAGCACAGGAGAGGCCCCGCTGGCAGCTGGAGCTGGACTTACGGGGCCTGGAAGAGGAAGACTCTCCAGTCAGCTGTCTTCAGCTTGAGCACGTTGGACTTCTTGCTGTAGTCAGAGGCTTTTGTGGCTAAGGCGTGGTGCACACGGATGGCATTTTTCAGATCTACTTCAGAGAGGTCTTTGTCAGGTTTATATTCATCCTGCGAAGAAGGAACGTTAATTGGATAATGACTGTGCTAACATTTGCGGGCTACTTTAATGAACCTGCCTTTCTCTCTGTGCTGTAATCACAGAGTACCAAGACCAGGAAAAGCACTGCTTTGTACAGCAAATGCTAGGAGCTGATAATGATAATAATTAACATCTGGCAGCTTCTTCCATCATTAAGTTCACTGGGAAGATGTGAAGAAGGAGATGAAAGTTTTAAACATAATTATTGATAGTTCTCTCTAACACGGCACATGCCTGAGGCTTTGGGGGCAGACACAAGACAGGGCTAGGCTGGCTTCTGCAGTTCCACCTTCCATGCACAGCACGTGCGGAGGTGCAGCTCCGAGCCCCCAGAGGGCTTCATGGGCACTGAGCGCGCTTGGTCCTTACTTGGCCTCACTCAGCATGTGTGACCCTTTGGCACAGCCTTGCATGTAATTTGTTACACAGACACTCACAAATTGTAACAGCGCTCCTTGTATTCTTGCTGGACTTTCCCCTTTGAAGGATAGTTTCACACAGCTTGGAGTATAGAAGTAACTGTATGTGTATACATTTCATAAACATATAGAAAACAGCAGAAACACGATGATGAACATCTGGGCATGGTGCTTTTCAGGAAAAAGAAGAGTGCAACCAACCCTGTGTTCACCCTTTGCTTTCCCACTGACTGAGCCGCAGCTACTTGGAGCAGGATCCTCCCTCTCTCTCTGCCCCTCACTGCCTCAACAGCTGGTCCATCAGCGAGGCAAGACCATGGGGGGGTGGAAGGATGAACAGGTGGATGTGAGAAAACCTGACTGTAATTAAAACAGCCTCCCCAGACACTCAGCTGTGGTTGGTGAGAACTGCAGCTGTGCTCCCCGACCCTGAGAACAGACTGGGAGTGCCACGATCTCTTATTTCAGGACAAGCTTTCTGAAAACATGGAGTGAGTAGCTGGGCTAACAGCATATAGCAAGAAACTGCTGCTGCTACAGGCTGGTCTGACTAATGCACATCTTCACCCTGAACCACTTGCTGCCTCTACTGACACCAGGCTCGTGGGGATCAGTGGACGTGTTATGAAAAGCCAGACCTTTTCTACCACCTGGGCCCAGGCAATCAGCATCAGGTTGAATCAAGCAGGTTCTCTCTTGCGCCTCCCTGCTGTTGGTGGGGTGTGCAGGTGCTGCAGGCTCGCTTCTGCACAGGCCAGCCATGCCAGGAAACTCATTTCAGTGCCTGTGCTGCATTGCTGTGCAGTGCCGTGCTGCTGAGGCAGGGAGATCCGTGTCTGCACCCTCCACAAGCAGCTCCAAGGTTTTGTCACACCACACACTCAGCAGGAGCCCTCACAGTGCCCAGCACTTACACCACTGTGCAGCCTCCATGGCAGAATAACCCCACTGCCCCCCAGCAAAGTGGGCCAGCTCTGCTTTGAAGCCTCCAGAGTCTTCTTTGTATGCCTTCATGCAGGCACTTGTCATGGGGCAGCAGGCAAGGTGCGATCTGCTCTGCTTGGGGGATGCTGCGTGCCATCCCACTTTCAGATATGTTTTGGGGACATCTTCTGCAGGAACTGAGCCCAGACCCTTTCCAGTATTTCCATACAAAAGCATCCTCCACATTCCTCTCAACACTCCTCTACGCGTGCTGATTAAAGGCGATTATCCCCATTTCACAGAGGTGAAGTAAGTTGCCAAAGGCCATAAAGTGAATCAGTGCTCGGTGTGGATTAGAGCACACGAGAGGTGCGCCCTACTCACAAGCCTGCATTTCTTCCTCAAGTCTCTGCTGCATCCCTTTAGGGAATCAAGCAATTGCTTCAGCAGGCTGTGCTAGAACATGCTAATCCAGAAATTAACACCGGCGAGTCAATGACTTGCCACATCCTTACATCAGCAAGTTTATGGCTGCTGCCTGAACTGCTTCTAACAGCCTGTCTTCTGCTCATCCACCCACTTGGCCTACCTTACTCCCACTCTCTCTGCATCTTTCTGTTCCCTCCTTCTAAACATCTATCTCCTCAAGCCCTCTCTTTCACTATCCCTTCTTCCCACTCTCCTCTTTCTGTGCCTCCCTTCGAACCAGCTTGTTCCTCAAGACTCACCTGCACTGCCTTCTGAGAGCTTCCTACTGAAGACCAGACCTTCAGTTCAGTATGAGCGAAATGCTGGAAGAGCCTGAACCAAGTGCTGCATGTCTGCAAGCAGGTATGTTCTCCTCTATCCTTGTGTTTGAAAATCTCTTCTGAGAGATTCGTGCCTGAGCCAGGTTCTATCTTATGTTTATCTGCAAGCATCTTCCACAGAGAGCTTAGGAGTCAAGCACACAGTTTCCTTCCTGTGTTGTGCAACTCTGCAAACTACCCATAGGCAAGAAGCTGTAGTAGGAACCAGCAGGGTGTGTTGAAGTTTACCAACACTCTGTTGTGATTCTGAAAGTGCTCTGAATGTCTCATCCTCACTCTCTTTTTAGATGGCAAACTCCTAATACTAACAAAACAAGCTGAGCTAGTGAAGCAGTCTGGACAGCCCCACCAGCAGCAACACTCAGTCTTTGTCTCACAGTTCCTTCTAGCATTGTCCAAACAGTCAGAGAATCTTCAGCAAACTGGATTTTGTTCCAGACTGGCAAGAAAATCGTATCCTGACAGTGTAACCAATCCAAAAGTATGCTCCCTCAACATGCTCATCCCAAGACACGAGACCTGAAAGTGATTGGTGATAAATTACAGACTCACAGAATCACAGGGGTTGGAAGGGACCTCTGTTAATCGTTGAGTCCAACTCCCTGCTGAAGTAGTTCCCTACAGCAGGTTACAGAGGAAAATGTCCATGTGGGTTTTGAATATATCCAGAGGAGACGCAACCACCTCTGTGGGCAGTTTGTTCCTGTGCTCTGCCAGTCCCAAAGTAAGGAAATTCTTTCTCATGTTCAGCTGGAACTTCCTGGGCTTCAGTTTGTGCCTGCCACCCCTTGTGCCTTTCTGGGTACCACTGCACAGAGCCTGGCCCCATCCACACGATTCCCACCCTTTAGATATTTATAAACACTGAAAAGGTCTCTGAATTCATTTAAATCCAACCACTTCCTGTGATACTGATGAAACAGCAATTTTTGTTTGTTTGTTTGTTTGTTTTTCACCGAAAAACTGTCAAAGAACCAAAAGGTGCTTGCAGCTTTGTGCTAGATAAATCCTTGTGTGTCATCCGTGGTCAGCATGAGGATCGGATCTCTTCACTGGACTCGACACACACACCTTCACTGAGACTAATGCTGGGCTGTAAGAAGGGCTCCACTGACTTGAACTTGGCCAAGCTTTGAGTGCTGGAGGAAAATTTGTGCACTGCAGCTTCCCTCGGCTGCAGGAGAGTGGCAGGGCTGTTAAAATACCACACAGCAAATTACTATTAGCTGCTGCCAGATTTCCATTGGCTCTGTGACATGTGCCATAGGATCTGACACAACATGAGGAACATTGGGGTGTGCTCAGAGCTCTGAGTCATAATTCTGCGCTGCCCCGAGGATCTTTCTGCCTCTTATATAATCCAATGTTTGTTTATTCTTATTGCTTTGGAGATAATACGTAGGAACATCTACCCACAGGGAGTGCTGTTTCAGCAGGGTGAGTTCAATGGGTTACTTCACAGCTCTTGCAATTGAAGTAGTTCAGACCTAGTTCAGTGGGTTATGCAGCTTTGTGATGAACAGACATTTGGCATCCCTGGCTGGCTCTCACTAACATTGATGTGAGGCCTTATGCAGGCTCCTTAGATATTACCACAGAAACGACTACCCATGGAAATCCTCCTAGCATCCTTCAAACACAGAGAGGTGAATGCCATAACATGCAGGGAGGGTCTTCCATGGTGACTCCGCTTCCCATGGGGAGCTGGTCTTTATACTCAAGGTGGCAGCAGAACTGGGGAGCTGGAGAAAACTCCATGGAACAGAGTGCAGAAAGTGTCACTTGGCAGCCAACGGAAGGACTCGTGTTGGTGGGGTCCACAGGAGACAAAAATCTTTAAGCAAGACTCACGGGAGACAATTATGCTCAGATCTATTCCAACAAACAGAACAATAAACAGGACAAGACTGGTCTGGCCTCTTCAGTTTCCTAAATTCCATCCTATTGCATCCATTCCATACATGTTCAGTCCTACTCCTCAGCATCCTCTATGTGATTCTATGATTCTATGATGCTCTACTTACTTACATTTCTTGCTTACACATCTGCAGAAGTCTTGCCTCTGTGTTTCCTCTTTCATATTTCTTCCCATATGACTCACTTTCAAGGCTATGAATGCTATGCTTAGTGTGCTCACCACCACCAGAGATGATGGCATTCTCCAGTTCTACACACCGATCTCTGGAGTTCTGTTTATGTCCATGCATGCATTACGACACCGACACAGATTCACCCCTACTTGCATGTATAGGCTTCCTACTTAGGACAGCATGACTGCTTTGGAGACAGCACGAAACAGCAAATGGGACAGTCCACCACAGTTACCTTTTGTAAATAAAGGATGGTCCCTTTAAGCACAGCATAAAATTTCTTCCAACCTCTTCTTCCTCTGGGAGCTAAAAAAAAATGAAGAATATCCAATTATACACATCTGCTTCTGACAGTACTGCTCGACTTTCATATTTTTTTGCAAAACCAACCCTTTCCTGACCACCACAGGCAAGCATTTATGCCCACGTCTCATACACCTCCAAGTTACTGTTAATGAATGATTTGTCTGCAGGGAGGTGTCAATTTGAGAGACATGGCTTGGGAGATGAGGTCTCCCAGTGAGAACACAAGCAGCTCAAAACCAGAGATGAGCTGGTACAGAGCTGGTACAGAGCTACCAGTGGACACGTACAGGAAGTCTCTCTGCTCCTCCAAACCCAGGTTCCTGTTCTTTGGACTATGTGCTGGAGGAGCAGAGACATCCCCTGGCTTCTCTGGTTCAGATGAGTTAGGCAGACATACCATAGCTAAAGCAGCTGCTCTCACTGAGAAGGGAACGTTACCACCCACAGTCATGATGGACTTGGTGAAAGAGAGCTTGCTGAAAACTGGAGGGGGATGGAAGATGGGCTGGACTACATCACAAGAGAGCTGGTCCTCCAGGCATGGGCTACTAAGAAAGTGCTGGAAACGAGGAAGGCCTTTGGTGGTAATCTTCTCTACTCAAGACTTTCAATTGGCTGCAATGTCTGGGCCATCTATATCAGCAAAGTGGTCATCCAAGCTTTCATTTCATTAATCGCTGCTTATTAACAGGTCCCAAATATAATCCCATTTACCTTTCCTGCAATACTGACAGCAGAGCTATGAAGCAGCTTGTTGCCCAGCAGCCTGCACATGGCAGAATACAGACAGGATCAAAGCTTTGAAGTCCAGACTGTCCCCGGAGTCAGCCCTGGGGGACAGATCTTGTGAACTAGTCTTGCCTATTGCTCAGAGCGTGTGGTTTGGGGTTATGCCCATGAACACGATGGAAGACCAGGTCTGTCTGTGTGGGACAGGCACTGCTGGTGTTCTCGGCAGCGACAATGCTTCGAAACACCCTCCTTTCCCTGTGCACTGGTGCTCGTGGATCTGGGGGTCTCTTTTGTGTTCCCTGGGATACAGTGAGAAAATACCATTCCAGTGGGAGAGGCAGGGAGAAGGCAGGGGCAAGGCTTTGTTACTGCCTGGGGCACGTCTCCTGTCCCATTAACACGTACTTCTCTTCCCATCCATGTCTGCATGGGTTTTACGCGTGAGGACACCGTGCTTGTAGGTGACTGCATTCAGCGCTTGGGGGATGTCCAGGAAGGGGTTGCTGCTGTCAACAATCCTTGTCACTTTCTTTGCACTGGCTCCAAATTTGTCGTCTACCAGCTCCGAGAGTGATTTCCTCAACTCGTCCTCATCACTTGGAAACAAATTCAAAGAAGAGATTGAGTGGAGGACACATGGATTGGGTTACAGTGTGCCCTATTTGCTTTGCTCTTACAGGGAGTTAATTTATTACAAGACTAGTCAAAAAAGAAAAGGAAAGGAGGCCCAGGGATTGTAACACAGCAAGTGTGCCAACGGTGATGATCTACATAGAGCTGGGAGGACTGTGGGTGGCAGGCAACTGTCCCAGGGGTCCCACTGTTAGGTTACTGATAACCCTAAGGGTGCCTGTCTGAACAGCAGGAGTCCACAGACACAGCACTGCTGAGCACTCCCTCTCCATTTGTAGCCAGGCGAGTTCAAGAAATGCTGGTGATTTCCATAAGAAACTTCTCCTCACACATCTCCTGCTCCTGGACTCAGGACAGCAAGGCTTGGGCAGCTCAGGGAAATGCTCAGTCACTCCTCCAAGCCCGCTTCTTCCTATTTGAAGTAAAACCTAAAGAGACACATAGAAACTAGAGCCTGTACGGGAAGGGGTATTTCCCCAGTGTTCCTGGACATTAAGTAGGACAGCAAACAGGGTGTTTCTCTTTGTGTCACAGATGTTGGCATCTAAATGTCCTGACTGGATTAAACCAGGTTAGATCAGGTTGGGATCAAACCTCAAACAGAAGCGAGAAGGACCTGGGTGTCCTGGTGGATGAAAAGCTGAACATGAGCCAGCATTGTGCTCTTGCAGCTTGGAAGGCCAACAGTATCTCATGCTCCATCAGCAGAGGGGCGGCCAGCAGGCAGGGGGAGGTGATTGTCCCTCTCCGCTCCACCCTCGTGAGACCCCCCCCTCACTTGCACTGCTGCGTCCAGGTCTGGAGCCCCCAGTACAGGAAAGCTGTTGGAGGGTCCAGGGGAGGGACCACAAAGATGCTCAGAGGGCTGCAGCACCTCACCTACAAAGGCAGGCTGAGGGAGCTGGGCTTGTTCAGCCAGGAGAAGAGAAGGCTGTGGGGTGACCTCACTGCAGCCTTCCAGTATTTAAAAGGGGGTTATAAACAGGAGAGGAGTCAGCTTTTTACTCGTGTGGACGGTGACAGGACAAGGGGGAAAGGTTTTAAGCTCAAGGAGGGAAGGTTTAGATTGGATGCTGGGGGAAGTTCCTCACAGAGCGGTGAGGTGCACAGACTGCACAGAGAGGCTGTGGCTGCCCCATCCCTGGATGTGCTCAAGGCCAGGCTGGACGGAGCCCTGGGCAGCCTGGTCTGGTACCAGATCTGGAGGTCGGTGGCCCTGCCTTGTGGCAGGGGGTTGGAACTCGATGCTTGCGGTCCCTTCCATCCCAGGCCACTCTGTGACTCTATAACCCACCACGCGGGACACGAGCACGTAAAGCACTCTGCTGGGCAGCAGCATTTCACTAAGATTGTGTCAAAGTGACGTCAGTGCTACCTGAGCACTATGGAGCCGCGGGCAGGCAGCTTCAGAGGGAGGGAGAAACGAGCTACCTCCAGGCACTTCTCCAGGCGAACATCAGGCAAGGGATGAAATGGCCCAGAAGGTCCCGTTCAGTCCCACAGTGCCGTGGAGACAAGGCAGTCCCGTCTCCTCAGGCAGAGGGCCTGCTGGGGGCTGGGGAGCACGCTGCACCTCTGTGCTAGGATGCTGGGATCCTGGCCGTGCTGCGGGCACACAACGGCAGCACAGAAGGGGAAGGAGCTCTGCAGGACGCTGCCCTGGAGGCTGCCAAGCGAGCTGCTCCCAGACCTGTCACCTTCCAGGGCAACAGGAGGCGAGTCTGTTGTCTGTGCAGAGCTGAAGGGGAACAGATCTGTTTCACTTAATATCAATACTAATGATTTGGAGGAGACAGTGTGTCTCATCAAGCTTAAAGATGACATAAAAGCAGGTTGTGCAGTTGATGCTCGGGAGAACAGGGGCACCATTCAGAGGGATGGGAACCTCAGTAACTGCAGCACAGACTGATGCAAGGTACTGCACTGCAGCGGTCCTGCAGAAGGACAGACTGGAACTGACTGACCAGGGAGCAGCTCTGCAGAAAAGGCCCTGGGGTTCCTGGCAAACAGCAGGATGAACAAGAGCCAGCAGTACGGCCTGGCAGAACCAGAAGCCAAGAGCATTGTGTGCTGTATGAACAGCAGCACAGGGTGGAGACTAAGAGAAGTGACCACTGCCCTCTCCTTATTACATCGTGTCTAGATACAGCAACCAATGCTGGGTCCTAGATACAGGGAAGACGTCAACAGGCCACCAAGATGCCCAGAGCCTGGAGTAATTGCTCTTGAGAACTGACTACGGGAAGGTGGACTTGCTAGAAAAGAGATGGTGTTGGGGGACCTGATCACAACCTTCCAGTATCTGAGGGGGTTACTGAGTAGACAGAGCCAGGCTCTTCACTACGGTACATGGCAGGAGGACAAGTGACAAGAGATTTCAACTGGATAAGAAAAAAAGTCCCTCTTGGGATAATTAAGCATCGATTCATGGACCCAGGGGATGCTGTGCATTCACTACTGTTGCAGGTTTTCAAGATCCATCTGGACAAAGCCCTGAGCATCCTGTTCAGATTTCAGCATTGATCCCACTTTGACAGGATGCTGGACTGAAGATCTCCTGAGGTCCCTTCAAGCCCAAGCAATTCTGCAGGTATAGAAGGAAGGCTGTAGAAAATCAGCAATCAAAATAACCCCAGTTCCTGAGCTCCTTGAGCAAAGATCATGCTCTGAAGAACCTGGAGAGGGCCTGGCACTTTATGGGTGTAGCAGTAAATAAAGGGGACATTCCCTGTTTCCACTGTGCCTGTGGACTCTGAACCCACAGGCTGCCACCAACCTCCATGTCAGCTCTTGTGCCAAAGCAAACCCAGCCTGCCTAGATGAGGGACATCAGTGCCTAAGGGCTTGGCAGGAAATGTCTGGAAACTTCTAGAGCTGAAAACTGGATTTAAGACCTGCCAGCTACACTGAAAAATACTGTCTCAAATAGTTAACATATACTTACATGGCCCACTCCAGCTTCTCATTCTTGATGGAGTTATACAGTGTCTGCAATAAGAACATGGGATTAGCTGTGTCTCTCATGAAAGACATTTCTGGGTTGTGGAGATCACCTCCTCTACACCCTTATCTGTGTTCTCTGAAAGACACCTTTCCTTAGAAGCTGACCTGGAGAAGCATGTAGTAGTGAGCAGGACAACTGCTGTCCTACTAGGCAGTTTTCTGTCTATGAGCCACAGCAGGGATTGGACATGTCAGCAGCAGAAAGGTAAGGCAGACATCCTTGCTCAGGAGCCCATTTGTGATACTTTAGCTCAATTATGGGTACTGGGTCTAGTGAATTCTGGCCTACACAGAGTTGGTAAAAGAAAAGGGATGTGAAGACCCTTCCAAGGTCTCAGCTTGGGGCAGTGGGGGTTTGTGCACTGCCCTGAGAAGCAGGAGAGGGATAAATGGGGTTCCATTTTTCCAGTTCTTCCTGTGCAGAATCCAGAGACTCCTCTGCTGCACTGGGAAAGAAGGACAAAACTAGGGAATCAGAATGCAGAAGTGGCCTTCAACATACATAGGAGGGGGTTAGGGTGAGGTCTGATAGTGGGAAGGGCTGTATCTAAAACTCGCTGTGACAGCTCTGATGTGACTCTGGTCCTTTCAACTTCCATACTGTAAAATCCAGGCCAGGCTGACGGACCTGTGGCAGGTGCAGACAGTGCTGGTGGTGTTAAACCACATAGAAACAAGCAAACAAACAAACTTTACGGTGTCTGAGCAATCTTCTTTGGTACTCAGCTAGTTGCACTGGAGCAGTACATTTAATTACACGGAATGGAAGGCAGAGAAAAGTATCTATGCCAGATGGCTGTATTTCTGAGGAGTGTTTTGTTCTATATGTTGGCTGGTGCATCACAGAACTACCGTGGTGGAAAGGGACCCCCGGGATACTCTGAGAGCAGATAAATCCCTGGATAATCTGGATAAAACACCAACAGGGAACAGAGCTCTGGTGGCTCCCTGCATGTTAGCAGAAGGCGTCCATTTAGGTTACAGTTCTTCTAATGGAATAAATGCATGATGGAAAATGCTGATTGTCATAGTGGGACAAGGCGGCACTGCATTAATAATATCAGCATCCCTCTGTCTAATGTGTGTCTCATTACCTTCAGCAAATCCTTTGCAAAGTCCTTCCCGTCGTTGAGCCCATCCAGGTTTGTTATGAACTGTTGACACGACATCTTCTTGCCAATGTTCTGCAAGGTAAAAACAGCAAATTAAACTTCTGGAAAGCTTTGAGTTCAGCGAGGCTGTTTTTTAAAGAAATACTGCACAAGTAATAGCTCAAAGCTAAAGGGGCTCTTCTGCTCTGACTCTGTTGGGCTCTTTGATTTCTTTCCTCACGCCAACATTCAGACATTTCAAATTTCCTTTTATAATGATGGAGATAAAACACCTGAAATCAACTCCAGCTCTTGCTCCAAACTAAGTGATCTCATCTCATCTCTGGCTTCGGACAGGTGTTTCTAGCACATAGGGAGCTGGCCTGCAAGTATTTAATTATGGCTCCTGTTGGTGCCAGCTCCAGATGAGTTCAGGGCAAAGAGGCATAAAGCGCTGTAATGAATCTGCAGTGCCTGGGGACTGCAGACGGCACAGTGTGGCACAGCATGAGGCTCATCCATCTCACAGGCTGGTGCCCAGAACTGGACCCCACAGCTGGCTGCTCCTGCCATCCAGAGCTCCGTGGGGGATCCAGACACAGGAACCTGCAGGGAAGACTGCAGACATATTGCGTTTCTTTAGCAGGGGAGGGGAGGTTTGTGTACTTGCTGGCTACGGAACTGCAGGGTAAGAGAGCAGTAAAAGTCACAGCAATGAACCTGCAGGATGGAGGAAGGTTGGAAGTGAGGAAGGGATTTTGCCTGAGACCTTTAAATACCAAACCTGGCTCTTTTTTCTTGCATGAGCCCAAACGGAGATAGCAGCAGCACTGTGAAAAAGCAGCTAATTGCTGAGCAACTGGGGAAGATGAAATCATACCCATCCCCTGACAGCCAGAAGAAGTGATGAGAAAGCTCCAACAAAGATGCTAGTGCTGTGAATCAGCTTGTTGGATGAGGCCTCCAAAGCACCGCAGAGCCAGGGGCAGGACCCAGGCTGCTGTCAGAGGGATTGCACACAGGTTGCTGTGGTTCAGACACAGTGCAACCACTGCACAGCAATATGTGTCTTCCAAAGGTTGGTAGAGCCTTCTACCAACACTTCTAAAACTCTTAGAACATCAGCCTGCTGCTCTGAGACATGGGCTGGAGCCAGCTACTCAAATCCATTGCCCTGCAAGTGCTTCCAAGTCAAACCCAGCAGAGTGGAGTTGATACTGGTCTGATAGTGGATACTCAGGGCTGATTCTGTGGTCCACTGTTTCAACCCAGTTCCATTCCTCTGTTTGCAGCTGGGATCTTGCCTCTTCTGTGCCACACCTAACTCATCCAAGTCAACTGCAGTGTCCAGTTTGGCTCTACCAACCTTTGGAAGACACTGGGCTGTAGCTGTGCGTTATTTGGCTCTTGAAAAGTCACGGCATCAGGAGGCTGGGCAGGTAGATAAGGATGAGGGAACACTGAGTGCACAATGGGAAAAGCCTCAGGAGGAGGAGCAGCTTGCTGAGGGCCAGAGGCCATGGAGGGTGACTGTCTGGACTGCTCCTTACAGCCCTCCCTCATAAGGTGTTAAAACATTTGAGCAGGAGGCTCAACACATGACTCTAAGGAGTCAAGCAACAGTAACATCTAGTTGTTTTGCACTGGAGCAGGACTAAATCAGAACTGCAGTGTAGCCATGTGCAAATGTCATGTTTTAAAGCCAGTCGCATTACTTTGAGGCTCAGGCTGTGTGTGATGGTTGCTGCTGGAACGGAGAAGTAGCCCACTGTGGAAAAACTACTGCAGTCAATCAACCCTTTACCAAAATACATCAACCCCCGCCCCCTTCCTAACCCGAGGAATTTCCCACATTGTGGCAACGCAGAGAAAAACACTGAAACACACAATGTTACAACGGGAAATAAAACAATAAGTGATATGCAAGATCATGACAGCATCCTCAACAAAACAAGGGGTGAAAGACGTCACGCAGCCCCAGGTACCCTGCACTTTGGGGAGGCTTCTTTGCACAAGGGGAATTTCTTGTGACTCACATCACCGGCTGATGGGTTGCCAAGGAGTGAAGGACACTGCACAATGACTTTGGGACCCAGACAAACAAAATGCCTTTTTTTTTTTTTAACACAGAAAAAAATGAGCCAAATGCCAGCGCTTTGCAGCAAAACAGCAGAAGGACCACACTTACCACCTGGTAAAGGGTTAAAGAGCAGAAAGAGAGGTTCCAGGAGCAGAAGGAAGAGGGGAAAAAAAAGAGAGAGAAGAAGGAGAAGAAGAAATTAATGTTACACAGGAAAAATAAAGAGAGGATTTTTCAAAGAAAAGCTCAGGCATTTCTACATCCGCTCAAAAGAAAGTTGGATTTTTCTGTGCTTAATTAGCATGAGATCATTCCTTCTTACCAAACCTACTACCAATGAGAAACTAATGCTTCACCAGCACACCAGAGGTGTTGTCACCATTAGGCACTGGTGGTGCCGTTGTATCTGTGCCATCACAGGTGAGGAGCGCTTCCCAGGAGGGAGTCTGAGGCCCCTTTAAAGGTGATTAGAAACCAGTTTCCAATAAATGGATGTTCTGTCCTGCTGCTGCCTCATTAAAAGCCTAATGAAGAAAAAACCCGGGGCAAGTCTCTGCAGCTGCACAACGAATTGTTACCAGCTGGAGGCAGAAGAGGACTCTGATAATACAGCTTGGAAATCACGGGTTTGTGGGGCAGAAAAAGTGACTAAAACTAGTGTGGGTTTCACATGTGCAGTTTGCAGTAACGAGCCTCCCCCACATCCCTTCTAGCTGCAAAGATGACCTGGGATATCCGTGTCTCCATGCCTAAATTCTGAGAGGTGAAAGAAGGAGCTTCAGTCGTCTGAGACTTGAGCAGCTCCTCTTGCCCTGGGCACAACCTGCTGAGGCTCACAGCCATGCTATGTCTGCACCAGAAGGCTGGACAGCAGGAAGGATAGCAGCACCTGCAGCCTTCTACAGCAGCAAGCAGGGCACAGCCTGTGTGCTCCCAGCTGCATGTCAGGCTCTCCAGGGGTCCTGGTGCAACCAGTGGGACCTGTGCCCAGGCCCATCTCTTCTCTGCAGTAACTCTTCCTCCCATTCTACTCTCCTCTCTAAATATTGGCAACAACTTAGCTGACCTTTTAGGATCAAACTATGCACAGCTGTGAGAAGATACCTCACAGCCTCTGTGTTTTTTCAGTCACACCTGTGGGCAGTAAGCTCTGCTTGCCCTGCTCTTTGTCTGATGTGATGCTCTCCAGTGGCTGTCTGCAGTGGGGAAAGCATCTGGGAATTACTTCATGTTCTGGGAATGGAAGATCAGATCTGGTCCTGTACAAAACTAACGACTCCCTTGCAGCAGTTTTGCACAGGAGGGGAGCCTCACGTGTCTGCACCAGAAGAAAAAGCAGCACGCTTGGAGCTGCTGTTTGCCACACTGCACAGACTGGTGCCAAAAGACCTTCCCAAGAGAGCTGCTGGGGCAGTGCTGATGCATGCAGTAGGTCCTGGGAAGCAAGCTGCATTGCCTATGGAGGAAAAATGATGTCAGGCATGCCTTTGGCTTGAGCATGCAGTGATACTAAGAGAAGGTCTGTCCTAGGGCTGGGCCTGGGCACCCACAGCACCCAGGGGAGCTGGTCAGAGTGCTCCCTGCCAATCTATCATCTCGGTTTTCCAGCAGTACATACTGCACAAAGGAAAAGATCTCCATACTAGGAAGAAGGAAGGATGCATTTCCAAGAGCTACTTACATGGCCATGGAGGTCTGTGTTTAGCAGCATCAGGGCACAGGTGAGTGTATGAACCCCATCTGAAACACACAATAGTCAGACAGCTATTACTGATCCCCTTCCCACTTAGTTTCTGTGTTTGCTCTATCAGCAGCCCATGCACTCCAAAAGCAGAGCTAACTGCTTTGTCTTTGGACTTTAAAGAACACTTCTTTCTTTGAACTGCATATGGTAGTTACAAAAAAATACATCTGTTTTCCCCTCAAACTTTACTTATTCCTTAAATTACCACCAGAGAATAGGTTTGAAATCAATTCTGTCAGTGGCTCTCCTAATATCCGACCTTTTGCTGAGTCCATCTTTTACCCCATGCCCATTTCAAGCATTGCAGAGCAGACCCTGCTGCTTTAAGCTGATTTCCCTCCACTGGCCACAGTCACCACATGGGCTTCCCCTGAGGTCTTTAGCCACCACCTCTGAGCTCAGCAAAAATGATTACTACAGCAGAGTGCTGCATTTTTGTGTCTTTTGTTTTTCCTTCCATTTGAGGCAGTGCAGCACCCCCTTCTGTACCAGGCAGCCTGCTGGCTTCTTGTTATTTCAAAACCACACTGAGCCCTTCAGCTGCTCCAGGTCAAGAGGCCTGTCTGCCTCCACGCCACCTCACAACATATATGGACCACACAAGGGGGTTGGGGTGCTCCTCCCTGGGCACCTCATGTTCAAGGCCAAGCTCTAAACATTGCCAGCTTTAGCTGGCGACCAAACGCCCATGAGCCCAGGATGAAGGCAACTGAGCACATGAGCTTCTTCCCTTTCTGGGAAGAACTGTGGTGTGTGAGGAGTGAAGGGTTTCTTGTGGGAACATCACGTATTTCTGTTCCAGGGCTGACAGTCCCAGGGACGTGCTGTCACAGACATTCCCCTTCAAGAAAGAATAACCTCTTAAGAAAGGCACCTCCTTGCATCCCCAGAAGAAGTTTTATTCTTGGAACAAAGTGCCTCCGTAGAGAATATTGTGGAGCCTCTTGGGCTGACATCACTCGGCTTCGTAGTCTTGCAGGGGCAGGTAGATCATGCACTCCATGGCCCCAAGGTGGAGCTGGTGTCCCAAAACCTGCTGTTCACTTGCTGCTGCTGGGCTCAGTCACATCCACATCATCTTTTTACTAAAACGGTGTCCCAGCAGACATAGAACTCTTCTGGATCTGGGCTGTATCAGAGTAAGAGAGCACAAATAGTCTGTCCAAGACACAGCTGTCAGGGAGAAAAGTCAGTGGGTCAGAGCTTCTTCCATTTCAGTGTCCCATCAAGCAGGCCAAAAGCGTCTTTGGTGTTGCAGCAGTTGTATCTCCATCAGAGGAAGAGTTGCTGAATTAGCACACAGCAATGTCCCAGATCGTCTTAGAGGGCTGCAAGGACTGCACAACCACCAGGTCATTTCTAGACAAGATTGCAATTGGTTTCATCATGTCCCTCCATCCACAGGTTATCACAGCCACAGGTGTTTCTTTAGGTGTCTGGATAATAAGAACTGTCTCAGATTTCACTGTGGTGGAACACCCCATGCCAGCTCAGGCTGGATACAAGAAGGAACTGATTTCTGAAGGAAGAGAGGGAGCCCTTGCAGTCGGTTCCTTACATCACTGCACATACTTTTGTAGTGCCTGCTGAAGGTGTGAACTGCAGGAGCTTTGCTTCCCTCTAGACCCGTCACATA
Source organism: Excalfactoria chinensis (assembly GCF_039878825.1). Classification (NCBI taxonomy): domain Eukaryota; kingdom Metazoa; phylum Chordata; class Aves; order Galliformes; family Phasianidae; genus Excalfactoria; species Excalfactoria chinensis. The sequence goes on along the minus strand of NC_092837.1, from coordinate 15,738,204 downwards.
TTTATTGTATTGAATTACAAGTATATTTTTCAAGCCCCATTCACTTCCAGCACTACATATAACATTTTCAGATCAGGGCCTACCAGAAGCAGTGACACCTTGACTGTGGGCCATGCAGCTGCTGAGGAGTTCAACCTTCTCAGTTCATCCTTTTATTTTTCCTATTAGAAGGTGCTTTTCACACATCGATCACAGCTGGGATCTAACTTCTCTTCTGGACACTAGACATTTGTGGCTCCATTGGCAGCTGTGTAAACTCATGTTGCCACAGCAAACCTTGCACATTGTTTGTCTACTCACTGCCCTCTCAATGCTCTCATGTTTATAAGGTATGGGATGGAGCCGGAGGTCTGACTGCCTTGTGCTCCAGCTCAGCCTCTGCTCAAGCAGGTGTGCAGTGCCAGTGCCTCACTGCCCTCTGAGTAAACCATTTTCTTTCTAATATCTAACCTAATTTTCCCCCCTTTTAGTTTAAAGCCATCCCTCCTTGTCCTGTCACTATCAGACGTGTTAAAAGTCAGTCCCAGGACAGCAGTACCTTCGGAGGTGCTCTCCTCTGGGTTGCACTGGCAGTATCTCCGGGAGAAGTGAATCAGCACGCGCTCCCGCTCCTGTGTCTCTCCCATCAGTGGGAATGCTTTCAAGAATGTCCTGAAAAGAGAAAGTGATACATGGATCAACCTGCTGGAAAGCATCAATGCTACAGTACAATGTCCTCATAGCAGCTAAGAAAGCCTCTGTTCTCTCCACTGCCCTCACCCAGGGGCCCTGCAGATGCAGGCTATGGGGCTGGCCTTGAGCTGTGCAGGGAAATGTTGCCAGCTGCAGCAGGGCATACCAGGCTCAGTGGCATCAGGTGGGGTTGTCCACCCTAAGGGCAGAAGTTGCTCTCACTTGCTCTGAGTTTGTACAGAATAGGATTCCCAGGAAAGCCGCTCTCCACCACGGGGAGGCAGGTTGTGGGCACTCCTAGCAAAGCCCACTTTTGGTGGCAGTTTGTTGTGCCAAATGTGACACCAAAGCAAAAGCTGAATGATAACCTGTCCCTGCTCCTGTCCATGGACAGTCTCTGTGGAGTCGGGAGGCCCAGAGAAACCCACCTGCTCTGCCCCAGCCAGCCTAGACATACAGAGAGCCCAGCTCACCTGAGTGCTTTGTCGAGGGTCAGGCCAGTGAAGTCAAAGAAGCTGAGATACTCCTCTGCTACCAACTTGCTAAATTCATTACTGTAATTAAAGAGGGAGTCGTCAGCCTTTTCGTCAGGGAAGAAGATGTTGTCGAGTCCTGCTGCAATGCTCCCGCTCTCCACCCCAGGCTGGCTCCCATCCCACCCTCTCAGCACAGCACCCCACGCTGTGTCTTTTTGCAGTCATACTCTCAGACACCACGTGCCAGACGGACGCTCCTGGGGTGCTGGAGCAGTCAGGGTGCAGGAGTGCTCAGCTGAGATTGTAGCCCCACTCACCCCTGGCTGGTTTGCCAGGGCTGGAGGAGTATATATGGAGTTTTGGAAGGATGCTTAGAGACTTACTGCCTTTAAAGCCAGAATGGGTGGTGTTAAGTTCCTCTATCTGCACAGCTCAGATAGCAGAACTGCAAGTATGATGAATGACTGCTGGCAAGAACTTGGAGATGAGCTCAATATGATCAGCCTTGCTCATATGTACTTCATTTTCCTTCTCCCCACAAAATGAAAAGCATACTAAGTGTTGCACATCCAGTTTCACTTCAGGACCTTCTACAGGCTCACAATGCCTTTCCAACAGCACCTGTTTTATCTTCCACTGTGAGGCAGACACTGCAAAGCTTTGGGTAGACGCTGTTTGGAAGCTCAGCACATAGCAGAGTAACTTCACTTGTCCTGCAGCTTCAAAACAGGGTGATGTGAGAAGCCAAAGACGCCTGTGATGGAGATGTCACCACATCCTCACCCCTCTGCCACAGAAACAGCAGAGACAAAGGAAGCCCTCGCTGGTGGCCAGGATTCATGAGCCCAGGATGCAGACAGCATGGTGAGCAGCACTAGTCTACGCCAGCTTCTGTTGCAACTGCATCTCCCCCACCCATCGTGTCTTCTTCGTGGGCTCACACTGCCTGCACACACTGGGTCAGGATGCTCCCGAGACCCTCCCCACCACAGATGTCTTCCTCATGGCCTCACTCAGCGCTGCCTTGCTCCACTGCTTGGCCAGGCTGACTCTACACCAAAGACCACTTACTTTTTCCCAAGCTGTCGTGCCACATCACAGCGCTTGAACCCTTCAAGGTTGTAGAGGCGCTTGGCCAACCTCTTCGCAGCCTCACTGTCTGCCCTGCAGCCGTTGGCCAAGGTGTCTGTGCTTCCCTGGTCGAGCTGCTCCGTGCTGCCCATGTCAGAGTCAGAGTCTGAGAGAGCATCCTTCAAGCTGGCATCACTACACAGAAACAAGAAACAGTTCAAGGAGCAGCAGCGTGACCTGAAGAAACGAGATTTCTTCTCATCCCAACCAAAACATGCAAAAAACACAAAACATTTGTGAACGGGACGTTGGGCAAATCCTATTTCATTTCAGGTCAAAAATGTATTTTGAGCCATTCCACATAGTGCAGTTTAATTTCAAACTGGTAGGAAAAAGACGGAAGAGGAAATTATTCCTTGCTAAGAAATAAGGACATACCCATTCAAAGCAAGGAGACTCAACCCTTTTTTAAGGTTCCATTCCCCACATGGTATGGAAAGCTGTCCTGAATGGATACAAAGGTGCCAGAAGTGTAGATCCTTCTGGTCAGCATTGTAGGGATGCCAGCCTCTTTTGGAGCTGCTGACGCCCAGGAAACCTTTGATATAGACGATATGCTTTTAGGTTCAGATGATTTGCTGGGGGTGAGGAAACACACCTGAACTTGTGCAAAGTGCTGTGGCTGGGCCACCAGGGCATCCTGCTGAGGGGACTGGCACCAGACCTGCTGTCACTGTCAGGCTGCTGCCCCCAGATGGCACGATGGCCAGTCATTCCTACAGACAGCACCCTAAGCGTTCCACTGGCACCACGTAGGTGGGGCTGCATCCCTCTGTTTTTGTGCCCCAGGCCAGTTCTGGCACCTATTCACACATTTTTGGGCACTGTGACTCACAGAAGACCAATAATTAGCCAGGGATAGTCCCATGCTCTGGCCCTCTCCTGGCCTGGCTGCCCACCACCTGGCTCCCACACACATGGAACTGCAGTGCAGCTGCCTGCTGCATCCTGGGGACGATGGCTTGGAGCTGGCCCAGAGAGTGACGTCTCCACTGGTGTCCTCACTGCCTGCTAAGAGCTCCTGGGGAGGCCTCCACAAAGGCACCTATGTGAAACCTTGAGGCTCATCCTGCTTTTCAGAGCACATTTGCAAGGGTGCCTGGCTGACTGTTACCTGCCATGGACTTCAGCAGATGTCAGGCAGATGAGGCAGTGGTCTTCCTGCAACAGTGCCGGCCTGCTGTAAGAGCAGGTGGGATTTGTGAGCAACCAAATCAATGCTGGTGCCCTACAGAGCAAATGTGTGCACAAAGCGCTTGAGTCTTGGCTTTTCTTGGGCTCACAGTGCTCCTACAGGACCCAGCAGATCGTGTTCATCCTTGGGTCCTGTGTTTGAGAGCAGGAAAGATAGACACAGATCTGCTGGGGAATGGCTGATCTAGTGCTGTGAGACCTTGGTCCTCTGCTTGTTCTCAGCCTACGGATAAGAAAGTTTGTCCTGTGGGTGTTTTGTCTCTCTGCCATGACAACACATGAGAGCATGCACAAAGGAAAATAAAACACATCTCCATGTCCTATGAGCCTTGCTTCAGGGCTGGGACCCCATAAGACAAAGACCCTTTTACCCCAGGAATTCACAGCCTGCCCTACCTGATGGAGTTAATGATCTTGGTGGCGTCCTCCTCTGAACCTTCCACATGGAACCCATTTGGGATGTTCTTCAAGGACAACCGGCTCAGCACATTCTCTGACCTGCTGCTGGTAATTGAGTGCCTGAGAGGGCTCCCAAAATCCCCCTCTGCTGGTTTTGCTGCTGCCTGCTCTTGCTTATCAGCAGCCATGTGTGGAAGGGAATCTCTCTGCTGGGCCACCAGTTTCTGCTCCAAGAGTTCTGGGCTTTCCTTTACCCGCTGCTGGATCAATGGGGTGAGCGGAGCTTCAAAACTGACACAGCTGTCTGTCTCGTCTGTAAGAGAGAGGACGTCCAGAGAGTCCAGGCTGCTGTAGTACGTGCCTTTCATAAGGTCAGACTCAACGATCTTCTCAAAGGTCGAGCTGAACCCATCCCTAATGTCTTTGAATTGAAAATGTTCCTTGTCATCCTCACTGCAGCTCAGCCTGGCATCTCCAACAGCAAACCTGGATGAGAAGGGGAGATGTAGAAAAAATGGTCAAGGAATTGCTTCTACTGTTCAACTTGGAACTAGGGGGCAGGAGAAGAGGTAGGAATGGATGCTGCAATCATAGGTCCTTGGGAGTTCTCTGTGGTATAACCTAATTGCTTCCCAGTTCTATTATAAGCTACAGAGCTGAAGAAGACAGAGCTTTACAATGAACCCCTCCAGGGACCCAGTTATTTATGGTTGTGCCCCAGCAAAAAGCCAGAGATCTGAACCGGAGATGCTGGTGCCTCACACTTGCAGGGGACAGCTCAGCAGATGCTGACAAGCCTCCAGTGCCCACAGCCACCAGCCCATCACATCCCTCCCTGAATGGTCCCAGGGAAGACCCTCCCCCGGGGAGGGCGAGCAGGCTTCCTACAGCTTAGAGCAGCGGAGGGGCAGCCACCTGTATCTGCTTCAACCACACTGGACCAGGAGGAAGATCAGGTAAGACCTCGCTTGTGAGTGAGCATAGCACAGCCTCCACACAGGGAAGCGTTGTGCACTTAAGTATTACGCAGCGGGGAAGGCAATTGCTTTACTTAACTAAGGAGCCATATATTTATTTGCATTGTAATCACAAGCTTCTGTGTATTGAAGTAGCACTGTATCTAATTGCCTGTGCTGCTTTTCTCAGTCATCTCTGAAATGCTGTTTTATTGCTCATGGCAAGGCATGCCGAGCTATGCACTCACTTACTGCCACTGAACCACACTGGATTTTTATGCACTGAGTTGTTTATATTTCACTCCTCGCTGGTTAATTAGTTGTAATAAAGTAGAACCTCGTTTGCTGCATTGGTGGAGCCGTCAGGAAGGACGTGGTGGCAGCCAGGACTTTCTTGCCTTTGTGCTGTGGGCTTTCTGCTCAGTTTTCTCAAACTTTGTTTAATGAAATGTGAAACGCGCGATGGCTGCACATTGCCGTGGGAAAAGATGTGTGTGCAAAGGCAGCAGTCCCCAGCCTGCAGGCACCAAGCGCATCTCACAAGATGGAAAGGGGCAAAAGGGATTCAGCAAGTGCAAACTGCAGCACGAGCACAAAAGCTTTGACTTTATTTCCTCAAATGGGGAAATAGAGAAACTGTAAATTCTACAGAGCCTCGGTCCATCTGTCAGCTTTGTGACTCATGACCCACCCACCCAGCAATACAAGTGCAGCTGAAGGACCATGCTGGTTTTGGCCCAGCCATCCAATGGATAGGTGCTCAAAGAACCAAGGAGCCTGAATGCACCCAGCTAACCTGCTTCCTGGAGAACACCTAGTTTCCCAGATTTCAGCTGCATTCCTGGAGTTTTCCAGCTGCCCTTTTGCCTTCAAGCAGATGTAGTATGTCACTTGTCCCCTGTGTGTTCAGCATCCCAGAATACTTACTTACTATCCAAGTCCACATGTTCAGAGCACAAGATCGTGGTCAGTTCATTGTGCCCCAGTACCTTAAAATAACTGCACTTTGCACTAGCATTGGAGGTGGGCTCTCCGGGCTCCCCAGGCCCTCCAGACATCAGCAGACAGAAGCAGCCTGCCTTGGACACCTTTCCTCTTCAATACCTTCAGCTGTGACTGTTAAAACAGAGTTGCTGCTTCTTACTGGTGCTGATGGTAAAGCAAACCACCAGTTTGCTGCTGGGGAGACTTGCTAACTGCTACAGATGCAATGAATTAGGGATGCCTGCCGTCAGCCCACATGCTGCGCAGCTTCCCAGCACCACTAACACTCTTGGCCAAGCTCCAGACCGTGCTCTGAGCCAATGGCTCAGCCTGAAGCCTGCACAGTCAGGAGGTGATTCAAATGCCCCTCTTTGCCATCCTGTCCCTGTTACACCTCTTCCACTTTGAAAGCCATGCTCTTCTGCTCTTCTCCAGCCCTTGTGCAGGCAAGGCCGTAAGATTCAGTGACCATCAAACCAGGCAGCTACAATGCAGCTCCCTGGGTGATTTGTGGTCTATGTTCCTCTCGCAGTAATGCCATGGGAAGCAGCCCACCTCAATCCAGTGACCACCCTGCAGACTGCAGGGCCCTGTGGAGTCTTAGGCACTTGCAGAAGATCCTCAGTGAGGCCGAGTCCCTGCTCAGTGTCCCCCAGCCCAGAAAGCTCTCCCATGCAATCAGGCTGCCAGTAAGGAGGACACGGGTGGGGGCAGCCCATGGTTTGTCTCAGGCACTTGAGAACAAGATGGCAGGCATGTCTCTGGGCTTCTGAGATGCTGCCCATCCAGCTGCAGAGAACAAGGTCTGGGAGGGGACCAGCCTCATGCACTGGTGAAGGCTACCTGAACCATGAGGACCTAAACTTGCTGGTGGCCACGTCTCCTAACCCAGCTACAGTGGCTCTGAGCACACACAGCTGCAGGGGCATGAGTGAGGTGCACCTGGGCTGAGGTACAGTGAGCTCCCAGCTTCACCACATCACCCCACTACACAGAACTTCCCACCATCCTCACCTCCCAGCATCCTAAATCACACTCATCCCAGATGCAGCAGCACATCCACCTCCTTGCTGCATGCACAAAGCAGAAGCAGAGCTATCCTTGTGCCACCCAGGCACTGGCAGCACCAGCCACAAGAGCAGTGGGGACCACAGCTCAGTGCCCTGCCCTCCCTTATTAACGACGTGCTCCTCTGGATGCAAAGCTGCATCCCGCTGGCCATGGATTGCCAGAGCTAGTCAAGCTGCCAGGGACTCCCAGGGCACCCCAGGCTTCCCATGGCTGCAGGCTGCTGTGCCTGCCCTGCCCAGATACCTCAGCTTACTCACTGAACTCTGCCTGAAGTGCTGCAGCTGCAGCTCAGATCACAAGTGGGACACTCCCAAAAGTCATCACTCTCCCTCAGAGATCGCTAAGCCTTTTCCTTCGCCATAGCACATCTGGGGCAGACACTGGCTCCAATCACAGACTTTCTGCGTTTGCAACAGGGAAAGAAGCCCAGAGCAAGAGAGCAAACAGACAGTCAGCCATGAGAGCAGCTGCAGCTTTTTAAAGTGATGAGTTACACAGGGAGGAGTAGAACGCAGGCCAAGGAGGACTGGGAAACGGCACAGAGCAGCCAGCACCGAGCTGAAGCTATGGCAGTTTTGCACTCACCCGAGCTGCTCCTCCGGCTCATCAACGCTCAGCGCTCCCGAGGAGCCCAGGAGGCCACGCAGCAGCACCTTGCTGAGGGCACGGCTCCGCGCCTGCGGCCCAGGGGAGCTCTCCTCCCCGGAATCCACGCTGCTGGGGCTGGGCACGCTGCCGTCCCGCGGCTGCAGCCCCGCTGCCTCCCCGCCGAGCTCCGTATCCACAAGCTCCGTGTCCACGCCGTTGGTCAGTGCCAGCTCTTCGCAGCCTTCGCCCTCACTCTTGGAACGCGCCTCCAGCTCCCACTCGCCCGTCAAGGCTGCCAGATGTTGGTCCCCCAGGCGATGTTGGTCCCCAAGGTGATATTGGTCCCCAAGGTTATATTGGTCCCCAAGGCGATGTTGGTCCCCCAGGCGCTCCTCATCGGCTGCTGGGCTGGGTTCGGCGTCATGCAGGGGGCTGGCTGTCCCGCTGGCAGGCTCTGCAGGCTGGCCGAGCTGCTCGTCCCCATGGCTGTGGGTTTGCACAGCAGGCTGTGAGGCTGAGGAATGCAGCTCGCTGCGGGCTGCCACAGACAACGGGACGTGCCCGCTCTCACTCATATTCCACTCGTTCTCCCGGTGCTCGCGGGCTCCCTCCCCGCACTCAGCTCAGGCGCGGTAATACCTACGATAGAAAAGACCCCACATCACCAGAGCCCCGAGGATCAAACAGTGCTGGCTTGGCCACGGCAGCTCAGTGGGGTGACAGCCAACGCCACAGCTGTGGCAGCAGGAGCGGGGAGGAAAATGCACACCCCCCGGGAGGAAAACAGGGAGAGTTCATATTTGGGTTTACTGCTTGTAAGGATGAGTGCTTGTTACCCAGCACCGAGACTGGAGAAAACCTGCCCTCGAGGTGCTGGGCCACCAAGGACCCTGGCATCCATCCTCCTCTCTGCCCCCAGAGCTCCATACACCCTATGCTGGGGACAGGAATGTGGCCCCATTGCTTCTCCCATGCTGGTTACCTGCCCACTGAAAGCCAGGGCCTCTGTGATGGCACTGGGAACACCACAGGTGCGGGTTTGCTTTAGTTTTTATAACACTTTTAAGTAGCTGTGGTGTGCCAACTTGTGTGATTCTCCCTGCTGACTCACATCTCTAAGCAGCTTCTTCCCTTCCAGATAACACTTCTCCTGGTATACAAATACTGCTGAAGTATTTACCAGCTAAAGCTCTGGCAGACGTTTCCCTACTGAACAGGCCATGAGATGTTCTCTAAGAGGGCGAGGGAAGGACACTACACTGCACCACAAGTGGCTTTGTGATAAAAACGGACCTTATTGGCAAACACTGTCAATTGATGCAAAGTCTTGCAAGCAGCATCCTCAGCCATGGGCAACAGCCCTCCACTGCTGTGCAAGCCCTGTGAGCCCTACAGCTGAAATCCAGTGATCACAGAGCCAGCAGAAATTCTCTCTTCTGGAAGCCAGTGTTTCTGTGTGGCGTTCAGGCTGAGGCATAACAGCCAATTTAAAACAGGGCAATTTAAAACTGTGTGTGCCTTCACCTGAGAAGGAAGCGCACCCAACTGGTTACAGCAAGCAGATGGGAATCCTGGCTTCTTCCCTTGGTTCTGGTCCTACCTCATGTTACAGGCAGATCTTAGATCCCTGCCTCAGCTTCTTCTCTGCAAACCACAGATAACAGCACCTCTGCGAAGCTGTGAGGGTGCCCAGACATTGGGAATGGGCTCTGCTTGCTGAGCTGCAGTTCTCATTAGCAGTAAAGTCATTTGGTTAATGCAGAGCCCTACAAGATGTAGGTACTGAGTTGTGCCTCTGCTCTCACTACCCCTCAACAGGTCTAGCCCTAACCCCTTCTTACTGTGCCTGGGGCAAAGCCCAGCCAAGGTGGAGCACCCAGGCCCTCCCTGTGTCCAATTCACAGCTGCTGAGAGATGAGGTGGTCTGAGGAGGTCAGAGGAGAAGGTCTGGGGAGAAATGCTCCTCCAGTTGCTCATCCCGCAGATGTGGGATGGGGCAGATGCCATGCAGGCATGTTACCTCTTCTCCGTGTGCATCCGTGTGCATCCCCCGCTGTCACAGAGCTCGCAGCATCCCCACATTAGGTGCAGCCAGGCACGTGGACAGAGGCACGATCCTGCAAGCAATAATAGACCAAAGAGCATGAAACACAGAGAGGAGAACCCCATCAACCTGCTGCACTGCCACTGCTCCATGCCAGGCAGCTTCCCAGCCCCATCCCATGCCCAAACTGCCCATTCCTTGCACAGCCCTGCTAATGCTCTTCCCTCTGCACACATTGGTCCTCCCTGACTTTCAGCTGTAGCAGCACAGCAGCTGAATTCAGCAGGAAACCTTAGGGAGGCCTTCTGTCTTCCTTCCCTCTCCAGCCTTCCTTCCTACACACCGGCAGCAGAACCAAGCCAATGCAAAGTCTTCCAGCAGTTTACCTGCAGAACTATCAAGACTCTGCCTGCACTGTAATGTGGAGTAATGCTGAACATGTAACATGAGCTGAATGATGACACTTTCCCGTAGGGAAGGCATAATGCTCAACACAGAGCCAACATCCAGATTGTTGGAGAAACCTTTCCAGGAAAGCTCTGCTGGTCTTTTTATTGACGTGAGCCGAATAATGTAGTTCTAAGTCTACATTTTTAAACCAGCCAAGGAGTTTGGGCTGAAATTTCCCATCTCCCTTCTCCCACTGCAGTAACTTCAGCAGGAACTAGATACCACCCAAGCTAAATTCCAGTCCAATAAGGAAAGCTTGGCACAGCTATAAGCAACCAGAAAACAGGAAGCTAAATGTGGTTAGGAGACAGGGCTAAGAAGAAATGTTGGCAATCCTCAGTAAATGTGAAGTCTCGTTCTTCCCTCCTAGCTTTAATCCAATTCCTCGTGTCAATAAATCAATATTTCTGTTATTATGCATAAGCTACTGCATTATGCTTACTCTGCTTTGCCCTCTGTGAAGTCTAAGTGGGACGTTCATGCTCTGGAAGAAGGGCTGAGCAGTCAGTTAAACTCCAAGTCGTGCTCTTCCTTGGCACTGGGGAACTCAGGGGAGGATGCGTGCTTAGCCAGGCTCCCAGCTGCCAGTGCACTGCTCTGAGCAAAGCCAGCAGTCTCTCTCAGCCTCCTGACTCCTCCGAGATGTGGACACACACACTGTGACACACACAGGTGGATGGAGGCTGTCCTGTGCAACTGAAGTCCTTAGGCAAGCTGAGTGTGTACCAACCCAGGACTTACTCAGCAACTCGCTACTCAATCTGTGCTCATGGTGACAGTTCCTTGAAGCATGCCCAGAAGCCCCAGAGGAACAGCTGGTATGTAATGAGTTACCCAGCTGCCTGTACTGAATGCAGGCAGTATCTGGTCAAGCTCTGTGCAGGAGGGGCTGTAAGGTGACATCTGAGTTCCCACCTATGGATCTTCACATGACCATGAGCCTTGCCCTTCCTGCAGCCTCAGCATCCCCTCAGTGACTACTTCTCTCCTCAGCCCCACATTCCATGCATGTCCACTGCTACCAGCCTCCAGAAAGCGTAACAAAAACCAACCCCAAAAACAAACTACAACAACTACATCAATAAAAGAGCTGGGAAAAGAGAATGAGCTGGTAGATGCCCTGCCTGGGACTACTCACACTGATAGCTATGGTGGCTCTGCTGAGACCCAGACAGCTGCTAAGCTGCAGGTCCATGATTTGGACCAGCCCAGCCCTGTAAGGCCAATGTAAGCAGAATGCTGTGGATTCGTGCTTGGGAAGAGGCTGTGACTCCTGGAGGAAACATTAGGGCACAGTCACTGACTTGCAGGCTCTGCCTTTGTGTCCTGCCTGCCCACTGGACCATGAGCAGATAAGGGCAGAGCTGGCTGGTGAAGGACAGAAATGTCCCACCTCTGCTGAGCCTTAAAGGTTTGCTCCTGAGTGCTTGGGCGGCGAGTGTGATGGGGGTCCCAGGAAGTGACTGTACACTGCAGGTCTCGAGGCACTCGCTCACAGTCATCTGCACTTGCTGGCCTATGTGGGGCAACGGGACCAGCAAAACCAGGCTGGCAGCCACAGCAGGAAAGCACCAGCCCCAAAGAAGCTGCGCAGAGATGAAGCAAAGTCTGCCCTGATTCTGTGAGAGGCTGGAAACTACACAGTGGCTCTTTCAGGGACGGCTCTGGAAGTCTCCCAGCTTTTGTTGAAGCTGAATGGCTGGTAGAAAATGATTTATTTTAAATTTGCTTTCCTGCATTAGGAACTGGAAAGGCTCCCGCTTCAGTTTGTGTAACTGCTTGGCTGCTGCGACAAGGAACGCTCAGAGAAGAACCCTGCTGCTTCTTGGAGCACCAGCTTTGCCTTGAGCCGAGGTGGGCTGCTCCCTGCTGCAGCCTTGCTTTGTCCCAGTGCTTTGGATCCTGCTCCCTTGGGCTTGGCAGAGACGGGTCCATCAGGAGGGCTGTGCTCTCACCCTGGTTCCAAGGAGAGGGCAGGAGGCACAGGGACAGTGCAGAGGGAGACCCATTCTGTGTGCCTCTTGTGGTGCTGGAGGTAAAGGAGGAAGTAAGCGGATGCTGAGCATGTTGGACAACTGCAGTCAAGACCAGAAGTTGAAGGGAGATGGCGGGAAGGGGAAGGGGGTGGCAAGGCAGGCTGCTTGCTCCCAGTATGGTGGGGTGCAGACTCTGGGGGAAGCAGGGCAGTAGGAGTTTGAAAGTGCAGGACAGAGCATGACTGGCCCTTCTGGGTCTTTTACCAAAACTAAAGGAAACACCCAGAACGTCTCCTTGCTCTGCTGGACCTACAAGGGTGTCAGTGCCAGGAAGGGGCACTGGGAGCCTCTGGCAGATGTCAGTTCTGCAGGCTATGGCCTGGCCCAGGTTTTCTCCTGGTGCCCTGTGGTGTGAGCTGCCACCAGGGGAAAGGCAGAAGGTGTCTGTGCTGCCAGTCAGGTGCCACCAGCCTCCTGGCCTTGTGAACCCATTCTGAAACCTGGAGGCACACGCAATCCTCATGGTCACCTTCATTTTGTAGATGTCTTTCTTGCGCTGCGATGTCCTCTGGGTCCACCTGCTCCAACCCCCGCTCCAGCAGACACACCCAGAGGTTCATCACTTCTCTTTCTCTGGATTTTCTCTATTATCTGTGTTAAAGTTCCGAGAGCATCAAGGCAACGCAGTGAATCCCAGGTGTGGGCATGCCAAAGACCTGTACAGGAGCAAGTGAGGGCTGGAGGAAAACCTGGCTAAACAAGGAATGGTGAGCACTGGCTGCTGCTCAGCTTACAGTTCACAGCCATGTACCAACAGCCATCGCACATCGGCTATGTACTATCCCAGAGGTTTCCATGCATCACTGTCAGTTGAAACTACAGGTCCCATATCCTTCAGTTCCAACCTAGAAAAGAGGCCATGGATAAAACATATTCCACAGACTAAAATAAACCAACTACGCGCTAAAAAAAGAGCCTTTGGGTAATCAGGAATCACTGTGCGTGGAACACATTTCTTCTTGAAGCCAAACCCTAGAGCTCTTTATTTTGTGTTTTTATTGGAGCCTGCAGAGCAATTAGTACCCATTCAGATCCAAATGACTTGCAAAACTTCATGTTGGGGAAACAACGGCAGTTTTTTGCTTTGAGAAGACAATAAAACTTTAAGCCCTTAACAGCTTTCCTGTTTGCACTGTTTTGCAGTTACTTGAAGGGGAAAAATAAAGGCACCTACTTATTATTTTTCCCTGCATTCCCCTCTCTGAACCGATTCCTCTGGCTACAGAGCACGGAGGCAGCTCTGAGAGTCTGCAGCCTTCAGTGCTGGAGGTGCCACTAGTGCTGAGAGCTGGCAAAGCTCCTGCAGGCCAGACCTGCCTCCCTTCCTTCTCCCAGCACCTTTCACTCAGATAGAAAGACTGAAGGCCCACCTGCACTTCGGTTGCTACATCCCACCTATATAGTGCAGCGCTGCCTGTCTTGCTCAAGCGCCCAGGCTGCACAGAGTCAATGAAATGACTGAAAAGATAATTACATATTTATTTCCAGTACCTACAGACTGGGACCGAGCCACTAAAAGAAAAGCTGCACTTCACTGCTCCATTAGGATGTGGTAAGTTGTTATTATCTTTAACAAGGCAACGCTGTTCAGAACTCAGTGCTCCCATAAGCCGCTCGAACACATGGGAAAACACTTCGAGGGGGCTCCTCTCACCCAAATGTAGACACCTCCAGCTGAGCTCAGCCCCCAGCCCTGCTCCGGAGTCAGCAGAAAGGCTGTATCTGATCTCTATTAAATGTGTTACGAGCGAATTACGCTCTGGTGTTCTCCAGCCAGATCTGCACCGCCCGGGACAACAGCCCCAGCTGCTGCTGTTTATGTTGCAGACACCTACTTGCAGAAAACACAGCGCTGCGTCCCACGTTCAGCCTGCAAACACTTCCTCTGTGCACAGCTTTCCTCAGACAGGCTTCTGCATTTGCAGGACAGACAGCAAGTGAGTAATCCACGTACTGTGAACCTGCAAGCCTTTCTTCTTCCCCACAGCCAGCTGAAGGCAGCTCCAGCTCACGCTGCTGGCTGCCCAAAGCACAGACTTCTTGAGCAGAATGAAACGCTAAAGCTGACTTGCTTTGAAAAATGAGTCTCTTGCCCAGAAAATAGCACTGAGAACCTGATGGAGCCATTTTGTAGCTCCTGTGTAGAAGCTGGATCTGCCCTTAATGGACATGCTGGATAACCATGCCAGTAGGAGTGTGATTTTCCTGATGAAGGAGGACGGCTCTAACAGGCATGCACCTGCACTGATTGAAGGCAGCTTTATACAGACAGGGCCATTTCTTCCCCACGAGGGAATGAAAAGAGCAAAAAGCACTGCATCAGGACAGCGTGCTGCTTGGGCTGTGCCTGCTCTGGGCTGCAGGGCTCTCCCGTTGTCCTGCTGTGCAAGGCATCCTGCTCTAAGTAGGAATGCTGCAGGACAGCTGCTACATCAGCTCTGAGGGGGCTTTTCTAAAGCCTGGAGTTCTCAGAGCTTTTCTCCTCCTCTACAGATACTGTTGCATTTAGACATCATCCGGGAACCACCGAATTACGTCTTCAGCTGAGGCACAGGGAGGCCAGAGGGGCCGGCTGGAAGGAAGCGCGATGTAAAGGCAAAAACAAAGCTTCAGGAGATGAATGCCATTTGGCACGGCTCATCAGATGACCCAACAGCACAGTGACACGGGCTCACAGCCATTAGACTTGCTGTAGGAGCGTGCAGCCCGAGACAATGATGCATCTGAGACCAGGAAGCTCTGCTTTTTATAGCATGCAAAATTAAAGGGAAAATGTCACCGAGGCGCACTCCTTCCAGTTTGCTGTTATCTGGGGAGCAGTGGATATCCTGCCGTTCTGCTCGTGCTTACAAAGACATGCAGGTGATTAAACACAGGTTGCTGCTACGGGATCATCCCCTTCATCTGCCAGCAGCTGCTACGATTTTTTGGCTGCCCCTTCCCCCCGTCTGACGGCAGTCCCAGTAACACAACTGCATTCTAGGTGCAACTGTCACACTGTGATGGTGCTGTCACACATCCAGGTCTCCTGTGCCTCCCCTGTGAGAGGCAGCTCTGCAGGACAGAACAAGGGGCAGCGTTTTTAAACAGAAAAAAAAGGCAGATTTAGATTGGGATAAGAGAGAAATCTCTCACACCAAGGGTGGTGCCCAGGCTGCACAGGCTGCACAGAGAAGCAGAAGTCAAGGCTGGGCTGGATGGGGAATGGGGCAACCTGACCTGCTCCACGGCCAGGGCAGGGGGCTGGACGGGATGACCTCTGAGCATCCCTTCCAAGCTTTGTGCAGTCCCCCAACAACGACCTCTGAGGCCAGGAGTGGGCAACAGCAGAGAACACTCGATGGAAGGTTGAAGGAGCTCAAGCTGAAGTGTCCTGCGTTATGACAAGGCAGGTTTTGCAGGCAGGTGCTTCTGAGCACCTCCGAAATACCCACAACATCAGTGATGAGCTGCGTATCAAAACTGTTCATTAGCTACATTAACCTGTTCAAAACCACCTCGTTTCTGATGAGACCAAGGTGACAAAAGCTGACGGGCAGGTGGGGCTTTTTCTGCTTCCAAAGAGAGTTGTGAGCCTCCAGCAGCAATGACAAGGAGCTCCCAGCACCACGAGCACAGAGCCGGGCAGGTGCTCAGGGCCTGCTGGGCAGATCGGTGAGCAAAGCATGTCGGCAGACGGGAAGAGGCAAGACTCCAGGCTTGGGACCCCCAGCTTAGCAACTGATGTAGGTTCATCCTCTGATTCTGGGAAGAAAAGCAATCCTGTGATCTTCTGCTGCCTCAGTTTTCTCACCTATGCAATGGTGAAAGATACCTCATGGAGAAAGAAGAAGAGCTTTAGCTGCCGGGGGATACCAGGAGAGCTGGATAAGCAGCCTTACAGGACAGAGGACGCGTTTTGCTCAAAAGAAGGCTGAGGTCCCAGCTGCAGGCAGCAACTCCTGCTTTGGGAAGCTCAAGACTGGTAAGGGGCAGCTAAAATAGCAGTCCCCCCCTGGTGCTGCTGACTTATCAGATGAAACCTAAATGCTCATTAAAACACCACTTGGCAGGAACCCCATCCTCAATTACAAAAATCTTTCTTCTTTTTTCTTTTTTTTTTTTTTAAGTCTGAAGCCTTTGGGGCCCATAATCTAATTAAATAAAGCTTTCTCACTTTCCTCTAGCCCGCTCCCATAGCTTCCATCGTAGCACTGAAGACAAATATATTCTTTTAATTTAGCAGCATCCCTTGCATCCTGTATTACCTTCTGGACAGAAAGCAGCCCTGCTCTCTCTGTCCTGCTTGGACAGGCTGTATCCATCACCTCGGTTTTGTCCATCACCTTGCTTTCATTCCTAGAAAGTGCCCCAGTTTCTGGGGTCCCGGTGCAGCTCCATCCACTTCCACTCTTTGTGCCCCCAAATGCAGAGCAAATTCCTGATCAGATGAGAGCGTCATATGGAGCATCACAGCGGAGTCCCCTCAGCCGGACCCAGACCATCCAGCCCTGGGCAGGAGCTGGAGAGAAGCAGGAAGGCAGCTGCAGGGATCTCCTCCCTGTCGCTGTGAGGCTCTTTGCTAGAGCCTGTGAATTTCTGGAGTAACTTCACTGGATGGAAATTGCAGTTCCAGGTCAGAAATCCTCAGAAATCCTGCCTAGACCTGGGAGGGACCTGTGCTGAAATCACAGAACAGCAGCTGGATCAAAAAAAACCTGACAAGTAGCACATCAGGGAGGAGGAGCTAGAGAGAAAGCTGAGCTCACATGGCTTTCCAGAATGTGGCTGGTGAACAACAGACCTGTCAGTCCCTGGGTCTGATGTGAGCTCTCCTGTTCGATGCTCATCAGGAGAGCTCAGGCACACGCTCCGGCCCCACTAATAGGGGGAGCTGGGGCTCACCCCTAATACAGACCAGCAGGCTCTGTCTTTTGAGGAGGGTTTCAGGTCTCCATCACAGAGCCAGAGAAAAGTGCCAGAGAGATGAGGAGCTCAGCTGCACGGCTGGAGGGAGCACACAGACCACCCAGTCCAGCTGTGAGCCCTTCAGTCCCGAAAATGCAACGGGGAGAACCCAGAAGGGGCAAGGCCAGATCAGAGGAGAAAGAGCACATCAGGAACACCCAGAATGTGAAGGGACCAGGCCAGATAGGAAGGAGTGATCACCAGGCACTGCCCAGGGCCAGGGAAGATCCGCACTGAGACCTCAGCCGCTCAGCCCCTGAGGATGGCATGGCAGTGGGGACGAAGCACCTGTTTGGGCTGACAAGAGCCTGTCCTCAGCATGGGACGGAGTCAGACCTGCCCCTCTGGCCTGTGATTCCTCTGCTGTAACTGCCACCATGAACCACCATGAGCATCACGTGCAGAAGACACGACTCGTTTGCACCCAATTGTCAACTGAGAGCCCGGACAGGACCCGGTCCCAGCACATCCCTGGGAATGGCACTGCCCTGCCAGAAGGGGCAGGAGGATCTTTCACCTTCAGCAAAGGGTGGAAGGCTGAGGGAGGTCAGACAAGGAGGCGTCTCTATAGCACAGTGTTGGCCACCAGCAGAGCTCAGTGGACCTCCAGAGATGTGGCTGTTGGCAGCAGCACCCAGCCCAGTGACTGCTCACACGAGTTCCACAAGCCGTTCCCCCAGCAGGAACCACTGCCCAGCCCCAGCATCTGGGTGGCAGGAGCAAACCTCACGTGGGCTGAAGCCTGCAGCAGTGTAGGGGGGATCTGCAGCAGTGGGAAAACTCACGGAGGAAGGGGACAGAATGTGGCAGGTGTGATGGGGCCATGGGCTGAAGGAGCACGGGGAGCTCCGTGTGCAGCACCAGTGGGGGATCCAAGGGGATCTTCAGGGAAACCCACCCAGCTCATCTGCAATTGTGCTCAACTTGCAGTAGGAAAGAAAGTGAGAACCATCCACGGTCATTTTGTGGACCAGCCGGCTCTCCCACTTCCCCTCAGGGCTCGGCCATCCACTTTCAGACTTCATCCATTGTTTGCTTGGACTTCTCCAGGAAAAACCAGGTTAAGGGAAACCCTGGCTGCACCACACTTATAATGGACAATCAGGTGAGGATGTGGGGATTTCACCTGTTTTTTATACAAAAATACCCACTGACAATGTGCTGCACTCCTGGCTACAAACATCAGCTACTGGCATGGGAGGAATTTCAGCCGTGATGCCAGCTACTACAATGCAGGCCTGGAACTCCATGGAAATGCTACCCTGATCCAACAGCTACACAGCTCTGTTTATCCTAGTAATTAATTCTCTCTTATGTTTAGTGATACAATTAGAGAAACACTGCCATTCTGATGGGCTGGTTTCCACCAGTGCCTCTTGCTGTATTTACATCCCCACAATAGCCTTGGCCTTACACAGAAGGGTGAAATCACGTTTATGAAGACAATGCCACATGCGTCCCCGAAGCATTTTATAGATGTGAAGTTAGGCTCCAAATTACACGTTTATTGTGCAAGCTCACAATGAGCTCAGATTAAATATTGACTAAAGCCAGACTAACACCCAAAATAATGAAGATGAGCACAATGCTGTGATTTAGCCCCAGCCGCTTGAGAGACACACATCTGTAGCACACAACATGCCCTTCCCAGGATACACGCTTTGTATTCCAGCTGGCCTTAGGCAGGAAGATTTCTTTCTCATACATTATGGATTTTCTTTCCCGACTGCCAACACATCCACATTACCGGCTGCAAAGGAAACAAATATAATAACAAAAATCAAATGCCGTCCCCCCAATGTAGTGACAGGCGGACGAAGAGCTCGTCGTATGACAAAAGTTAAGGCAGGAAAATGGAAGAGAAGCGTGGCCAAAAGCAGAGAATCCCTTCCCTTTTGTCCCCTAGGAGGAAGGCAGCAGGGAGGTGTGGGCATGGCAGGTATCTCCCAGAAAGTGCTCCAGCCTGGCTGTGCTGGGGAAACCACCCAGCCTTCCCCTGCCATCCCCCTCCCAGCCTTGGAGAAAAAAAACCCAGGGAGACGCAGATGCTGATACAACCATTACGATGAGCTGGAGGGGCCAGCACACACAGCACACACAGCACACACAGCACACACAGCACACACAGCACACACAGCACACACAGCACACACCCCTCGCAGCAGCCTGACCTCTAAATCCTCTAATACAGTGTCGCCTCGTTCGCGATTAAAAGCAATTGTAACCCAGTGCAGACAAAAAGGCACGGGAGGCGAGGCAGGATCTGGCGCGGCCCCGCTCCATCCAGATGCAGTCATATCACTTCAGCTTCTCTGTACCATCTCCATGACAACCATGTAATTTGGATGCAATAACCGCTGCCGAATTGATCTTTAAATGTAGCTTTGTTATAAAATATAATGCCGAGCACGGCAGGCTGGGGAGAAAGCCGGGCAGCCCCCAGCGAGTGAGGGCTGTGATCAAACAGCCCCCCCTTAATCTCTAGCTGCCCAGCAGCCTCGCTGTTCCAATAAACGGGTGGATGAACCGATTTTAAAAGCAGGAGCGGTGCACACCGATCGTAGTGTAACATCCCCGAGGAGACACACACCGAGAGCTGCAAAAGGGTGTCCATCATGCACACACACACACACACACACACACACACCAGGACGAGTCGATCTCCAGCAACCAAAGCACCCAGCTGATGCACCAGATAATCCGAACAGGAGTCAAAACCGGTATAATTAAAGGAAACAGGAGGGGGATCGACGTGCTGCATGACAATGAGAGCAGGGGAGCTCGCATTCCTACTTACCCAAGCAACGAGCTGTTTATTTTTCGGTCCCTCCACAAATGTAGCTCCCTTTTCTCTTCAACAATCCATGCAAAATAATCTGCAGCCCCACAGACGGAGGAGTGGCCCCATCCCTCCCCCTCCGCCACCTTCCTAGACCTCCCTGTTATTGGCTTCCTTCTCCTTTCCCTCCCGCTCTCCTCTCTCCGGCAGTGGTTACACCTCCCAGCCTTCCCTCAAGGTGTCAAGAGACTGCTCGGGATTCAACGTGCGGGGTGGGAGGGACGGAGAGGGGGAGGAGGCAGGGAGCGATGGTGAACGGACCCAGGCGAAGGGTGGAAGAAAAGCCCCGCAGGAGCAGGGCAGGAGCAGGGCAGGAGCAGGGCTGCTGGGGGCTGGGAGGCTGCGCTCACCCCTCACAGATGCTGCCAGTGGCCGTGGGGTGTTGGGGTCATCCTCCCACAAGCACCCTGCAAAGCCTGGGGGGACCAGGTCTGCTCCCTGCCAGCAAATCACCAGCCATCAGGCTCGGACCGGCTTGAAGTTTTGGCTGGAAATGCTGCCAAATACACGCAGTGACTTTTACAACGGCACACTTCCATGCACAAACGTGCAGAGCTGGAAATGCCTGCAGGACCCACCCTGGTGCAGACCTCCATGCTGCAGGTCAGAGGGATCTCCACCCTGGTAATCACTGGGCTGCAGCCCCATCCCATCCCACTTTGTCCCATCCCACTGTCCCGTCCCATCCCACCTCATTATATCCCTTCCCCATCCCATCCCATTGTCCCATCCATCCCATACCCGCTGCCTTCAGTAGCAGGGCTGCTCGTGTGCCCACCAGCTGATCTCGATCCAGAGCTGCCTGCTCCCACACCACGGTGGGTCAGACCACGTGCCTGCTCACCATCACTGGGAATTTCTTTAGCCAGGTTGACACATCTCCCTTGTGACAGCCCTTGTGTGCAAAGGCTGGATGGGTTTATCTACATGCTAGCAGAGGCACCTGGCTCAGCAGGGCGGCTGGTGATGCAGGGTGGGTTGGCATGGGGACGCAGCACTTCCCCTGCTGTGTGCCCCTTTCCTGTCCCTGCAGACAGCTGGTGGCTGCAGTGACCCAGGTTTCTGTGGGCACTCAGGTCAGGGCTCCTGAGGTCTCGGCCAGTTCCTTCCCAGCTCGATGCAAGCACACTGCACCACAAGACCTCTTTACAGCCTCTTGCCATGCACAGCCCATAGCAGGCCACCACGGCTGCCCGCCCTCGGCTCTGTGCCCCACATGCCCATCCAACAGCTGAAAGCAGGCCGAGGGCTGTCACACTGCTGGCTGGACCTGTGAGCAGGGAGGGAGGGTTTGGGGTCAGTCCCAAAGAGGAGCTCCACGATGCCCTGGAGAAAACCACTCCCTGGACTCCAGAGAACACACGTTGCTGAATAAGCAGACAAATCCCCAACATCTTGGATTTAAAATATCATTACGATCTGTAGCAATGCATCCAAACACAGGATGAAGTCATGTCCTGGAGCAGCTCAGCACAACACGGCCAGCTACACTTCCAGCTGGGATACCCGCAGCACAGCGCTGGGCTTGTGTGCCAGGGATGGCCGCGGTAATGAACCATGTAATGAGCCACCCTGCAGCTATAGCCAGGAGTTGTCCAACAAACCCACGTGTGAACAAAGGGATCTGTGCAGGAGAGGCACATGGCGTGGGGCCGGCAGCAAGGACGGGTCCGGGTGTGGGGCTGACAGCCTCCCTTGGGCTCCTTCCCCTCACGCTGTCACAGATCTCTGCCCCGCTCCTCTCCCAGATCAATTCTAATGTATTTGTAATCTACCAATTATCAGGTTCGAGAGCTTTAACAGAGTGGGAGAAAAAAAAAGAAAGCGTGATCAATATTCATCAGCCTGTTGTACAGTTGGGTCTGAAGGCAAGCAGCAAAATCCAATTTCTGCGCAGCCGCTCCTAAGAAGCAACATCTGCAGCAGGAGAAATGAGGTTCTAGTTCCTAAGAATACAACGGGGCTGCAAATAACTGGGTGATCAATCACTGCTCCTGGCAGTGAGCGCCCCGACAGCTGGGCTCGGGGAGGAACCTTCCGCGTCCCATGGGGTGCTGGGCTCATCCTTCTCAGCTGTAGTGCACTGCAGGAAGACGGAACCGAGCTCTGCTGGACTGTCTGCTCATCTGTTACACACCTCGGCCACGTCATCACAGGTCTGAATTAAGAAGACTCCTAAACTGTAATGATGTTGGACTCGCTGTCCAGCTGCCCCACGTGTGAACAGTGCAGATGGGCTCTCTGGGGAAGGGAGCAGCCTCTGAGAGGGGCCACCTCCACACCTGGCCCACCCCCCAGGCTCCAAGCAATGGGAACACGTCTGGGAGCATTACAGGGGCTGCAGGCAGTGGAGCTGAACGCTGCAGACCACACAGCAGGCATGGAAGTTAACTGGCAGCACTCTGCACAGCATGGGACAGTCCGGCCAAGCTGATGGGAGCAAACATCGGGCGAACTATGGGAGACTGTGATCCTGACACTGCACCTCTATGGGATGCACTGATAAACTTGAGCTCTCTGCAAGGCTTCTCTGACCAGCGTGGAGA